>NC_044981.1:132607561-132915087 GCF_008728515.1 Papio anubis
CCATCAAAACACTAAAGTTCAAGCAAGAATTGATGAAGGTCTAAACTAAGATGGTGGTAATGGCCATAAAAAGGATGCTTAAATATAAAATCAACAGGACATGGTGGGTCTGTTAATGAGGAGAAGGGGAGAGTTTGCTAGGTGGTAAACTTTCTCCTGTACTTCTGGCTTGTGTAACTAGCGGTGCTATCAACCAATATGAGAAACCAAACATGAGTATAGCATTGCGAAGAATATGACCAACAGTTTATTCAATAGAACTTAGTGGGATGAAAAATAGGGATTCTGATAAAGCTACAGCTTCTGCTCACTCTTTTCCATATTAACATTTCATATAAGAAAACACTCAACAGAGTAAGTCTAAACAGTTCAATAATGCCACCACCTCCCAAAGAGAGGCCCTCATCATTTTTGTTTAAAGACCCAATTTTCTGTATTCCTCAGTAGCTACCAAATGTCCTTGCTCACTTTGATTGTTGGTGATAAATTAAACACATTTTAATACTTATGAACTGCAAAAATAGCACTACTGAACCATTTTGCAACAACTGAGTATGTCATGCCTCATTACTTTTTTTTTGGCGGGGAAGGTGTGGGGACGGAGTCTCACTCCGTTGCCCAGGCTGGAGTGCAGTGGTGTGATCTCAGCTCACTGCAACCTCTGCCTCCCAGGTTCAAGCGATTCTCCTGCCTCACCCTCCCAAGTAGCTGGGACTACAGGCGTGTTCCACCAAGCCCAGCTAATTTTTTTTGTATTTTCAGTACAGATGGGGTTTCACCATGTTAGTCAGTATTAACTCTATCTGCTGACCTTGTGATACACCCACCTCGGTCTCCCAAAGTGCTGGGATTACAGGCGTATGAATGAGGAAGAAAAAAGGAAAAGAAGGACTCAGAGGTGATAGCTCTGTGAGACTTGTTGATATATGTGTCATGGTGGTAGATAAGAAAAAGGCTGAGTTTCTGAAACTTTACATTTCTGTCAACACCAAGAGGAATTGGGGAATGGGAAGATTTTTAAAAAACTTTTATTTTTGCTTCATTTTTGATGAATTAGGGCTTCAAAGACTCCCGAGGCCTTGAATCTCACATTGGGGCCCAAAAACATGGAGGGTTTGTGGGACATCTGTCTAACTTTGCCAAGACATGGTGCCTGATGCTGGTCACATCTCTCTTTTCTTTGGGCTTGATTATAGATTCACACATGCATTTCAGACATGTAATTCCTCTGGAAATCTCATAAATGTATTGCCAGGTGTGAAAGCCCTGGGCTATAAAACATAAATTAAAAGCAAACATCAAAATTATAGGAATGTGACTCAAACGTTTTTCTGAATTCACAGTGGGTGCCATCAGTTGCTGCAACAAAACAGCATTCTCTTCATAGTTTATAGGTGCTTTGAAGTGACACTGTTCAATATTTTCAGAGACAGCATCTCACCTTGTTCATTGGCATGTGTCTCTCTATTGGGCTCTTCAAAACTTCTTGTTTACTTTGTTTTTTTAGCAGTAGCTACTCTTGCCAAGGTAAAGCAGGAAATTCCCAGGTTACTGGCATAATTAACTCAGAAGCAGAATTTCTGGTTCATCTGTAATTTGGTAAAATTTGTTCCCTGTTTGGAAGGGGTGTGCACCATAATATCTTCTGTCCTAGGATAAAATGACAGCAAATTATTTAAATAGATATCTAAGCCTCCACTGGCTTCTTCCTCTTCTATGTCCCCAAAACATTTCAGGTTTGGGATGTTGCAGAGATCACATGCCATTTAGCTTCAGAGTTCATAACATAAACTGGGTATCCCAATCTATACCATTTTCAGTGTATAAAGTCTGCAGGCTTGGATGTAGAGAGGAATTAAATGAAATGGGATG
Organism: Papio anubis; assembly: GCF_008728515.1. Taxonomy (NCBI): domain Eukaryota; kingdom Metazoa; phylum Chordata; class Mammalia; order Primates; family Cercopithecidae; genus Papio; species Papio anubis. The sequence continues at coordinate 132,609,434 of NC_044981.1, forward strand.
CCACAATACACCTACTTGTGGGACACAATTTCTTTCAGTTCAGTCCCTGGAGAGCAGCATAGTTTCACTGCTTTCTCTCCCAGTGGTGGGAGTACTAATAGTACTGCAGGTGGCACTCGAGATGAGAAGACCAAGCCCTGTAGCCAGGATGTGTGTTCTTCAAGGCAAAGGATTCTGCTCGTCCCTTATTCTCCTCCCTGGAGGACCAGAAAGCAATACCATTTTACAAGACTAGGAAAGTATCACAGTTCCTCAAAGCAGGAGATTGTCTCCAAGTGGGTGCCCTTGGAGAAAGGTACAATTTGCGCCCCGAAATTTGGGATGATTTATGAGCTATGACGCTAAAGGTCAACCAGGGTTCAGCTGAGTGCGATATGAACCCTCTCCTGGGTCCCATAAAGCCACATGGGGTGCGACTGAAGCCTGGTGAGATGCTGAGAAAACAGCTTTTGGAGGGTTTATTTTTGGTGTGTTTGACCTTTTTGTAATTCTCCACAGTCACAGTCTAGTTCTCAGATACCTTTTGTGTTTCCAGAGGATTCCACCTCAATCCCCAGATCTGCCTCTCTAGCCTGCCTCACTGGTTTTCGTATCTCAAATTTATGGGCTTAGTGACCTGGCACTTCTCTTCACTCACCACTTGACTTGGTGCCTTGCTAGTGAGTGGTTTCTTTGTCATGAGTGGGCTGTTTTAGCATAACAGAGAGCTCCTTTTTGAAAGGGAACAATTTTACGTCTGAAAACACAAATTTAGGCTAGATGTGGTGGTTCACATCTCTAATTCCAACACTTTGGGAAGCCAGGGCAGGAGAATCACTTGAGGCCAGGAGTTTGAGACTAGCCTGGGCAACACAGCAAGACCTCATTTCTACAAAAACAAATTTAAAAAATTAGCTGGGTGTGGTGGTGCATGCTTGTAGTCCTAGCTACTGAGGAGGCTAAGGTGGGAGGCTCCCGTTGAGCCCAGGACTTTGAGGCTACAGTGAGTCATGATTGTGCCACTGCACTCCTGCCTGGATAACAGAGAGAGACCCTGTCTCTTAAAAAAGAAAAGAAAACACAAGTTTATAGAACTACAGACTATCTTTATCAGTCATAGAATGTTTTCTTTGATATTTTTTATCTTTCTCAAACATTCTGAAATCTTTCTACAATATTTTTGTCACAGACTATTTCATTCAACAAGGACATAGGAAAATCAAGACAGATAAGGAGACTAGATGTAGTTGAGTGCTCACGGGGCCAGCATTGGACCAGGCCAGGTCGGGGATTCAGATGAGGGAACCACATGCGTGGCAGGAGTGTGGCAGTGAGTAAAACCCAATGGAGAAGAAGGCTTGAGATAAACCTAGAAGAATGAGGGCAACTGAGGGCATTCTAGGTAAGTGAAGCAACAGCGAACACATGCATAGTGCATTCTGGAGATTTAGTAAGGCTTGTGTCTGGACTGGATCTGATAATTCACAGTGTGTAGTAGATGATAATAAGAGAGTACAAAAACTCCTAATTAGTAAATACGAAGAATTCAAATTTGGGATTTTAAGAAATTACAGACCATTGAATTTTATTTTTCTCATAGAATTTTAAAATTCTATCACCTGTTTTATTTGTAGAAGTAAAAAGAGAAAGAAAAAATTCCTTTAAATTTAAGTCAATGAAATTGGAAGCACCAATTTCAACAAAGCAAGAAACTGTGGCTCTGTTAAAAAAAAAAAAAAAAAAAGGAAGGAAGCAACAGTTTTAAACTCTTAAGCTTCCTCCAATTCAAAAAGAAATGCTGAAGCTTTCTGGTTTGGAAATTGAAGAGCTTACTTTTTCCCTAAGGCAATATTATCCACTTTCATGGGGATTAAATAACTGCCAAACACTGAGTAGCTCCAAAAGGGATTTAAATACAGAGAATGGACTCAGAGTTTTCCTTCCAAATGCGAATATTTACATCCAAATATGTCAACAAATCATAGTTATTTTCCTCTTCCTGGGGAGCCCCAGGAACCCAAAGAGATGATAATTAAGGAATGAGCCTGGCTCAGGTTACCCTCAGAAATAGGAAGCCGTAACTGTCCTCTCAGGGAGACCACATACTGAAGATGTTATTGGTCAAAGAGACTAACATAGTAAACTCTCACTGCATAGTAAACTCTCACGGTGTCTAATTGCTGGGGATAGAGGAATCCTGAATCACCTATGTCGCTCAATACATATATGGGTTACATTGTCCGCACACAGGAAGATTATCATGCCTATGACAACTGGAAAATGTGAAATCGTGCAAAAGGCAGATATCTAGTGTAGTCAAGTGCTGAATGTGAACTTGCAGATCTTCTATATACTTGATCTTTAAACTATGGGACTTATAAATTTGAAGTTATAGTTCCACGTTGGTTGCCAGTGATGTTTCAGTACCAGGAATAGTGTTTGAAGTTGGACATGATTATGGTGTCAAGCAAGATTGGCTTATTTTGCTTGGACCTTGGACCATGTCTTGGTTCCAAAAGTAGCCCTGGAAGCCATTGGCCAGTTCTACCTGCCCCCTCCACTGATTAAATCGGTGTTTATGTTAAATTGGATGATGGATCAGAGAGGAGAAGGGTTTATGGCTGTATAGGGGGATAAATTGTGAGAACCTGAAATTAGAAAAAATGAGCTACTTATTTTTTTAAATCTCTTTTCCCCATGTTTTTCAGGTTGGATCATTTCTGTTGATCTGTCTTCAAATTCAGATGACTACTTCCTCCTAAATCTCCATTCTGCTATTAATCCTATCTAGTACAATTTTCAATTTCAAATTTTGTATTTTTTTTCTTCTAAATTTCTATTTGTTTCTTTTAAACAATTTCTATTTCTCTGCTAAATTTTCCTGTCATTTCAGTCATTCTGGCATATAGTCCTTTAATTCACTGAACATTGTTAGAATAGCTGCTTTAAAATCCTTGCCAACATCTGGTTCATCTTAGCATCACATTCTAATGATTATCTTTACTCTTGAGGATGGATTACATTTTCTCGGGTTTTTTTGGTATATTACATAATTTTGGATTAAATATGAATGTTACAATGTGGAGTCTCTTGAATCTGTTGTGTTCGCCCAAAGAGTGTTGACATTTTGTTCTAGGAAACCACAAAATTGGTTGGACTCACGTGGAAAACTCAGTCTCCTGGGTGTCGGTTAAAATCTGTTGAGTTCTTTTATCTTTAGTCCAGTTATGCATGTGTGTAGTTCAGGATCATCCAGAGATTTGAACAGTTTATATACAGATTGTGGAGTTTTTCCCTCATTAGTTCATTCTTTTCTGGGGTTTTCCTCCTCTTTTCCACATATGCGGTTGCCCGAAATTCTGCCCCCAAGTCTTTGAGTCCAGAAATACTACAGGGTTTTCTATTTGAGTTTTGGCAGCACATGGTGAGGCCTGCCTCCAGGCCAAAAGCCATGAAAAGGGAACCTCATCAAAGGCCCAGTGTCTTCCTCTTGTTCTAAGTGTAGGCTTCTTTTCAAAACCTGCATTCTGTTTTTCACCTTTCAGTGTTTTCAGTTAGTTTTTTAAAAATGTGTTTAATGTTTATGGTTAATGTTTGCGAGATAGCTGGTCCAGTGGGAGCTCATTAAGCCATTCCAGCAGAACTCTGCTAGGAGACTATCGAAGCAGTCCACATTTGAGTGGCGAATACTTGGATTAGTGTAGTAGCATGAACCATGGATATAAGTAAATAAATACAGAGATAAAATGTAGGGAAAATTTCATGACACTTAGGAGTGAAAAATGAAGGTAAAAGAGACATCATGATGTTAAACCTGAGTTGCTAAGAGAAACGGGTACAGTAAAAGAAACAAGGAAATTGGAATTCTGTGTTAGTCCACACATACCGTAGACTTGGTGACCTAAACACAGACGTTTATTTTTTGGTGGTTCTAGAGGCTGTAAGCCTGAGATCAAGGCACTGACCTCTTCCGTTTCTGTTGAGGACCCTCTTTTTCACTTGCAGATGGCTACATTTTCTCTCTGACCTCACATGGCATACAGATATTTTAAGAATACTAATCCCGTCATCTCAGGGCCCACCCTTATGATTTCATTTAACTAAATTACTTCCATAAAGGTCTATCTCCAAGTACAGTCACATTGGAGATTAGGGCTTCAACATACAGAATTTGAAAGGAACACAGTTCAGTTCCTAGAACATGAGAGCCTCGTTTTGGGGGGTTTTTTTGTTTGTTTTTTTAAAGATTATTAATTATTTTTGGATTTGTTGAGTATAAGATAAACAATGTACAAGTTGTTGTTGGAGATCTAAGATGGAGCATGGAGAACAGATTATTGATGATAGATTTACAGTGCATCAACATAGAGCTCAGAGCCGAGGTCATGGGGCTGGGTGAGTCTCTGAGGAAGAAAGCAGAGAGCAATACAGAGGATTAAGGGGGCAGGAACCCAGCCATGTGCAAATTCTCACAGAAAGTAAAGGAGGTATAAATCAGCAAATAAACAAGTTGTCAGAGAGAACAGAAGAGAGGCAGGAAAATGAAACAGTGTCAAGGAAGATAAGGAAGAAAAGGGGTGTGAGGAAGTGGTCAATAGCACTAAATGCAGTTACAAAGGTGTTATAAAAGGCTGTGGTCAAAAGGCCCTGCACTGGTCAATTAGGAAATCATTATTGACTTTTGAGGAAGCAGTCCAGGTGAGGTGATTGGGAAGAGAGTCAGGTAAGAGAGGTTAAGGAAAAGCAGAATGAAAGTGATTTGAAAGACATGCCTAGAGCATAAATGGGGAGCCAAATCTACAGGGTAATGAATGCAATCACGGACCAGTGAAGTGTCCATATCTTTGCCCAGACCAAATCAAATTCAGCCCTGCTTAGATAGCTACTTCTTTCAGATGTCTGGTTTATTCTTTCAACAAAAAATCACTGTATTATCAACTCTGCTAAGCAATGTTATATACACTGGAGATTAAACAAATAGTCCCCGCCCTCATGTAACATCTGTGTTTCTTCTGCTCTCTACCAACTGCTGTTTTGTGCATTCAGATTTTTCTTTAGAGAGCTGGTGCTCACCTGAGCCCGTTCTTAACAGAGCCATCTTTCCTACCCTGTGTGAGCCTCATCAGAGTATACCATATGCTCTTTGGAAGTAGGATAAGAATTGGATATTTTTTCACTCTTACTAAAGTTAGAAAATGTTAGAGAGTCAATTAGCTTTTTCATGAAAACACCATCTAATCATTTTTTAAATTAGCACCTAATACAATAATGATATGGCCAATTATCAAATGTGTTGTCTTAACTTTACTGTAAGTTTTATTTTATTACAAATATAAGCTCTACACATAAGCTGAGAGTTTAGTAAGCAGTGAACTCTGAATCAGTTAGCCAGGGGCCAATTATAGGCATTAACATGTTTTAAAAGCTTCCTGGTTGATTTTGCCGTGCACCCAGGATTGAGATACTTGGGGCTAGATATCTGTTGTTTTGTGGTGCTGATTTTGTCAAAGAGCCTGGTTCTGAGGTGGGAACAGTAATATAACCGGCCTTTGGGTTGAACTGCCGTCTGCTCTCTGCCCTTACTTTTGGCTGACTTATTTTGGTGTTCTGCCCAACTCCAGCTTAATAAAAATATTATGAATAATCTTAACCCCACAGTAAAGCTTTTTTTTAATCCAGTGCAAATATAATTTTACAGATGAGAAATGATTTTGCCTGCAGTTATCTACTCGCAAATTAGAATGTATTTTTAATTTCTGATGAATCACTTTTCGTGTGTAATACTCATTTTGACTGGCATTAGGTGGCATGGGTTGGTTTTTAGTCAATTCCAGAGTATCTTCTTACATTGTTTTAATGTAAAGAAAATGAAAATTTGATGCTTCTGATCTTTCCTAATACATTACTCTATTTAGAGCAAGATGGAGCATCTGTCTTCTTGGACCCTTTATGTGTCTAGCTACATTCTGGATGTTTGAGAGAAATAATACCATGCAGTATAGTCTCTGCCCCGACACTGAAAAAAAAAGGGGGGGAAGTATGTAGAATAAAAAGACAAACAGCGTAACGAGCTTTATTTTATAACACTGGAACATTGAACTTATCTCTTGAGGTGGTACTAAGTAACATAACAACTTCAAAACCTGGACCTGGCAGGCAGCTAATTTAGCTACTTGAAAATTATTAGGAAAAAAGAGATAGATGTTAAGATTACTGAAACCAGCTTAACACCTGCCAAGTTACATCACTTTTAAAAAAATGCTAGGAAAGGCTGGGCACGGGGACTCACACCTGTAATCCCAGCGCTTTGGGAGGCCAAGGTGGGCGGATCACGAGGTCAGGAGACTGAGACCATCCTGGCCAACACGGTGAAACCCTGTCTCTACTAAAAATACAAAAAATTAGCCGGGCATGGTGGTGGGCGCCTGTAGTCCCAGCTACTCAGGAGGCTGAGGCAGGAGAATTGCTTGAACCCGGGAGGCGGAGCTTGCAGTGAGCTGAGATCGCACCACTGCACTCCAGCCTGGGCGACAGAGCAAGACTCAGTCTCAAAAAAAAAAAAAAAAAAAAGTCCCAGGAACGCACAAAAGACATCCAACAAAACTGGCCATTACTTTATATTCCTTGGTCTCAGTAGATACAGGAGGGGTAATTTGGCCATGGGAGAAAGAAACAAAGTAATAGAATATGGAAGAAAATGAGGATTGTGAAAGAGTAATTGGCGTTTAGTAGACCCCCAATAAATGCTGGTTGAATGAATGAACAAAATGAAAGAGAAACATACTGGAAAACAGATTGGGCTACAGCAGAGACTTAAATCTGGAAATTTCCTGTTGTGGTATTAAGTATTAAGTTATTGGTGTGCTTATCTTAGCCAGGACATAATTTCACCACTGATATAGTGGGGACCGCCAAAGGGGGGAAAAAGGAAAGGGAGCTTGTCATAAAAAGGGATGTCAGAGTGCTTTCTCCTGTGTGCTTGATTCTCCATATCGCATTATAGCTCGTGCATTCTTATAAAGGATGACCTAAAATGCTAAAAGAACCCTAGCCTTTCAAAATTCATCTGAATTTTGGGCTCCATGGATATCTGAAAATTAACCTACTTAGGCCAACTTAGGAAATCTTCCTGTTGTCTTCTACTTGGCTTGCCTCTGTTTCTTTACTTCCACCACAATCAATCCTATTTATAAATGGGTTAAGAGCTACATAGTGCCTTTGATTCAATGTTAGTTGGATACTTTATTAATATTATAGAGTCTTCATTTTGCACACTCAGTGGTCAGTCACTAACTTTAAGGCTTGAATGTTGTTCTGATAATTTTATAAACAGCGTTATTGATGTTTCATTTACATAGCATAAAGTTCACCCATTTAAAATGAACAAGAGGCTGGCTGTGTTGGCTCATGCCTGCAATCCCGCCACTTTGGGAAGCTACGGCAAGAGGATTGCTTGAGCCTAGAGTTCGAGATGAAACTGGGCAACATAATGAGACCCCACCTCCACAAAAAATAAAAAAAATTAGCTGGGCATGGTGGCACGTGCCTGTAGTACCAGCTATTCGGGAGGCTGAAGTGGGAAGATTGCTGGAGACCAAGAGGTCAAGGCTGCAGTGAGCTGTGATTGCACCCCTGCACACCAGCCTGGATGGCAGAGCAAGACTCTGTCTAAAAAAAAAAAAAAAAAGGCTGGACGCAGTGGCTTACGCGTGTAATCCCAGCACTTTGGGAGGCCAAGGTGGGCAGATCACGAGGTCAGGAGATTGAGACCATCCTGGCCAACATGGTGAAACCCCATCTCTACTAAAATACAAAAAATTAGCCAGTGTGGTGGCACACACCTCTAGTCCCAGGTACTCGGGAGGCTGAGGCAGGGAAATCACTTGAACCCGGGAGGCGGAGGTTGCAGTGAGCCGAGATTGTGCCACAGTACTCCAGCCTGGCAACAGAGTGAGACTGTCTCAAAAAAAATTATAGTAAAAAGGCCGGGCGCGGTGGCTCAAGCCTGTAATCCCAGCACTTTGGGAGGCCGAGACGGGCGGATCACGAGGTCAGGAGATCGAGACCATCCTGGTTAATATGGTGAAACCCCGTCTCTACTAAAAAGTACAAAAAACTAGCCGGGCAAGGTGGCGGGCGCCTGTGGTCCCAGCTACTTGGGAGGCTGAGGCAGGAGAATGGCGTGAACCCGGGAGGCGGAGCTTGTAGTGAGCTGAGATCTGGCCACTGCACTCCAGCCTGGGCGACAGAGCAAGACTCCGTCTCAAAAAAAAAAAAAAAAAAAATTATAGTAAAAAATAAAGTGAATAGCTCAGTTAATTTTAGCAGCTTTATATGCTTGTACAACAAATAATCACTACCCATTTTATCCACCTTCAGCCCCAGGCAACTCCTGATCTGCCTTCTGTAGTTACAGTTTTTTTCTTTTTTTTTTTTTTTTTAGACCGAGTCTCGCTCTGTCGCCCAAGCTGGAGTGCAGTGGTGCGATCTCGGCTCACTGCAACCTCCATCTCCCGAGTTCAAGCGATTCTCCTGTCTCACCCTCCCGAGTAGCTGGGACTACAGGCGCACCACCACACCCGGCTGATTTTTTTTTATTTTTAGTAGAGAGGGGGTTTCACCGTGTTAGCCAGGATGGTCTCAATCTACTGACTTCGTGATCTGCCCGCCCCGGCCTCCCAAAATGCTGGGATTACAGGCGTGAGCCACCATGCCTGGCTGTAGTTATAGTTTTCTGTAGCCCTTCATAGAAATTTCATCTGGATAGAACTGGAATATCTGTTATTTATATTTAATTTAGAAACTATGTTCACCTTATCAAAATAGGCAAAGACCAACTAAATTAGGTGGATCTTGTATTTCATTATAAACAGCAGCAGAATAAATTAATTAGAAGAATTTTCTTAACAGGTGCTAAGACTTTATGGTAGGCCTCATTTGCTTTGCTGAATTGCAATGTATTTTCTTTTTGTCAAGTATGTTGTCTAGTTTTGAGCTATGCATTACATTTTCTCTTTAAGAAAAATGAATTTGTATGCATTTCAGCTTCAGGCTTTATTCTAAAGTCTGTATTATTATGATTTTTTCTAAAGAATAAATATGTGTTGTGTGAATGGACAAAGACACTTAATGAGCCTTCAAACATTTGTGGATGGATGAATGGATGGAAGATAGCTTGATGACTTCCATATATTTGGGTCTCGGAAAAGTTGTTTATTTTGTAAGTTCTCAGGATGTAGCAAATTAATAAATTGCATATATTTGGAATAGAATTTCATTCTTTGTGTGTTTTTATTTCACAGAAGAAATGTGAAACATATTCTAGCTAGAAGCAAAGCATTACAATGGACGAAGTCCTATGTTTTACCAGAGTTTCCCTATGATGTCAAATGCATGTTAGCAGAGCAGAAGTGCCCGGATCACAGCATGAGGATAAGGATCATTGAGTTTCTCCAGGCCGACATGACTAAGTATCTGGAAGGCTCACTGTGAGTGACAACAGGACAGGCTTGCTGCTTTGGGAAAGGGTCTGTTTCGGAATAGAGTAGAATTCACGTGGAATCAACTGTCTTCAGATTGTGGATGACATATTGGTAATAGGTCCCAAATTGTCCAATATTTGAATCTCTTTTTGTTATGTAGAAAAATGTGAAGAAAAATGAGTGTAATTTAGACTCATCTTAAAGGAAGGAATGTGGGCTGCTTGAAGTGAAACATATCCTTCTTGTTTTGGTGAACAGGTACCCCAGCACCCAGCAGTACAATGACGTAGTTAATGCCCTGCTGCAGGCCCACCCTTTCCTGGATGAGGACGGCTGTGGCTTTGTAAGTGACCACCTGGCACCATTCTGTTAATTTCAGACTATCTTAAAATAATAGCCTTGTGTTGCCCAGTAATTTTATGCTTCATCCATCTTTTCTTGATGTCTCTCTCTCTCTCTCTCCCATTCTATGTATCTACGTCTATCTGTTTCTATTTTTCTGACTCTTTTTTTGTCTTTTTGGTCTCTCTCCGACTTTGTTTCTGTCTTTCACTTTTTGTTAGTCCATGCTTCTTTCTTGACTTCACGCACGCGCTCTCTCTTTCTCTCTCTTTGTCTGTCTCCTTGTCTTCCCTTTTTCATAACTTCTTGGTCTCTCTCTGTCCTGTGTTTCTTTGTCTTCTTTGTCTCTCTCCATCATCATATTGCTGCCCTCTCAAAACTTGAAGCTCAGTGTAACAGAGCTCATCAAGAGTTGCCTAGGGCTGAGGGTGGCCAAAATGGACAGTGATTATGGTTGCACAAGCATATAAAGTTGCTAAAATTAACCGAGCTGTTCACTTTAGAATCTTAAGGGTTTTAAGGGTTAGGAAGGGTCTTTAGGAGATGTGACACCTAGAAAGAGAAAGACATGGCTGCACCTGCTTCAGAGCTGTCATCAGGTGTTTCTTGCCTTCTCAGACCCAGTGGAGCTGTTGTCTGGCTTTGAGGTCCGGGCCTCCAACCTTACCTGGCCCTGTCACATCTCTGCTGTCCTGATAAAAACAGAACCCCAGGATACTTTGGGGCAGCAGTTCTTTGTTTTTTAGTTTTGTTTTGTTTTGTTTTTTGAGACAGAGTCTCGCTCTCTCACCCAGGCTGGAGTACAGTGGCGCGATCTCAGCTCACTGCAACCTCTGCCTCCCGGGTTCAAGCAATTCTCTGGGGCAGGAGTTCTAACCTCTGGTTGCACATTAGGATTCCTAGAGATTCAGGTTGAATTAATTTGAGGATGGGACACTGTCATTAACATTTTTTAAATTTCCCAAACTTATTCTAATGTACAACCAGGGCTGAGAACGACTGCTACTGACATTTCAACACAAACTTTGCTGTTTGAACTTGCCTATCTCCTGGATTTCAGAGACCAGTGTCTTCATTGCACAACAATGTAAATATAATTAACACTATTGAACTGTACCTAAGAATAGTTAATAAAAAATTGATTTTTGATGCTGTAACTATATGAGTTAAGGAACAATTACAAAGAGCTATAGCTATGTATAGGTAGCTATGTAAAGGTAGACTGTCTGTTATTTCCTGTATCTATATGTCATGTGCATACACGTTGGTAGTCATATCTAAAGAAGACAGATGTCTTTTTGTACTTTACTGTCTCAGATGTTTGTGAAAAGATATTTTTTTGCTGTGCTTTCTTAAGGACATGGAATTTCAGCAATTAATTCCAAGAACAACAAAGGATAAATGCCAATATCTATGCATATAAGGACATTTTAAGGCTGTTTCCTCCCTCCCTCCCCTCCTTCCATCCTCCATCCTTCCTTCCTTCCTTCCTTTCTTCCTTCCTTCCTTCCTCCCTTCCTTCCCTCCCTCCCTCTTTCTTCCTTCCTTCCTTCTTTCTTTCCTTCCTTCCTTATTTGTATTTACCCCTCCCTCCCTCCCTTCCTTCTTTCTTTCTTTCCTTCCTTCCTTCTCTTTTTGTATTTTAAAGAAAAGGTTCATTATATATGGAGAGAATCACAGAATTTTCTCAATGGGAGAGGCCATTAAAGCTTTTTTTCACCACTCAGACTGAGGAAAGATGTTGTATACCATGTCTGGAAAAATAGTAATTATTGAAGCCAAGATTAGAATTCAGGTATTCTTGCTTCTAGGATGACATCCTTTCCAAAATATGCCGCTGCATATAAAGCATACTACAGAAGAAATTGAATTTCCTCTAAAAAACAAAACAAAACGAAACAAAAACAACAAGGCAATGACAACAACAATACTAAACAAACCTGGCACCCCAACATTGACAATCATGTCAATATGGCTGACAAAACTGAGTCTCAGAATTTCTTCCACACTCGAGATACATCTACCGACTTAATATCTAATCTGTGTTACTGTGTATAGAACTTGTGGGGTTTTTTTTGTTTTTTGTTTTTTTTTTGAGATGGGGTTTCGCTCTGTCACCCAGGCTGGAATGCAGTGGCGCTATCTCAGCTCACTGCAAGCTCTGGGTTCATGACATTCTCCTGCCTCAACCTCCCGAGTAGCTGGGACTACAGGTGCCTGGCACCACGCCCGGCTAATTTTTCGTATTTTTTAGTAGAGACGGAGTTTCACCGTGTTAGCCAGGATACAACTTGTGTGTGTGTTTTTTTTTTAATTTACATTTATTGTTTGAATAAATTACATATTTATATAGTTCAAAATTCAAAAACTACAAAAGGGTATAAATAGAAAAGTTTCCCACCTGCCCTTGCTTCTCCAGCCACCTAATTTTCCTCCCCAGAAGTAACCAATGTTATTAGAGTCCTTCTAGAGAATCTTTGCATATACATAAGCAAATCCATATTGATCTAATACCATTTGACCTTTAGTTTCATGGTTATCAAAGTGAGACACATACAAAGTAACAAATACTGCTTTCTTTGCTCTTGTGCGCATTTTATCCACATCTGTTCCCAGTGACATTCACTAAAGACCAGTTAACTGATAAAGAGACGTGTGCAAAATTGCTTAGCAGATTAGGGCTCAGATTTGCATCTGGTGCCTGGATGGATGTTTACCCAAATTCTCCCTGCAAAAGTGTATGAGGTTGTGTTTCTAATGTTACAGTGGAAAATGTACAAAATTTCAGAGAACATTAATGGGAGGCAGGGGTGGAGAAAGAAAAAGAATGCACAAACTTGGTTATTTTTAGGGCTAAGTTTATTTTTAACTCTTTATTTTAAAAAATTTTGGGCCGGGTGTGGTGGCTCACACCTATAATCCCAACACTTTGGGAGGCCAAAGCGGGCAGCTCACCTGAGGTCAGGAGTTCGAGACCAGCCTGGCCAACATGGTGAAACCCCGTCTCTACTAAAAACACAAAAATTAGCTGGGCATGGTGGCAAGTGCCTGTATTCCCAGCTACACAGGACGCTGAGGCAAGAGAATCACTTCAACCCAGGAGGCAGAGATTACAGTGAGCCGAGATCGCGCCATTGCACTCTAGCCTGGGGCACAAGAGCGAGACTTCATCTCCAAAAAAAAAAAAAGAATAAGGACAATCTCTTATATAACCACAATACCATTTTTATACCCAAGAAAATTAGCAATAATTGCATAATATATACAATCCATATTCACATTTCTCCAATTTTTCAAAAATGTTTTAAAAATAATTTTTTGCCATGATATCTAATTGAGTATTATGCATTGCATTGGTTATTATGTCTCTTTAATTTCTTTTTGCCTAGACAGTCTCTCCAAACCCTTTTTTATTTTTCCGCATATTTGCTTTTTGGACAAGTCTAGTCCAGTTGCCATGTAAGGTGGTCCACATTCTGTGTTTGAATGTGCAAAGGGTCTGCTGGTGATGCTGTGGACTGCTTCATATGTCACAACAGGGGTCTGCAATTTCAGGGCCATTTTTTATTTCAGAGTGGTTGACGGAGAGCTGTCTTCATGTAGAACTTTCTACACCCTCTCTAGCTGGAAACGTGGAGGAGAGGGATGATTATTCTGTAACACAAATATTTCCTACTGAGTCTGCCTACCTGAGGCATCTGTGTAAGTAACTCACGGTGTCAGGCGTGTAGCAGATTCTCAGTAAATACTCACTGATTGAATACTCATGTGGAAGATTGTATTTGATTTGTCCTTTTTCTGTTCCTATCAGACAGTTAATAAAGAGAGACAGGAGAGCCTAGAAAGAAGAAATTGGCAATTTAAAAATGTCCTAGTCATTGATTGCTGTAATACCTCCCACCAGGTTCAGCATGTTTAGAAACCCTTCAGAGCTGTAGGAAACACGTGGAAAAAAAAATGTACTGTACTTGCACTAGTTCATATTTCATGGCTAAGAAAAATACAAGCCGTTCTTTTTGTCTGTTCTGTTGTAAAACAGCAATGGTAAAGTCCAAGCTCACAAGCACGCCTGTGGGAGGTGATAAGGCATCTCTGACGCATGCATACCCGGGAGCTTAATCAGTGCTGCAGCCGTACTCCAGCCCTCAACCACTGCCTTTCTTACTGGGGCTGTTGAAGGACTTTACAAACAGCACTTGAGTTTACAGATATCTTCAATGAGTAACTACTCACTTGAGTCTCCCAAAAAGCCAGTGCACTTAATAGGACATATCTTATTTTTCTGTTTTATAGTTGAAGAAACTGAAATTAAGAGGGGTTACTTGGCTAATATGTATTCAGGCTAGCTACTTGGACCTGCAGTCTTCCCAACTTAGGCTATGGTGCGTTCAGGGATTACTCTTATTGGGACTTACAAACCATATAACAAGGAATAGCAAAATCTAAGTGCCAAACATTTGGCTAATGTTATTTTGGTGGCATTCCCATTGACCTGTGAAGAAATAGAGCTTAGAAAACGTGCCCAAAGCCACTCAGTGACATACCACTCTCTCTCATGGCCAGGGCTCAGAGGGAAACACAGGCCTATATGCCCGCAAGGGTTTTTTTTTTTTTTTTCCTTGCCTGCACTCACTGTGGGGATCTATTCAAGCACATGACATTGCAGGGGAGATGAGCAGCAGAAGCAGTCCTAAGTCACTGACTTCAAGAAGGGTTGAGCCAGCCGGGTGTGGCAGCTCATGCTTGTAATCCCAGCACTTTGGGAGGCCAAGAAGGGTGGGTCACCTGAGGTCGGGAGTTCGAGACCAGCCTGACCAACACGGAGAAACCTCGTCTCTACTAAAAATACAAAAAATTAGCTGAGCGTGGTGGCACATGTCTGTAATCCCAGCTACTCAGGAGGCTGAGGCAAGAGAATCGCTAGAGCCCAGGAAGTGGAGGTTACAGTGAGCCGAGCTTGTGCCATTGCACTCCAGCCTGAGCAACAAGAGTGAAACTCTGTCTCAAAAAAATAAATAAATAAATAAATAAAGAAGAAGCATTGGGCCACCACTCATGCAGTGAGTTAGTTACCAGCTAAGCACTGCCAAGACTCAGAGTCTTGCTTCTGGTCTGTCCTGTTGACATCTGCATCTCCTGCTTCATTGAGTATTGACACAAGGTATCAAACATTTATAGTTTCCAGAATGCATGAGGCACTATGCTGGACTTGGTGGGCAAAGCAGGCATGAGCCTTTCTTTGTGTGCTTATAGCCTAGAGGGAGGGAGGGAGGGAGGGAAGGAAGGAAGGAAGAAAAGAAGGAAGGAAGAAAGGAAGGAAGGCAGGCAAAGGAAAAGAAAAGAAAAGAAAAGAAAAAGAAGTAGAAATAGAAACAGACAAAGTATCACATTGATGAGGGTAGATTACCACTGTGGTAAGTGCCAGTGAAGAAAGGGGAGCTCCAACGCCAAGCTGTTACAGAGGCCAGAGGAGGCTTCCATGAAGCACAGGCTGAGCTGAGACCCGAAGGCAAAGCAAGGGTCAACTACATACCAGCTAGGTGTGGGAAGAGAGGGATAAAGCTTTCCAGGCCCAAACTGAAGGCCCAGCGGTGGAAGAGATGTTGGCATATTGAGGAAGAAGTCCAGGGGTGCTTCCTAGGTATTGTCTATGTCTCTGGTCTCACAAAAACTCCACATGCCAGATAGATCCTTCCAGAGCTCAAATCTGACCATTCAGTCTCCCAACTCAACATGGCCTAGGAATACTTCCTATCCTGGCTGTTCTGATGAATTCTCTATAGAGCTTTAAAAAATACAGACATCTGGGCTCCATTCCAATCTCCCGAACCAGCATCTGTGTAGTCTCAAGCAGTAGCAAGCAGCAGCATGGCATGAGAACTTGCAAGAAAAGGACACTCTCAGCCTACCCCTGACCTCAAAATCAAAGACGCTGAGAGTGGGGCTCAGCAAACTGTGCTCTAACAGGTCCTCCAGGAATTGATTCAGGCTAAATTTTGAGAACCATTGCTTTAGAGGAAAGACCAAGGGCAAAAGTTCCTATGAGGTTCTAATATAGCCTGTCTACAGAGACAGATTTAAGATCTGGTTCAGGATTACATTGAGGCTCCTTAATGGGGTGACCATGGCCCTTGATGATTGGGCTGGCTCCTCTCTCCCACCTTACTTTTTACCCCATCCTCTATCATTCCCTCATCTTGAGCTCTGTGCTCCAGCCTCGCAAAACTCTTGGTAGTTCTCCAAAGGGCACTAGCTCTCCCTCCATTCCATTGCACATGCAGCTTCATCCTCCTGGAACTTCTGTGCATCCACCCAACCGGCATTCCCTGATGCTATCTCCATCCCTTCATGCAGTTACCTGACCCTAAGACCTAAGCCTCAGTTTAGATTCAAGAACTTCCTACAGGAAAGCTTTTATGATCTCCTAACACAATGTAAATGAATGATGTATCTTCCCCTATTATAATAGTTTTCACTCTATATTAAAATCACTCATCCCCCTGCTACACTGAAAGTGAGGTCCACCTACACCCTTCTGCCTCCCAGAGTGGGGACTTGGTCTTTGTGTTTGAAACAGTAGAGGCGCCGCAGATACTTAGGGAGTGAATGCCAGTAGTACTCACCAAAACAAATTTCAAAAGGTGACAGAAAATTATTTTTAAAGAAAATGCATCAATCCATAAGCCACTATCAGGTCTTTTCTAGAACCCGCTAGAAAAATAGAGTTGGTTGTAGAGACAGCAGAGTCTAGCGGAAAGTATCACTTTTGGGAATTAGAAAATCTAGTTCAAGAACCGATATATTTACTCAATAACCATATGACACTGGGAAAAGATTTCTATTTCTGTGACTTTGTCTTCTTACCTATAACTTAGGGTTTATAATTTCTGTAGCAGTGTCACAAGATTGCTGTGAGGGTAAAAGGAAGGATAGATAAATATTATTTCTATTACTATGATGTGAAAATAATTTCAAGCCCAAAGATGATAGGTATGTATTGTTGTTGTATAGGTGTATTGTTTATATAGGATTATCTCAATCTCCTTGAAGATTAACTGGCCTGTTGTGTTATTTTACAGTTTTTATGGAAACGAGCCCTCAAAGATCGCTTTAAATATGTTCGAAGACCCATAGAAGATGATGAGCAAGTGATTAGAAATAAGTGTAAATTTGGACACCGAAGAGGCCAGAAAAGGAAATCTCTTGCTGATATAAGATTTGATGAAATTAAACTTGTCCAGATAAAAGTAAGATTGAATTCATAAATGTTCTGATGACTTGACGGATTGATATATTGATTAAGGAATAATAAATACTAGCGTTTAAAATAATTAAAACAAAATGAGATAACTTTTTAAAATTTGAAGTATAGTCAAGAACCAAGAAAGTCTGTTTTGCATGGCTAACAATGAGCATGGTATTTCCAAGAAAAGAATTCCCAAAGCAATTACTGAACATCTCATGTCCAGTTTTTTTTTTTACAACCTTCAAAAACGTGGAAAAACCCTTAAGTTCCGAGTCCTTAAATGATTTTTTTTTTCTCTTATCCTAAAATGCATCTTATGTTCTTGATGCTCTTATTGCTACAGGAAGTTTTTTAATACTCACATTGTCTGACTTAGGTAGCCTCCGGTCTCCAGGTTTCAGGAAAGAAATAACCCACATGCATGGATACAAAACTCCATCATGGCCTTCCCTTCCCTGCTGGTCCTGAAGCCTTTCCACCCAACCCAGAAGTGGCTGTCGGGAGCTCCAGGCTGAGGGTCCCTGGGAGGGCCTGGAGATTCTTCCCTCAGCAGCTGGGAGGTCACAGGAATTCCAGTTGTCTGAGATCCTGTACATATTCCTTTTCTACCTCAGAGCACCGAAATATCCTCAGAAACAAAAATTTCCCCTGCTATCAAAGTAGATTGAACTCTTTAAGAAGGATGTCTGAACTACCAAATATGAAAGTGAAATCTCTTATCTTCCCAATTCTGTTTCTATCTTAACCCCGTATGAATATGTAAATCCTAACTCTTCACCACAAACATGTTTATATTAGTGAATGTACTTGTTGTAAATATTCTATTTTCTTTTTCATCTGGTGTATTTATTTGACAATACAAGGGCAAATCACTGAGTCACCTCAGTTTTATTAGTGCTAGTTATAAGATCCATAGGATAGGAATATTTTAAATATATTTTGTAAACCACTCATCCCAGCATCATACATAATGCAAAACTTGGATGAAAGTATGTACTTTAAATATCTTATTCTAATTTTCAGTGAGGCTTTCAAAATGATAGGTCAGTTAAGATAACACAATTCTATAACTGTTCTTTGACAAAAAGACAAGACAGCTGAAAGGTGCCCTAAATTTAGTAGTGAAACTTTTTAGAAACTTTGCAAAATTCTAATTACAAACTAAAATTATAAGATAGAATCATATTTATTTTGAAATATTTTATGTTCTTAAAAATCACTTTGTGAGAGGGACCCAGATGGCCGAATAGGAACAGCTCTGGTCTGCAGCTAGCTCCCAGACAGACCAATGCAGAAGGTGGGTAATTTCTGCATTTCCAACTGAGGTACCCAGTTCGTCTCATTGGAACTGGTTAGGCAATGGGTCCAACGCACAGAGGGCGAACAGAAGCAGGGTGAGGCATTGCTTCACCTGGGAAGTGCAAGGAGCCGAGGACCTCCTTCCCGGGGCCAAAGGAAGCCATGAGACACTGTGCTACCTGACTGGGTTACTACACTTTTCCCATAGTTTTTGCAGTCTGCAGATCAGGAGATTCCCTCGTATGCCTACACCACCAGGGCCCTGGGTTTCAAGCACAAAACTGGGTGGCTGTTTGGGCAGACACTGAGCTAGCTGCAGGAGGATTTTTTCATACCCCACTGGCGCCTGGAACCCCAGTGAGACAGAACTGTTCAGTCCCCTGGAAAAGGGGCTGAAGCCAGGGAGCCAAGTGGTCTTGCTCAGTGGGTCCCACTCCCATGGAGTCCAGCAAGCTAAGAACCATGGACTTGAAATTCTCACTGCCAGCATAGCAGTCTGAAGTTGACCTGGGACAGTCGAGCTTGGTGGGGGGAGCGTCATCCGCCATTACTGAGGCTTTAGTAGGCAGTTTTCCCCTGACAGTGCTAAGGAGGCTGGGAGGTCTGGGCTGGGCACGGCAAAGTGGCTGTGGCCAGACTGCTTCTCTAGATTCCCCCTCACCGGGCAGGGAATCTCTGAAGGAAAGGTAACATCCGAGCCAGGGGCTTACAGACATAACTCCCATCTCCATGGGACAGAGCACCTGGGGGAAGGGGCAGCTATGGGCACAGCTTCAGTGGATTTAATCCTTCCTGCCTGCTGGCTCTGAAGAGAGCAGCTGATTCCGACAAGAGGGATTCTCCCAGCACAGCTCACCAGCTCTGCTAAGGGACAGACTGCCTCCTCAAGTGGGTCCCTGACCCCCGTGCCTCCCGACTGGGAAAGTCCTCCCAACAGGGGTTGACAGACACCTCATACAGGAGAGCTCTGGTTGGCATCTGGCCAGTGCCCCTCTGGGACGAAGCTTCCAGAGGAAGGAGTAGGCAGTGATCTTTGCTGCTCTGCAGCCTCCACTGGTGATACCCAGGCAAATAGGATCTGGAGTGGACCTCCAGCAAACTGTAGCAGACCTACAGAAGAAGGGCCTGTTAGAAGAAAAACTAACAAACAGAAAGCAACATCAACGTCAACATAAAGGACTCCCACACAAAAACCCCATCCAAAGGTCATCAGCCTCAAAGATCAAAGGTAGATAAATCCACGAAGATGAGGAAAAACCAGTGCAAAAACACTGAAAATTCTAAAAATCATAATTCTTCTTCTCCTCCAAATGATAGCAACTTCTTTCCAACAAAGGCACACAACTGGACAGAAAATGACATTGATGACAGCTTCAGAAGGTGGGTAATAACAAACTCATCTGAGCTAAAGGAGCATGTTCTAACCCAATGCACGGAAGCTAAGAAACTTGATAAAAGGTTACAGGAACTGCTAACTAGAATAATCAGTTTAGAGAGGAATGTAAATGGCCTGATGGAGCTGAAAAACAAAGCACGAGAACTTCGTCAAGTATACGTCAAGTATTGATAGTGGAATCGATCAAGTGGAAGAAAGGATATCAAAGATTGAAGATCAACTTACTGAAATAAGGCATGAAGAAAAGATTAGAGAAAAAAGAATGAAAATGAATGAACAAAGCCTCCAAGAAATATGGAACTACATGAAAAGCGCAAACATACGATTGATTGGTGTACCTGAAAGTGACAGAGAGAATGGAACCAAGGTGGAAAACACTTCTGGATATTATCCAGGAGAACTTCCCTAACCTAGCAAGACAGGCCAACATGCAAATTCAGGAAATACAGAGAAAACCACTAAGATACCCCTCAAGAAGAGCAACCCAAAACACATTGTTGTCAGACTCACCAGGGTTGAAATGAAGGAAAAAATGTTAAGGGCAGCCAGAGAGAAAGGTCAGGTTACCCACAAAGGGAAGCCCATTAGACTAACAGTAGATTTCTCTGCAGAAATCCTACAAGCCAGAAGAGAGTGGGGGCCAATATCCAACATTATTAAAGAAAAGAATTTTCAACCCAAAATTTCATATCCAGCCAAACTAAGCTTCATAAGTGGAGGAGAAATAAAATCCTTTACAGACAAGCAAATGCTGAGGGGTTTTGTCACCACTGGGCCTGCCTTACAAGAGCTCCTTAAGGAAGCACTAAAAATGGAAAGAAAAAACTGGTACCAGCCACTGCAAAAACAAACCAAAATATAAAGACCAATGACACGATAAAGAAACTGCATCAACTAATGGGCAAAATAACCAACTGGCATCATGATGACAGGATCAAATTCACACATAACAATATTAACCTTAAATGTAAATGGGCTAAATGACCCAATTAAAAGACACAGACTGGCAAACTGGATAAAGAGTCAAGACCCATCAGTATGCTATATTCGGGAGATCCATCTCATGTGCAAAGACATACATAGGCTCAAAACAAAGGGATGGAGGAATATTTACCAAGCAAATAGAAAGCAAAAAAGAGCATGGGTCACAATCCTAGTCTCTGATAAAACAGACTTTATGCCAACACAGATCAAAAAAGACAAAGAAGGACATTACATAATGGTAAAGGGATAAATGCAACAAGAAGAGCTAACTATCCTAAATATATATGCACCTAATACAAGAGCACCCAGATTCATAAAACAAGTTCTTGGAGACCTGCAAAGAGATGTAGACTCCCACACAATAATAGTAGGAGACTTTAACACCCTACTGTCAATATTAGACAGATCAACGAGTCAGAAAATTAACAAGGATATTCAGGACTTGAACTCAGCGCTGGACCAAGTGGACGTAATAGATATCTGCAGAACTCTCCACCCCAAATCAACAGAACATACATTCTTCTCAGTGCCACACAACACATATTCTAAAATTTATCACATAATTGGAAGTAAAACTCTTCTCAGCAAATGCAAAAGAATGGAAATAATAATAGTCTTTCAGACCACAGTGCAATCAAATTAGAACTCAGGATTAAGAAACTCACTAAAAACTCACTGTACAACTACATGGAAATTGAACAGCCTGCTTCTGAATGACTACTGGGTAAATAATGAAATGAAGACAGAAACAAAGATGTTCTTTGAAACCGGTGAGAACAAAGACACAATGTACCAGAAGATTTCAGGCAAATATTCCTGACAAACAGCAATGCAAAAATCTTCAATAAAATACTGGCAAACTGAATCCAGCAGCACATCAAAAAGTTTATCCACCACAATCAAGTCAGCTTTATCGCTGGTATGCAAGACTGGTTCAACATATGCAAATCAATACACATAATCCATTACATAAACAGAACCAATGACAAAAACCACATGGCTATCTCAATAGATGCAGAAAAGACCTTCAATAAAATTCAACATCCCTTGATGCTAAAAACTCGCAATAAACTAGGTATTGATGGAACATATCTCAAAATAATAAGAGCTATTTATGACAAACCCATAACCAACATCACACTGAATGGGCAAAAGCTGGAAGCATTCCCTTTGAAAACCAGCACAAGACAAGGATACCCTCTCTCACCACTCTTATTCAAGATGGTATTGGAAGTTCTGGCCTGAGCAGTCAGGCAAGAGAAGGAAATAAAGAGTATTCAGATAGGACGAGAGGAAGTCAAATTGTCTCTGTTTGCAGATGACATGATTGTATATTTAGAAAACCCCATCATCTCAGCCCAAAATCTCCTTAAGCTGATAAGCAACTTCAGCAAGTTCTCAGGATACAAAATCAATGTGCAAAACCAACAAGCATTCCTATACACCAATAATAGACAGACAACCAAATCATGAGTGAACTCCCATTCACAATTGCTGCAAAGAGAATAAAATACCTAGGAATACAACTTACAAGAAATATGAAGGACCTCTTCAAGGAGAACTACAAACCACTGCTCAAGAAATAAGAGAGGACACAAAGGAAAGGAAAGACGTTCCATGCTCATGGATAGGAAGAATCAATATCGTAAAAACGGCCATACTGCCTAAAGTAATTAATAGATTCAATGCTATTCCCATCAAACTACCAGTATTTACAATAGCAAAGACTTGGAACCAACCCAAATGTCATCAATGATAGACTGGATAAAGAAAATGTGGCACATATACACCATGGAATACTATGCAGCCATAAAAAAGAATAAGTTCATGTCCTTTGCAGGGACATGGATGAAGCTGGAAGCCATCATTCTCAGCAAACTAACACAGAAACAGGAAACCAAACACACCGTGTGTTCTAATTAGTAAGTTGGAATTGAACAATGAGAACACATGGACACAGGGAGGGGAACATCACACACCAGGGCCTGCTGGGGATGGGGGACAAGGGGAGGGAGAGCATGAGGACAATTACCTAATACATGTGGGTCTTATAACCTAGATGACAGGTTGATAGATGCAGCAAACCACTGTGGTACATATATACCTATGTAACAAACCTGCACTTTCTGCACATGTATCCCAAAACTTAAAATGAAATAAAATAAAAATCACTTTGTAAAATAACAGCATTACATTATGCATAAGTTGCTTTCCTCAAACATTTGATTTTCAGTAGAATAAAGGTGGAGTTCCTTTCAATTCAGTTTTCCCTCTTTTTCTATGAGGTATTCCCCACCAAAATTCAATGGAATTGATGAATGGTAAAATCAATTGTCCCCAGCCTTAGAACTCAAGGGTCAGTCCGTGGGATCAGAGGTCACACCCCTGGACACGAGTCTAAATGCAAACCCCCCTCTTGTGTTGACACATCATCTTTGAACCAGCTTGTACACTCACACTTTCTGTCCCTTCTTCATGGAACTACACTCTTCGTGGTTTTTCCTTTCTAGCCCCCAAGACATGCTTGAATCCTAAGATGAACCCTGCTGTGGTCAATCCAGGGCCCTTTGCTACAAAATGAACAGAAAATTGAATGTATTGAGGTTAGCAGTTAAATGGCAATGGAATTTAGTTTTCACCTTTCTGCCAGCTAAGGCTAAAAAAAAAAGATGATAGGGTGGTCATTGTTGACATCTGCAGAGACAACATTTTTGCTGGCAAACAAATCTAATTGGTAAGGATTTAACTTTTTCCCCCTTACAAATAGTGCAAATCGCTGATTCTTTGAAGACTATAGCCTCTCCGTTTATGCTCTCATGTCTGTAAAGCAAAAAGCTTTAAAGGATGTGAAAACTATTGATAGTGGAATATTACAGAAACACTCTGTCTCTGTATTTTGTATGCTACATGGGGATTAAGCAAATATACAAACACTAAGAAGTGTGTTTTTTTTGGGGGGGGCTCCATCCTTTGAATTTATCTCATATAATTTTATTTTTCAGAGTGATTACCAACATTATTTTTAATCTCTGGTTTGAACTTCTTCCGTTGATAGCTCCTTTGTAATGTCTTTAAGATTGCTGAGCCAGGCACGGTGGCTCACGTCTGTAATCCCAGCACTTTGGGAGACTGAGACGGGAGGATTACTTGAGTCCATGTGTCGTATATATTGAAAGCAGCCTGGGCAGCATAGTAAGACCCCCCCTCTACAAAACTAAACAAAATTAGCCAGGTGTGGTGGCATGTGCCTGTAAGTCCCAGCTACTTATGAGGCTGAGGTGAGAGAACTGCTTGAGCCGGGAGGTTGAGGCTTCAGTGAGCTGAGAACGCACCACTGCACTCTAGCCTGGGTGACAGAGCCAGACCCTGTCTCAAGGAAAAAAAAAAAAAAAAAAGATTTCTGAACATTAAAAATGTTTTAAGACACACTTGGGTAACTCTCATGTTTTGAAATTTTTTAACTGGGCACAATATTTTTATAACATAGAAAAAAATTATTTCCTATGCTGCAGAGGTGGAAAATGTTGATGCAGGCAAGACACAGGGGTCCAGTCATTCACTCAAAGGCAAGAAAGTGGGTGTGGCTAAACTGGAGGAAGATCTTGGGAAGGGATAAATAAAGGAAGAGATTTTCTTTTGTTTTGCTTAATTTTGTTTCTGTTCTTTTTTCTTTGGTTGTCTGATGGGATTTACCAAAGAATTGAAGGTAGACGTCTCAATCAAAGAAGGCAAAGTTGTTTTTTTTTTTTGAGACAGTGTTTCACTCTTGTTGCCCAGGCTAGAGTGCAATGGCATGATCTTAGCTCACTGCAACCTCCGCCTCCCAGGTTCAAGCGATTCTCCTGCCTCAGCCTCCTGAGTAGCTGGGATTATAGGTATGCACCACCACGTCCAGCTAATTTTTTGTATTTTAAGTAAAGACGGGGTTTAGCTATGTTGGGCAGGCTGGTCTCGAACTCCTGACCTCAGGTAAGCAGCCCACCTTGGCCTCCCAAAGTACTGGGATTACAGGCGTGAGGCACCGCGCCTGGCCAGGGTGGATTTCTTGGTCCTGTCACATGGGCTTCCACAGGTAGACCAGGCAGCTGCAGAACTTGTGCAGGTCTGAGCAGAAGGGGCAGATCTTTTTTCCCTAACCCTCCACCCACTGCATTCTCCTATGCCATTTTAGCTCTGCTTAAGCTATGTTCTTTGGCTGCAAAACTTGAAGCATCTGCAATGCCAAAGCACCACCTGTGACTCAATACACCTGAGTTCCTCATGTCCCACTGCTAGAAAGACTTATCGTCATGTTAGATAGATAGCTTTGCTTGTCAGAATCCCACATTGTGTTCCCAGACCAATCTTGCAAAATGCTGAGTATTTTGCAATGCTTAAAAATGCCTTTCTAACCTCAGTACCTCATGTGGCTACATGTATGGTTGTGCAGTCAATGCAGCAGCTGTGCCATCTCTTCTTATGCATCTTTTAGTTTTAGGTCCAGAGAGTGTATAGCCCCATGAATTGATAAATCGGCTTTCTTTTCTTAAGTGTCTTTTACTGTACCTCATCGTGTATTTATAAACAGATATAATTAGATTCTCAAAACAGTACACTTAACTGAGTAATTTCATAAGTTGCTGACAGTCTCTTGTTAAAATGATGAAAATGTTGGATTAAAAAGCTTAGAGGAATTGTGTGGAACTGCATGGCAAAGTAAGATTGTACTTTATACAGTAGTTTTTTTTTTTTTTTTTGGTCATAATCCTTAAGTGTTAAAGTTGAATGAATCCAACTCCTTACTTCATGGCACATTATCACTGTTGCCCTGTGCTGGATCTTTCTCTGGTTTTATTATTCCTTTCTGTCCCCATTTCTATCTGCCTTTCTCCACACTTCTGACTGTGGGGAACCATTTTAAAGCGTTTCGTATGTATTTTTTGTTTGTTTGTAAATGTTCCAGAATGTGTTCTGTCATTTGGGATTCATGTGTATTTGATTTAACATAAATGGGGATTCTTTACCTCATTCAATTTCATCTTTTAAACTGACACTCTTTTAAAAATTCATTTGTGTATATTTCAAGTCCATTGATTTTAACCATTATAGAGTACTCTTGCCTCAAGTCCTGTTCCCACTACAAATTGCACCACAGAGAACACTGTTATACATACCTGGTTATGAAGCTGTGTGTCCTTTCTTTGGGTTGCACATCCAGAAGTGGAACTGATGGGGCTCAAGGCACGTGTGTACTTAATTTGACCAGTTGCTCTTCAAAAGGACTTTGCTAATCTCACTCCCACACCAGTGCAGATCCCTGTATTCCAGCCAACGCTTACCATTATCTAGCCTTCAAAATGCTGCCAAGACTAATAGGTATAAAGTATAATTTCATTCTTGTTGTGATTTACATTTCCATGGATTACTGAGTCTGGGCATCTCTTCACGTGTGTGTTAGCCTTTTGCATCTCTTCTAGAAAATTACCTCTTTAGATCCATTGCCTGTTTTCGAATGGGTTTGCATCTTTTTCTTGTTGATTTGTAGACTGCAGTCTTTCCCATGCCCCAAGTCACAAAGTTTCTCCCTTATTCTTTCTTCCATTATGTTTGTAATTTTAACTTTCATGTTTAAATCTTTAAGTAATCTGCAGTTCATCTTTGATAGACCAATGGAATAAGAAAGAATGCCCAGAATACACCCATGTCTATTTGGGAACTTAATGCACAATAAAAGTGGCACCATAAACCCATGAAGAAAATGGGCTGTTTTGTAACTGGTGTTGAGAAAGTGGTTTATTATATGGAGAACAGCATATACAGCCTGTTCTTAAGCCATTGTATATTGCATTTTCCACTAGTGTTTATTACTTAGTACCACTTAGTGTAGAGACATTTTTTGTTGCCCAGTGGAGGATATGCTGTGCCAGGGGAGTCCCTCAGTGGAGAAGATTCTGTGTGGGTTCATCCTCATTTTCAGAAGAAGGGGAAGAGGGAGTCCTCTTAAACCATCCCCCAGGACCCCCTTGTAGCATCTGCCCTCTCACAGAATGACATCCTGGGCTGTGGTGCCACAAGTGGAGGGAGTGTTGAACCAAAAGAAGGTTCTGAGCATCGGCCAGCACAGGGAGCACCAGGACAAGCTCTGCCTAGCCCTTGGGGGAGTATCCTGCTGTAACTGGATGGAGATGGACTGGTGGAAGGATCCTGCTCTTACTATCCTGACCTTGGGATGAAGGAGGTCGTATCTGGTCTACATGGGGCATGGGACCTTGGATCCCCACGTCATCACAGCTTGATGTTGATCCTTTCCTTGGGGATCTCTTCATCAAAAAAATTCCCTGGTGGTCCTCTTGGCCTCTGTCAAATGCCCCATTTGAAGCATCAGGATGTAAACATACTTACCGAAATGCTTAACTTCTTAATACTTTCTTGACTAATGCATGCATTTTCTTTTCTTAATTACTAAAGTTTCTTTCAGCTGGTAGAGCTATCAGACTATTATCATAAACTTTTTGGCCATGAAAAAAAAAAGCTGACATTGATAATAGCCAGCGATTCTTTAAAAATTTTCTGAAAAAAATTTTGACTTGTACTGTATAGGTGTCTAGCTCTTTACATTTATGGCTGATCTTTTCAACTACTTTGAAAAGTTTCTTCTCTGTCTTTATGGGGTAAATTCACTCTAAATTTGATATTTGGTGAAAATAATTTTGTTTTCTTGAAGCAGAATACAAAGGATGTAAATACCATTTACATCTCAGCTGGAGCTTTTGCTTATCTCTTTCTGTGTTTTTTTGTTTGTTTTTGTTTTGCTTTGTTTTGTCTTCTAACTGCAATGGAGTTTTCTTAATTTGGAGGCTTTTAATATTACGTAGATGGATAGATTATTTTATCTTTGTCAGTTAGTTTAGTCTACATTTGATTTCTATTTTGCTTTAAGAGTTTTAAATAAGTAACTTAGTCCTATTAGTTTCTTCAAAATTTCTTTTAATGTCATCTGCTGAGAGGTCTTCATTTTATGATGTATTCATTACTTCTGATTTCAAGTTCCTACAATGTATGTTGTCTTTTCCAGAAACAACAGTTGTTTGAGGTTTTTAGTTTCTTGTTTATCATATTTCTAGTAGTTTTATTTATCATTGAAAGTGAAGTCTTGAAGTCTCCAACTATAATTCTGGAATTGTCTATTTTTCCTTTCAGTTCTGTCAGTTTTTGTCTCATGGTTTTGGGGGCTCTGGTGTTAGGTGTATATAAGTTTATAATTGCTATATCTTCCTGATGTAACCCTCCTGGCCCTGTTACTTACTAGTGTAACCAATTCTTTCCCTTTGTACAATCAGCAGGATTGTACTTCTCCACCCCCTTGAAGTTAGGTGTGGTCACAAGGCTGGCCAATGAAATGTGAGCAGATGTGACATGCGCGTTAAAGATCCAGCATACAATTCCTCATTTACCTCTTTTTTCAGTGACAATTGACAACATTCTAGATGATGGAGCCATGTCCTTGGGTAAGGAGGATTAGGAGCAGGGCCCCAAGATGGGCATGTCACATGTGTGATAAACTTTTGTCACTATAAGGTGTGGGGATTGTCAGGTGCAGCAGCGTAATCTTGCCTGTTGCAGGTAATACCAGGGACTCCAAACACACTATGTCAAGCATTGGATCCACTTCTCTGTGATTCTCCTGTGCCTATGCTGGCTTCATGAAGCAATGAAGGCATTTTTTGAGAATCAGGCTAGTCCTGCCATCCTCCCTTGTGAGTTTACAATCTACGTCCTTGTACAATCTTTAGCATGGGGAAATATATGAGAGTTATTGCCATTTGTTATAATAAGAACACTTAGAACATAGGGAAAAAATGATTTTGTTTTAAGTAAAAACACCTAATTTTCATTTTTACAGCTAATTTATTTGAAGATTCTTTCTAGGCCCTCAGTACTAGGAATAGATTGTCTCTTTTGTGAATTTAATTTTAAGGACATTTCTCTAAGTCTGAAACATAGAGGAAAAAATACCTAACATTTTACCTCATTCTGATGTGACATATTCTATCAAATATATACTGGAACAACATGGCAATTTCTTTAGAGAGGATAACTTGTGCTTCTTTTTTTTTTTTTAACCTACTTTATGTGTAGGATACTGATGCATGGATTTGATAAATGCTTTTAGGATGTTCTTGTATTCCATAGTCTTCCACATATTTGCTAAATAAGTTAGTTAATTAACTACTAGGTGTTAAATTATTAACACTATACCTATAATTCATTAGTCTCTTAAAACATTTTATTTTCCTACTTATTGGGTACATATATACCCTATAGCTTTGAAAGCTATGAAATAGCTTTGTGTGTTAGATTTCTTTGGCTTAGAAATAAAATATAATTAAAGTTGTTCAAAAACTACCTAGTGAGTCAAATGTTAAGAATATTTACTAAGTTTCTTTGGATTTATCTTATGACAGTTACTGTTGTTTTTTTACTAGGCCTGACACATAATGATTTATTGTATAAATACTAATAATTTTATAGCCTTTTCCACAGATGTTTCTCTCATGATAGAAAATTGAACAAGACAGCAAAAGTTGAAGAAAAATCTTGACACTTAATTTCATTCTACATAGAGTGCAATTACTGTCATTAGCAGGTGGCATATTTACTAATACTGCAAAATTTTACAAGTAAGCTGCACACTTGGAAACATGGGGCAAGGTTGCGTGGGTGAAACTCTGCCTGCTGATTGACTGAGACACATGCCTGAATGCTAAGCTAAGCTACTGTTCAAGTTCCATAGGGGGCACATCATTTCCAAGTCAACACTTGATGACAATAGAATTGGAAATGAGGATGACTGGGATTTGGTATGAGGAAACCCCTAGTACCTAACACCACACTGTCCAGTAGAAATATAATATGTGCTGCTTATGTAATTTTTAATTTTCTAGTAGCAGAAATTTTTAAAAAGTAAAAAGAGGCAAATGGAATTAATGTTAATAGTAGGTTTAACTCACTATATGCAAAATATTATTTCAACACGTAATCATTCTAAAAAATTGTTAATGAGATATTTTACATTCTTTTTTTGCATACTAAATATTTGAAATACAGTGTTTGCAGCTTACATTTCAATTTGGGCTATCTCTGGCGGGGGGAAAAAAAGCCAGGTTCAGTGGCACATGCCTGTAGTCCCAGCTACTTGGGAGGCAAATGCAGGAGGATTGCTTGAGCCCAGGAGTTAGAATCCAGCTGGGCAACATAGCAAAATCCAGTCTTCTATTAAAAAATAATAAAAATGACAATAAAAATTGTTAAAAATTAGAAATATCAATGTGGGCTAGTCACATTTCAAGTGCTCAGAAGCCACACGTGGCTAGTGGCTGCCATACTGGACAGCTGAGACAAATACACCCTTTGGGTAGTTAGAGAATGAGTGAGATGACAATATACAGAGAACATTATAGTCAGCAGGGAGTATGTCCAGTTATTTGCTGGTGATGTTCAGAAGCTACAGTCCACAGTCTTAGGTATAGAACCTTTATTTACATAGTGCCTTTAAAGTAGATTTTTCTTAGGGTATTTACAAGAATTATTCAGGGACCAGATGCAGTGACTCATGCCTGTAACCCCAGCACTTTGGGATCTGAAATGGGAGAATCCCTTGAGCCCAGGAGTTCAAGACAAGCTTGGGCAACATGGCAAGATACCTTTTTCTTAAAATATTATTTTAAAGAGAATTATTCAATTTTCATAACACGATACTCTCTTTGTAAACTTATTCAGATTGTGGGATATAGAACAAAGTTATCTTAATCAAAGTCAAGATGAGTTTTTATTCATTTCTGGGAGATAAAAAAAGCTATAACTACATTTTTAACTATGCCGTCTTACTACTTCAAAAGCAGTCTCATTCTTCCGTTGAAATCAAACTTAGAAATATTCTCCTCCTTATTTCTGTTCCAGCTGTCAGCTTAAACTAAAAGTTGGCTATAACTATGCTCTGCTGTTACAACCAACTCTCTGGGAGCTTAGGTTGCTGTGGTGTTGGAGTAGAGAGACCACTCTATGTTGCCAAAACTGGTGTGGTAAAGGAAGCGTAGCATACACTCGTTATACAATTTGTTTGGCTGTAACTCAGGTTAATGTTCTGGTTAATTTATGCTGATTCCTCTAAAGTCACACATCTCACAGGTGAGTCCTACATTTCCCTTCAGTGTATTTCTTGGCCTGAAGTGATCTCTTCCCCGCTTCATGTCTTTTTCCGTTGATTCTTCCTTGAGCACGGCCCTCCATTGACTTTCTCTACTGAGACAGACATCTTGAAGTCAGCAGTCAGCAGCTGTTTCCAGCTGCTGTTCTGTAAGATTCAGACATTTCTTACTCACTAGTTCCCTCATTTCAATGTGCACTGTTAAAGAAATCAGCCTGTTAGAGAAGTGGGGAACTACCCTAACAGAAACCTGAACACCTGGGCATCTCTGTGCTTGGAAAAGTCACTTCCCTTTGAGGTTCTCAATTTGCCCATCAGTAAAGTGTGAGGCATGGACTAGGTGATTTCTAAGTTCTTTCCAGCTTTAATAATATATAAATCATTAACAGTATATCTAACAATATATAAATCTAATAATATGTAAATCATTAAAATGGTGAGAATTTTAAATTCTGATATAGCCTTCTAATAATTAGGAAAATCACTTCGGTCTAGAATACAACCCACCAACACTGTGTTAATCCCATCAGTCTGATCAGGTGGAAGCTCTCTAGAAACATTACTTTCATGATTGGGTAAGAGTTTTGGAGGAAGTAGTACATTATATACACAGTAGTATCTAAATGTCAGTATCAGCAATTATATAACTTCTGTATTTCAGTAGATGAAAGAAAGCTGTTTAATTAAAACATTTTTTCTGTACTTTAAAAAATTAGAATGTTTTCTACTTAAGAAATTGTCATTCTATGCATTTGAGACATACAGAAGAAAAAATATATATAACATATATGTAGTTTATGAGACAAAATAAACACTGTTAACCCAACATTTAACTTTAAACTAGAACACTGCCTGCACCTTTGTGTGTGCCTGAGTTTTTCTCCCCTCTCTCGTTACCTGCCTCTCCAACACCACCGACCTCTAGAAGTAATCACTACTCTGAATTTTATGTTTATCGTTCACCTGTTTTTAAAATAAATGATATTGTCACATATGCATGGATTCTTAAGGGATATATTGCTTAGTTTTGCTTTTTTCTTTCAAGCACATATTTTATTTGAATAAATCCTCTGAGGTCCATTTTTATGTTCAACAGTTTAAAACATATACAAACAAAACTTGAAAGTAGATGAAGATCTGACATATCTGAAACTTAAAGTTTTTTTTTTTTTTTCTTTTCACCACCTTCCACATTTTACATTTGAAACTCCTTGGCTTCGTTGACAATCCATTATCCTGGTTCTCCTGCTCCTATAATTTTCTCCCTTTCTAGAAATCTAAATCTAGATAATTTATAAGAAATATCAAATCTGTATCTCTGCATTCACAAGTTTCCTAGCTATTCTTCCAACCTCAATTAAAAGATTTCATTGCCTTTAAGTCCCAGCTTTAAACCCTGGCCCTCTGTGGTTTTCCACAATCTTCAGATTTGCTCTACTAAACTTTCCCATAACATGCTCTGCCCTTCCTGTCTCTCCACCCAGAACTGTCCTTCCTTCTTTCAAATTCTATTATCCCTTAAAATCTGATCAGTTCCTCATCTTTCACGAATTTTCTTTCACTACCCCCGCCTAAAACAAATTCTAGTTTTGCTTGTTTTTGAGGTTTACAAAATGATATGAAAACTATATGTTATCTTTGATAAGTTCCTTTTTTTCGCCCAATGCAATGTCACTGGAATTCATCCAGGTTGTTCAGTTGAGTGTAGTTTATTCGTTTTCCTGTTGGTTTAATCTATTGTGACAGGCAACCAGTTTATTTGGCTCTTCTCTTCTTAACAGATATTTGATTTGTTTCCAGTTTTGGCTGTTATGAACTATGCTGCTGTGATTATTCTTGTATGTGTGTCTTGAAGCATATGTGAAAGCTTTTTTCAAGGATTTATACTTAGGAGTGGATTTGCTGGCTCACTGGCTCACAGGGTGTGCAGATATTCAACTTTATAAGACAGTGCCAAATTATTTTCCTGGATGATTAAGCTCCCTGAGCAGCACTTGTTAATCATCTGATTTCTTTTCCACTCACCCACCCCCATGCAATGCTACCACCCCACTTCCAATCTATTAGGAATAAAATGGTACCATGTTTGGTTTCCATTTCAGTTATGTATGAGGGTGATCATCTTTTCATATGTTTATGAAATATTCATGTTGCCTCCTCTGTAAAGTGTCTGTTCATGTCTTTTGCCTATTTTTCTATGAGGTTGCCCTTTTTTTCAATTTACTTGTAAAAATCCTTTGTATATTCTGTATTCTACTCCTTTTCTAATGAAATCAGTTCCAAATATCTTCTCACAGTTTGTGCCTTGCCTTTTAAATTTCTTTCTGGTGTCTTTTGACAAGGAAAGACAAGGTTGCAATTTTAATGTAGTTAGAGTAATCAGTCATTTATCTTATGATTAGTGCTTTTGAGGCAGGAGAATAGGGTCTGGAGGCAGGAAGCCTAAGGCCAATTTGCACCAACTTCCTAGAACTGAATCAAAAGAAAAACCCCAATTTACCATGCCCAGGTAACAAAGGGATCAGAGGCTACTCCCTTTGCAACCTCCCACCCGCCTCTGTGTGGCAGATGAAAAATGGAAAGTCATCTGTATTAGTCTCTTTTCACACTGATAAAGACATCCTGATAAAGGTATCATGATAAAGACATCCCTGAGACTGGGCAATTTACAAAAGAAAGAGGTTTATTGAACTAACAGTTACACTTGACTGGGGAGGCCTCACAATTATGGCAGAAGGCAAGGAGGAGCAAGTCACATCTTCTGTGGATGGCAGCAGGCAGAGAGAGAGCTTGTGCAGAGAAACTCCCATTTTTAAAACCATAGGATCTTGTGAGACCCATTCACTATCAGGAGAACAGCACGAGAAAGACTTGCCCCCATGATTCAATCATCTCCCATCTGGTCCCTCCCACAACACGTGGGAATTAGGGGAGCTACAAGATAAGATTGGGTGGGGACACAGAGCCAAACCATATCAATCTCTGATTGGTCCCCTCTTGCAACCAATCAGGCTGGTAGCAGGCCTAGTCTTCATTTGCATTGGGATGTAACTTTGTTACTTCACTTCAGCCTCTGGTCCCTTCCCACAACCAATCAGACATTTGCATAGAGTGTAACTTTGTAACTTCACTTCAGTCACTGATTGGTCACCTTCCACAACCAATCAGACTGGTTGTGGGACTCTTCTTTATTTACATAGGGTGTAAACCGAGTCACCAATGGGAAACCACTAGAGACTATTTAAAACCCAGAAAATTTTCTTGAGCAGCCAGCTTGAGCCTGCTCCCACTCCATGGAGTATACTTTCATTTCAATAAATCTGTGTTTTTGTTGCTTCTTTATTTCATGGCTTTGTTATGCGTTTCTTCCAATTCTTTGTTCAAAACACCAAGAACCTGGATGACTTGTAGTCAAGGTCCTCCATTGGTAACACTTTTAAAAAGGAAATCCTTTCTTACCTTGAAGTGATAAGAAATATTTCTATATTTTCTTTAAATATTTTTAAGTGTTTGCTCTTAAAATTTAACTTCTTAAGCCATATGGAAGTTTTTTTTTCTTATGGATAGAAAATTTTCTTGCACCTTTTAGAAAATAGTTCTTCTCTTCCTCAGATTCGTGATGCCATCTCTGTTGTTTCCTTGGCTCTGTGTCTATAAGCTCTGCTGTTTTCCACTAGCAAAGTCATCTATCCCTGCATCAATACCAACTTCCTTACTTACATAGCTGTAAAATGTCTTGATACTTTCCCATCACTGCTTTATTATTCTTTAGGAATGCCTTGGTTATTCCTGAGGTTTTTAATCTTTCAAGTGAGTTTTAGAATCAGCTAGTCAAGTTCTGATTTAAAAAAACTTGTGGTTTTCGATAGGTTTGGTATTTTGACAGAAATCGAATCAACAGCTCTACTTGGAGAAAGATGACTTTCTTACAATATTGAATCTTTCTAGCTGTAAACATAATAGACTAACCATTTATTTAAGTCTCATTAATATTTTATAGTTTCATAATTTTCTTAAAAGTCTTGCACATTTTTTGTAAGTTTTATTCCTAGGTATCTTACAAGTTTTTTTGCAGTTTAATTTTTTTTGCAAAACATAATGGTACAAAATTGTATTTTCTATGTTAGTATATGTTAGAATATTTATCTTGTATTCAGTTGCTCTGAAAAACTCAGTTGTAACAAATCACATCTGCATAATTTTAAGTTTTCTTTTGAACAATCACATAATCTATGAATAATGACAATTTTATTTCTGTCTTTTCAATTTTTATACCTTTTATTTACTTATCTTACTACTCTGACTGGAATTTCAGTACAGGCTGAGTAAGAGTATAATAAATCATCTTTGTGTTGCTTCTGATTTTAAAGATTATTCTTTTAAAATTTCACCATTAACAATCATATCTGTCAGGCGCGGTGGCTCATGCCTGTAATCCCAACAATTTGGGAGGCCAAGGTAGCAGATCACTTAAGCCAGGGGTTCAAGACCAGCCTGGGCAACATGGCAAGACCTGTCTCTATAAAAAAGCACAAACATTAGCCAGGTGTGGTGGCAGGGCCTTGTAGGCCCATCTATTGGGACGCTGAAGTGGGAGGATCACTCGTGCCTGGGAGTTTGAAGCTGCACTGGCTGTGATCACTCCACTGCACTTCAGCCTGGGTGACAGACACAGTGAGACCTTGTCTAAAAAAAAAAAAAAATTATGTTAACTATAGGTTTTTAGGTATATAACTTTATAGGTTTTGAAAATTTCTGTTATTTTGACAAAAGTGTTTTTCTTTAATCATAGATGAATATTATATAAGATACTTTTTCTGCATTATTTGAAATGGTCATGTTTTTTCATCTTTAATTAATGCAGTATATGATGTTTACACGTGTTTAGATAGTCCAAGTAAAATTACAGAACTGTTGTAATTTTATTATTATCATTTATTTGTTTATTGAGACGGAGTCTCACTCTGTTGCCCAGGCTGGAGTGTAGTGGCACGATCTCGGCTCACCACAACCTCTGCCTCCTGGGTTCAAACGATTCTCCTGTCTCAGTCCCCCGGGTAGCTGGGATTACAGGCGTGCGCCACCACACCTGGCTATGTTTTTGTATTTTTAGTAGAGACAGGGTTTCACCACGTTAGCCAGGCTGGTCTCAAACTCCTGACCTAAGGTGATCCGCCCGCCTCGGCCTCCCAACATTTATTATTATTTTTGTAGAGATAGAGCCTTGCTATGTTGCTCTGGCTTCTCTCAAACTCCTGGCCTCAAGTAACCCTCGGCCTCAGTCTCCCAAAGTATTGGGATTACTGGGTGTGAGCTGCTGTGCCAAACTATTCATACACCACATTTCTCAAAACCTACTCTTTTCTGCCCCGAATCTTTCTCTAACAGTGGCCCTCAAATTGAGATTTTAATATGACAGTATGTGAAACGTAATGGGTAAATCAATCATGTTTTCTTTTAATTTACTATAGTTCCCTTGCCAATTTCAAACCACCCTTGAGTTTCTGAGGTATAATAATTCAAGTTAGTTCTTCCTTGTTTCTGATATCTGCACCTTTATTCATCAATGAGAGTGACCTGCACTTTTCCTCTCTTACACTGTTCTTTCAGGTTTGGGGATCAATGTCATAGAGGTTTCGTAGGATGGGTTAGAGAGTATTCCTTTTTTTTCTTCCTTTTTTCTTTTATTTTTCTTTCTTTCTTTTTTCTTTTTTTCTTTCTTTTTTTTTTTTTTTTGAGACAGTCTCACTCTGTTGCCCAGGCTGGAGTATAGTGGTGTGATCTTGGCTCACTGCAAATTCCGCCTCCCGGTTCAAGCAATTATCATGCCTCAGCCTCCCAAGTATCTGGGATTACAGGTGTGTGCTACCGCGTCCAGTTAATTTTTGTATTTTCAGTAGAGGTGAGGTTTCGCCATGTTGGCCAGGCTGGTCTTGAACTCCTGGATTTAGGTGATCCTCCTGCCTTGTCCTTCCAAAGTGCTGGGGTTACAGGTGTGAGCCACCATGCCTGGCCTCCGTTACTTTTTCTTGAAAATTTTTGCATAAATTTGAACATTCTGTTTCAAAAGTTAAGTATATTTTCTGTGTAAAACCCTCAAGTCTTTCTTGATATTTTCTTTGTGGAAATACTTTTATCTTCCAATTAAATTTATGTAAGATTATAGGAACTTCTTCTTAATTTTGATAATTTTATTTTTCTAGGAGTTTGTTCACTTGGTTTAGGTCTTGTTAGTCATTCTGTGTCCACAGAAAGTAGATCTACTGAGGCTTTCCTATGTGCTTGTAAAAGCCTTGATATAAGAGGACTGTAGGCTCCTTATCGTCTTTTTCATCCTTTATAGGTATCATCTGTTCGCATTCTGGTCAGCTAGACGGCTGATCAACTTTCATTTATGTGCAGTTCAGCTGACTGTCCTCTTAACTCGTATTTCTAGAAAGATATTTTTCTTATTTCCTCAAAGCTGATTGTCTTAGATTTTCAACAAGAATAAGTGAGGTGTTTCTTAGCTGCCCCCACCCCGCCCAACTTACCCTGTTGTATGGTGAATAAAATTATTAGTTTAATGATTTAGCATCAGAAAATAACCAGTTATTATTTTGAATTTGGATTATATGGCGTGGTACTGCAGCTATAAAAAGTCATTTAAAAAGAAAAAAGATAAACAATAGTAATAACAAAACCTTAATACTTTTAAAAATATCTTCTTAACATTTTATCTTCTAAAATTTAAATGCATAGAAATGAGCAACATTTTATTCAGTGGGAACCTTCTGGATAATCTATCTCCATATACAAGGATAACACAGGAATTAAAGTAACTCCTTTAGATCTTTCAAGAGAATAGATTATAATTCCATGATAAGTAATTAACTATCTAATTTATTGTCATTAAAGAGTGTCCATTTATTAGTTATGTTCAATGTCAAGTGTAACCAGGCATGGCGATACTCATCTTAGGAATGAGCTAAGAGTGTGCAGTAACAGCCTGAAATTCATGTTTTCATAGAAACATGGAATCCATTGATACATTGAAAATGTTTTGCAGGAAGAAGCTGTTTGTTTCGATTCTGAGCTGGATGAACATATTAAGTGGTTCCAGCAAGAATATGTGAAAACAGAAAAGGACTGGAGAGAAATTGACAAGAGAATGAGCCAAACTTTGGAAATAAGAAGAAAGATGATTGGCAGCCAAACACCTCTGAAGGACATTCTTAAACTGTTTCCTTTCTTGAAGTGCCCTTATCAGGTATCTTTATTCACTTTATTCTCTCTATATATAATATATATAGTATATATGTGTGTATATATACTATATATATATTAAATATATATACACACACATATACACATATATATTTTAATATTTTATAAATATATATATATATTTTTTTTAGACAGAGTCTTGCTCTGTTGCTCAGGCTGGAGTACAGAGGTGCGATCTCAACTCACTGCAACCTCTGCCTCCCAGGTTCAAGCGATTCTCCTGCCTCAGCCTCCTGAGTAGCTGGGACTATAGGTGTGTGCCACCATGCCTGACTAATTTTTGTATTTTCAGTAGAGATGGAGTTTCACCATTTTGACCAGGCTGGTCTTGAACTCCTCACCTCAGGTGATCTGCCTGCCTCGGCCTCCCAAAGTGCTGGGATTACGGTGTCCAAATGGATTTTTCCCTCTTTCCTCTTGGAGTGGTAACAGGACAGCATAGCGAGACAGTGGGGGTGAATCTCAGTGGGACGTGAGGCCCAAAGGGCTGCAACCAGAGTCATTTGATAGGAGTTTCAGGAAGCAGACCCTCCCCACCCACCCTCTTTCCTAACCCTGAAAAAGGAATATTTAAAAAAAAAGAAGAATTTCAGTAAGCGTATCCAGATAATAGGCACTGGCTGCCTTCAGAACTAAAGAGTTCTCTGTCATTGGACATATTGTGGAGGCTGGTGGATCATCACTTAGGGGCATTTTGACAATGTGAATCATTATCCCCTGTCATGCTTCTATATAATCAAGGGAGTTTATTAAGGAACTGTTATTATGCCTCCTTACTAAAAATATGTTTCCTTTATGATCCCACATAATTTCATAAGTGTTCTTAAAAATACATGAAATTTAGCGCCGGGCATGGTGGCTCACGCCTGTAATCCCAGCACTTTGGGAGGCTGAGGTGGGTGGATTGCTTGAGCCCAGGAGTTCAAGACCTGCCTGGGCAACCTGGTAAAACCCCATCTCTACTAAAAGTACAAAAATTACCCGAGCTTAGTGGTGCATGCCTGTAGTCCCACTATTCTGGGAGACTAAGGCAGGAGGATCACCTAAGCCTAGGGAGGTCAAGGCTGCAGTGAGCCACGATTGGGCCACTGTACTCCAACCTGGTGACACAGTGAGACCCTGTCTCAAAGAAAAAAAAAAATTATATATATATATATTTATGAAATGTAATGGGTGAATCAATCAAATACCCTTCCATTTAGTTCACTTACAGTGGCCATTCAAGGGTCTTTCACAATTTTAGGGTAATTTTTGGTGGTGGTATATAATGAAAGATCATCAAAGGTTTTACCCGAGAACGCATTTCATGGAGAAATTCTATGTATTCAATTAACCAAATTAAACATGAAACATCTACATATTTTTCTTCTGAACAAAGGGAATTAGGAATTGCCTGTAGGTATTATTTTAATAGTGACATAAGTAGCAAATGTCTGAATGCTCCTCTGTAACAGCATGTTCTCAGTGCTTTCCAAGGATTAATCTACCTAATCCTCTCAGCAACCATACGGTGGCTTTCGCTTGTTTCCCCTTCATCTTCGGGTTATTAGGAACTGTAATAGCCAGTCGCCTCTGGCTGTTAGAAAAGTATGCCAAATGGACACAGCTGCAAAACACAGTCTTAAAGCAAAAGCCTGTCAAACTTACGGTCTAAACATTTCTTA
This sequence comes from Papio anubis, assembly GCF_008728515.1. Lineage (NCBI taxonomy): Eukaryota > Metazoa > Chordata > Mammalia > Primates > Cercopithecidae > Papio > Papio anubis. Next base: position 132,649,278 of record NC_044981.1, read on the forward strand.
CATGTAGAGAGCATGTTTTAATATTAACAGTTCCCAAAGTGCCTAGCAGAGCCACACGTGTGACACAGCAATGTAATCTTGCTGTTTTGAATGCTGAATGAATTAGTGGAGGTTGGTAAGGCTATTGTGATCACTAATGTCGCAGCCTTAGGGGTCTTCATTGGAGTGCAGCCTACAAAGTCCTACTGATGAATATAAATGGACTATGTTAAGCAGCTTTTTATTTTTTTATTTTTATTTTTATTATTTTTTTTTTGAGACGGAGTCTCCCTCTGTCGCGCAGGCTGGAGTGCAGTGGCCGGATCTCAGCTCACTGCAAGCTCCGCCTCCTGGGTTTACGCCATTCTCCTGCCTCAGCCTCCCGAGTAGTTGGGACTACAGGCGCCCGCCACCTCGCCCGGCTAATTTTTTTTTGTATTTTTTAGTAGAGACGGGGTTTCACCGTGTTAGCCAGGGTGGTCTCGATCTCCTGACCTCGTGATCTGCCCGTCTCGGCCTCCCAAAGTGCTGGGATTACAGGCTTGAGCCACCGTGCCCGGCCAAGCAGCTTTTTAAAGAACCATTGGTGACAGTAAGGTGGAGGTCTGTCACAGCTTGTGTGAGGAGCAGAGAGATTTCAGACCTGAGGCTGTCCCCTGTGCTTTGTTAAGGCCTCCCACTGTGGCATAGGTGTATCTTCTGCACCATTCCTCAAGTATTTCACCCTTTATATCCAAAATATGGAGTAATGACTGTGCTTATTGAATAGAGTTGCCTAGTGACTGTTTTTATTGATTGATGATTGATTGATTGAGACAGAGTCTTACTTTGTCACCCAGGCTGGAGTGCAGTGGCACAGTCTTGGCTCACTGCAGCCTCTGCCTCCCAGGTTCAAGTGATTCTCCTGCCTCAGCCTCCCAAGTAGCTGGGACTACAGGTGCACACCACCATGCCTGGCTAATTTTTATATTTTTAGTAGAGATAGGGTTTCACCATGTTGGTCAGGCTGGTCTTGGAACTCCTGACTTCAGGTGATCCACCTGCCTTAGCCTCCCAAAGTGCTGGGATTACAGCCGTGAGCCACTGCACCTGACCTTATTGATTGTTTTAAACAAAAGAACGAATCATTTTCGGTTTTTCCAGGAAGTACCTCCCTAACTCAGCCCTATGCAGCTGGGATTTCCAATTTATAAAACCCTTGTGTGCTTCCTAAAATAAAAGCAAGTTTGACCTTGCAAATACCTAGTTAACAAACAATCCCATAAGAAGACAGATGTCCCTGCACCAAACCACCCCCACCGCCTGTTGCTCCTGCCATTGTGAAAACACTGAGTGCTTAGGGAGCTGGTGGAGACAGGGTGGCAGAACACTAGCAGCTGAGGTGGGGGGTGGTCCTGACTGTTAACACTGACCCTCCATCACCTCCATGCTCATTAACCTCCTTCCTCAAAACACTTTCTTTCAACAAAATATTTAAAAACTCAGAATGTAACAATTTATTAGATTATCTAAAATATTATCAACTAAGAATGTGTTACTGGGATCTATTGGATGTTGCACAAGGCAAGTAGGAGGGAGCTGAGAGAAGGAAAATACCAAACACAAACTGAAACCCTTCCCCAAATTTTCCAAAAAATCCTTTCAGATGTCATAGTTTCTGCTTTCCTGAGAAACAATTTCAATCACCATCTCTTTAAGTGAAGTACATGAGAATCCCAGCTAATAAAGTCTCAAAAAATTAAAAAAATAAAGAATCTGAGTTTGGTTTTGGCCCAAATGGAGTAACTGGTACTGTCTTAGTCTTCCCACTGTTAACATGGATAAAGCTGGAAATAAAAAATATGTATGAGGCAACTGCACTCAGGCATTAGGCAACAGACATTGCAGGACCCTGATCCTTGATAACAGGGAAAGACATAAGATGTGCCTCAGTTTTGTGCATGGGTTACTTTCTAGCTCACTGTACAGAATGGTGGGAGTCAAGCAGAATGCGGAGGTCTCACGGAGCTACACAGGAGGAGATCAGAGTTGAGGAATGACGAAGCAGCTGGCCTTTGTAGGACAGGCACTGGAGGAAAGTGGGCTAGAGCCGAAGTCTACACACGGATGCCCTGGGGATCCTTGGCTGAGAGCTGAGACTTCACACAGTGTTGCTAATAAGAATTCAGGCCAGGTGTGGTGGCTCACGCCTGTAATCCCAACACTTTCGGAGGCTGAGGCAGGCAGATCACTTGAGGTCAGGAGTTCGAGACCAGCCTGGCCAACATGGTGCAATGCTGCCTCCACTAAACATACAAAAATTAGCTGGGTGTGGTGGTGCACACCTGTAATCCCAGCTAGTTAGGAGGCTGAGGCAGGAGAATGGCTTGAACCTGGAAGGCGCAGGCACAGTGAGCCAAGATCATGCCACTGGACTCCAGCCTGGGCGATGGAGTGAGATTTTGTCTCAAAAAAAAAAAAAAAAAAAAAGAAAAAGAAAAGAAAAAAGAATTCTGTTCCAGTGTGTAGAGACCCTGCAGAACACCTCGGGCATTCATCTGAGACTCCAGAAAACAATGGCTCACGAGTGAGAACCATGCCTAAGTTTGAGCCAGGACCTTAGCTAGGACTAAGGACAAACAACAAAACAAAATTGCCCAAAGAAATGATAAAATCAAGTCTGACAGGACCAGAAGATCGACCAGTAATTTATCTGCCTATCAGAATAAAATTTAACACCCTTTAAAGGAACATAATTTAATCCAGACTCCCCACTAGTGGACCATTAGAGGTTACAGTGAGCACTGCCATTCCCATTTCCACCTCTTGGTTCCTGGACCCATGAATTCTGGCTGTGGAAGAAACTGCTCCGTGTCCTGGATGCCAATTCAGAGCTTATACAGCCTGGGGGAACCTTGTCCCAGCCCCACAAGGTATTGCCACCTAGCTGGTGCTGTAACTGAGTCTTCAACAGACCCCTCCACCAGTCTGGCAAGCCAGCTGCTTCAGGACAGGATGGTGGGGAATGTGATAAGACCAGTGAATTCCATGTATCATCACCATAGGAAATCTCAGCAGAGAAATGAAATACATGCACACACGTGCACACACACACACACACACACGAACCAAACTGAAACTCAAACCTGAAAAGAACATTTATCTGAAATGAAAACATCACCATGTGCACAGGCTTAAGAGCATATTGGAAAATGAAAAGAAAGGAGCTGTGACTCTGAAGATAGATTAATAGGAATTATCCAATCTGAGTAACAGAAAGAAAAAGGATTAAGACGATTAATTTGTAGGACATAATCTGGGGTTGTGAAAAAGGGGGCTTTTTTTTTGTTCCAATGTTTATTTTAGGTTCAACAGGGTAGATACATCGTGCAGGTTTGTTATATAAGTAAACTGCATGTCGTGGGGGTTTGGCGTACAGGTTATTTCATCACCCAGGTAGTGAGCATAATACCCAATAGGTAATTTTTTGATCCTTACCTTCCACCCACCCTCTAATCTCAAGTAGACTCTGGGGTCTATTGTTCCCTTCTTTGTGTCCATGTGGACTCAGTGGTTAGCTCCCACTTACAAGAAAGAACATGCAGTATCTGGTTTTCTATTCCTGCATTAATTTGCTTAGAACAATGGCCTTCAGCTGCATCTATGTTGCTGCAAAGGACATGATTTCATTCTTTTTTATGGCTGTGTAGTATTCTGTGGTGTACGTGTACACTTTCTTTATCCAGTCCGCTATTGATGGGCATCTAGGTGGATTCCGTGTTATTACTATTGTGAATGGTGCTTCAGTGAACATATATGTGCATGTGTCTGTCTTTATATTCCTTTGGGTATATACCCAGTAATGGGATTCCTGGGTCAAATGGTAGCTCTGTTTTAAGTTCTTTGAGAAATCTCCAAACTGCTTTCCCCAGTGGCTGAACTAATAATTTACATTCCCATTAGCAGTGCATAAGTGTTGGAGAGGGAGGCTTTTCTGTGGCTGACCATTCACAGCTGAGAGCTTGGCTACACAGACGTTTGTGCTCATAAGTAAATACATTGAGATATAATGGGAGCCAGGTATCTCACTGTTGAAGAGAGTTAGAAGCTTGGGAAGGGGAAGGTTAGGAAAAGCCCTGTGGTATTGGTTTGGAAGTGAAAGTATCAATGTGAACTCATGGTTTTAGTCTTTATGTATGGCTATTTAATATTTACATATAGATATATAGTTATCGATATTTCTGGATCAATGGGTGCCTGTGTTTATGTAAATTAAAACATTTCCTAGATTTCTTCTAAGAGAAAGTGTAAAGCAATTATATGTCTGTAGCAAGTAGTACACCAGGGCTGAAATCTTTTTTTTTTTGGTTGGGTATTTTTTTGAGAGAGTGTCTCACTCTGTTGTCCAAGCTGGAGTGTCATGATCATGGCTCACTGCAGCCTCGGCCTCCCAGGGCTCAGGAGATCCTCCTACCTCAGCCTCCTGAGTATCTGGGACTACAGGCGTGTGCCACCATGCCTGGCAAATTTTTGTATTTTTTGTAGAGATGGATTTCGCCCTGTTGCTCATGCAGGTCTCAAACTCCTGGGCTCAAATGATCCTCCTGCCTTGGCCTCCCAAAGTGCTAGGATTACAGGCATGAGCCACAGTGCCTGGCCTAAAATCTTAGTTTTTAAAGATAATTCTTCATGAAAAGGAATCAGGGTTCTTGGAGAAATAGCTCACTACACGGTTGGGGGCAAAACAAAAATGAAAACAACAACAAACCAAGACGAGTTTGAAATACTGTGTAATGCCAGAAATGAAGGAAGTGCTTGCACACTAATAAGGATATGCCAGGAGGGGATGGGAATCCATTTGAAGCGGCTCCTACTGGCCAAGCCTGGGCAATTCGAGCAATTCTATAAGCAATGAAAGGATCAGATTTGTAACCGTTTGGGTAAGATGGGAATTTATTAACCTGTAGTGATAGAAATAAATAAGTAAATATATGTGGAAGAAAAGAAACTATCTTAAAACAGAAAGCCAACTAATCCATGTAGAAAGAATGGAATTAGAAAAGTCGCCATTTGGCAACTATTATAGTAGTACTTGATTCAGGCAAGAATCATTAATGGATGTGGAATCTGATGGATCAGAGTTATACAAAGAACAAGATATTTAAATAAACTCAAGGTATTTCCTTATAAAATACAATATATATTAATTTTACAGTGGAAAAACCTGGTGAATTCCATTTTTAATCAAGTAATAAAAGTTATTATCTCCAATACTGGAACCAGTTACTATTTTGTGCTTCCGGATACAGTGAGAAATGCTAACATTCTTGCCAGAAATGCACATCTGAAATATCGTAAAACTGCCAGGGAGAAATGTTCTACAAAGTAACTGGCCTCCACGTTTCAGAAACTGTCAAGGAAACTAACAAGTTGTTTGAAACTGGAGACTACAGAGACTGTGGTATCTAAATCTCGTATGTGATCCTGGATTAGATCCTGGACCTGTTAAGAACATGACCGGAACAACTGGCAAATTTGAATGGAATGTGTAGTAGATTTTCCTGAATTTGAGTGTCCTTGTACTTAGGAAATACACAATAAGGTATTAAGGAATAGTGGGGCATTATGTCTATAGCTCATTTTCAAACGGATAAGAAATTGGGGGAAGTTGCACAGGGGGCACTTGTAAGTTCTATTTACTATTTCTGCAACTTCAATGTAAACTTGAAATTATTTCAAAACAAAAAGTTAGAAAACAAATTCTTAGGCTATGAGCCCAGAACAGTGGAGTATTCACCTTCTTCGTCCTTCACTTCACATCTTCCTGCTGAGAAAACAGTTTTCTAAGGGTATTAATCTAGATTAGTGGCCCACTGTGGGTTGCCTGGTAACAAAGACACTGTGCCTTATGCATTCCAGCTTTCTGACAACTTAACTTTCAGACCTAATCTCTGGGCAATTTATAGTCTACCAAAGCATTCAAGGAACAATGAGGCCCAGTGGGTAGTATGTGATTGTTCTTTATAGTTTTAGGAAAAGCAATGACCAAATTTAATTCATACGAGTGTGGGTGGCTAATGATCTGATAATGCCACTCTGTTAAAAACAAGAGGGGGAGTGGTGGGGGAATCCTCTGAGGGGGAAGAATTCAGGCAGTGGTAGGAAGGGGTAGTTTGAGGAAAGGGGCTTCCATAAAGTAAACTGGTTTTGCTTTGACCTTGTAGTCCAATCTGCACATACATTGTTTCTTTTTCTTTCTTTTCAAGACAGGGTCTCACTAAGTTGCCCAGGCTGGAGTACAGTAGCACAGTCTCAGTTCACTGCAGTCTCGATCTCCCCGGGCTCAGGCTATCTTCCCACCTCAGCCTCCTGAGTAGCTGAGACTATACACGTGTGTCACCATGCCCAGCTAATTTTTGTGTGTTTTGTAGAGACAGGGTTTTGCTGTGTTGCCCAGGCTGGTCTCAAACTCCTGGGCACAAATGATCCTCCTGCCCTGGCCTCCCAAAATGCTGGGATTATAAGCATGAGCCACAGTGCTCGGCCATATATTGTTTTTCACTGTTTACCTCTGTCTACTCTTACAGTGTTTCTAAAGCACTCTCCTTTCCCTAGATTTAGGATACTATGGTTAGGTATTTTTCAGGGGTTGCTTCCTAAAATCAGTTTTGTTCTTTGCTGCTTGTTGAACAAGACGTAACAATGTAGTTTACCTAAAGAAATGTAAGCTCTTAGAATCTTAGCTGGGTAACCCAAATAGCCTACATATGCATATACCCTTTGAATCCTCAATTTAGTTGAGTCTGCATCCAAAGTTTTAATTCTGTAGGTTTAGAAATTTGCCATGCCCATTATTTATCATTTCACATTCATTTCACGCTTTCATTCTTTTCTCCTCCCTCATCCTAAGGCTTTAATTCTCCACTAAAACTTCTAAAATACTGAGTACTTAGTTTAAACCAGCATTCAAAGCTTAATTCTAAAGGTTTTATGTCTTTACATTCTATATATTAGCTTTTCTTGTGATCTGATGTATGTACTGCTTTCTTCTTTTGTCAGATATTCAGAGAATTCCAACTTCTTACAAGAACAGATATTTATAAGAAAACAAGGCACATTTTGGAATCCTATTCAGAAAATATACTGACTTCTTTTTCAGTGGTGGACAATCCAATCCATATTCTATTGCAAGAAAAAATGAAACATTACACAGATGAAGACATGTTGAAATGTTAGTAAACCTTGTGGAGCGGCGTGATTTTGTCTGCTATCTGTCAGGATATCTAGAGAAGTTATGCTTTGGTAGTCAGTAAAATTCAATAATTTACATTTATTGAGTTTAAAAATATATTTAAAAATTATTAAAAATTTACATTACTAAAATATATTTAATAACAATTTTCAATATTTAAGTAATAAGTGAAACAACTGGTGGGGAGAAAAAGAAATTTTCAAATTAGGGGAGGAGGAGAGCTACAGATTTTAAAAGTATGCTGGATATTGTAAAATTATATTTAGGGAACTAGTAACCTGTTAATTTTACAATACACATCACAAGGGGCAGTATAAAATCTTCCTGGCTGATGGACAGACAGTACGGAACTCTTGTCTACTCCTGGCAGTGCTCTGGAGGGCAGACATGAGATTCTGAATGTTTTATTAGAAGAGGGTGTGGTTTAAAAAGGTGTGAAACACTGATCTAGGAAGGTTAGTTTGTTTTCTGTCCAAGGTAACAAAAAATCCAGATGTTTCAATACCAGCTTAGCTTACAACTGCTAAAAGCTTATTTTTACTTCAAATGTCAACGTATTTGCTTTGACAGACATGAAGCTGACAGCCACGTGTTTACTCCTCCCCGATGTTTTTGGGGATGATCCCAGTCTTTTTGTCATCATGAACGAACAGGTGTGTAGTATGTGAATAGCCACTGGTTTGACATTTTACATCTTCCTGCGATTATTTATATATTTAATTAATTTATTTATATTTTTGAGATAGAGTCTCACTCTGTTGCCCAGACTGGAGTGCAATGGCGTGATCTTGGCTCACTGCAACCTCCGCCTCCCGGTTCAAGCGATTCTTGTGCCTCAGCCTCCTGAGTAGCTGGGATTATAGACATGCACCACCACGCCCAGCTAATTGTATTTTTAGTAGAGACGGGGTTTCATGGTGTTGGTCAGGCTGGTCTGGAACTCCTGACCTCAGGTGATTCACCTGCCTTGGCCTCCCAAAGTGCTGGGATTACAGGCGTGAGCTACCGAGCCCAACCGCAATAACTTATTTAAAAGCAAAGTTGGTGGCCTATGTTGAAGTATGTTTGTCGTATTTACAAATATGCTACATTGCAACAAGCCCATTTATTGTAACAACACCATGATTAAGTTCAGGTCTGTTTTATTATTTAGCTATTTTACGTATCACAGTAATGACTCCATTCTTTTTTTCAGGTGCAAGTATCCACACCTGTGTTGGAAGTTAAAAACCCTTTCAACATGGAGGTCTGCGAATTTTCTTTATATTTAGAAAGGGAGAGGCTCACAAAGGTGGACGACTGTGTTACAGCCTTGGCTGCGCTAGTAGCTGCCTTTCACGTATTTGGGATTGAGTGTCCAAGAAGACTGTCCCAAACCTTCAACTTCCTAGAAACGTTGATTTTTGATATGCACAGTCCCTATTTTCCTTCTTTGAAAGAAAAGGAAAAGGAAGTAGGATTTCAACTCCCAGTCACTTAATAGCATGCCAAACATTGTACTGGAATTTACCTCTAGGAAAGCTGAAGCTTCATAAAAAATTGTTTTGATTTAGGGTTGTGGTAGAGGTAGGTATGAGAAAAATAATCTTGTATCATAGATGCTAATGAATTTCAATGCTTTCTATCTTTATACTTAGATATTAAGTTCTTTGTGAAATTCTGTAATAAAATTCTACTTCATTAAAGAGCTGTCGATTTATTTTGAGTTTTTAGAAATTCCACGGTTGACGTTATATTTCCAGAGGTGCCTCGGTTTTTTTGAAATACACTGTACTCAAATCTTTCAGCTTAGAGAATGGCCTTGGACTGAACTCAGTGTGCACACTTTATGCCCAGGAGCTGCACATTTGCGGCCGGCCTGTGGGCTGTCTCTTTGGTCTGAACATCACTTGGGAACATTTTGAACTTGCACCTTTCAAGAAGGGACACATTAACTCTTCTCTCCCTCAGGGGATCTGCCTTGCCCCAGGAGATCTGGTTGTCTTTAATCGCTTGTTGGGAATAAGGGCTGCGGCACTTTTGAGGTCTCCTCATTGCTGGCTGATCTTGCTGGTACAGGTCCTCAGGTCTGTGACCTGTGTTCATCTGCTACTGCTTCTCGCCTTGGAGACACAGTGACTCATCCTGCATGCCCAACTGGCTACTGCCCAGAGTTCAGTTCTATCTGTTCTGCTCTTAACAATGGCTGCATAAGTACCTTTTGGGTCTAACAAGACTCAGTGCACTCTCCCTCTTTCCAACTATTTCACAAGGTAAAAACTCTAGTTTAAGGTGCCCCTTGATGTTATTATCAAAATATCAATATCAACATTACTTATTAGCTCTGAAAGATAGACCAGGTCCTTTTGGGAACAGAAAAGGGATTTAAGTGTGTTAAAATACCTACACAGCATAATGGGATGAGCATTTCCTGGGTTACATCATCAAATTAATTTTTTTTAAGTTGAAGAAAGGTTCATGTGGGCTGGGCATGGCGGCTCATGTCTGTAATCCTGGCACTTTGGCAGATCACCTGAGGCCAGGAGTTTGAGACCAGCCTGGCTAATACTGTGAAACCCTGTCTCTACTGAAAAAACAAAAATTAGCCAAGTGTGGTAGCACATGCTGTAGTCCCAGCTACTTGGGAGGCTGAGGCAGGAGAATTGGTTGAACCTGGGAGGCGGAGGTTGCAGTGAGCTGAGATCATGCCACTGCACTCCAACAGGGTGAGACAACAGGGTGAGATTGTGTCTCGAAAAACAAACAAAAAACAAAAGAAAGGTTCATGTGAACTATTGAAGAAATAGTTTTACACTACCCATCTCTGGAAATACTGCAAAGTATTTATTCTATCACTGAAATGTCAACAGCCTGCTAGATACCTTTCTCTCTAATAAGGACTGTTCATTAACATGCTGAAGCCAGTGAGATAAAAGAAGTCAAAGAACAGTTGCCCATTTCTATAATTATTAATTAACTACTTACATCAGGCAGAGTAAGTAACAATTTGGCACAAGTCATTTTGCCTAACCTAGTTCCTATCCTCCAGTACTCACTTCTTCCCTTTCACTAGAATGTACCTTTAGTTCATTGCAAACTTTCCTTTATTTCCCCAAATCACTCCTTCTTCCTTTTAGTCCTTTATTCCCAAATAAATTTACCAAGTTCTTACAGATTCTTTTCCTTATAAGGTACACACCCCTATGGCTAAAGTTGAATGACAGCCTCTCTCAGGCTGGGACAGGATGACAAGGTAGCTACAGGGAAACTGCAGTGAAGTTTGGCTCCAAGCATGACACAAACATGGGCTAACCTTGAAAGTAGATTCAAGCCGATTTTATTGTTTATCTCAATGGCGTATCTATCCCCAGTGCCCAGCACGGTCCTGACACTTGCTAAATTCAACATTGCTTGACCAACATACCCTATTTTATTTAGGGGCTGAGTCTACTGAATCTAGAAATTGCAGAATGGCAACCTGAGGACAAATATCAACCTGCAGAAAGGTTTTATTCGGCTTGCACAGTGTTTTCAATAAAAAAAAAATGCCTTTAGATGGGAAAGTCCTATTCAAGGTGTATATTTCTATTCCTCCCTTTTCTCTCTCTCTTTTTTTTTTTTTTTTTTTTTGAGATGGGATCTTGCTATGTTGCCTGGGTTGGTCTTGAAATCCTTGGGCTCAAGAGATCCTCCTGCCTCAGCCTCCTGAGTAGCTGGGATTACAGGGTTGAGCCACTGAGCTTGGCTTCCACCATCTGTCTTACCCCAAGCCTGCATCTCTCATTTCAGAGATCTCCCTACAATCATGGTGCCCTATATTCTCTGTTAAAACTTAGACTATATCCCAGGGATGGAGTGGTGAGAGTTTTCACCTTCTTGAGGTACAGTGAATTCTGCACCACCCTATGGATGCTTAATGCCTTGCCTCTAACATGTAACAACATGCTGCAGAGAATGAGTGGATGTCTTCAATAAGATTTTAAAAATCAGCTGGGAGTGGTGGCTCATGCCTGTAATCCCAGAACTTTGGGAGGCTGAGGCAAGCAGATGACCTGAGGTCAGGCGTTCAAGACCAGCCTGGTCAACATGGTAAAACACCATCTCTACTAAAAATACCAAAATTAGCCAGCCGTGGTGGTGGGCACCTGTAATGCCAGCTACTCAGGAGGCTGAGGCAGGAGAATCACTTGAACCCGGGAGGCAGAGGTTGCAGTGAGCCGAGATCACGCCACTGCACTCCAGCCTGGGGGACAGAATGAGACTCTGTCTCCAGAAAAAAAAGAAGAAGATGTTTAAAATCTCATGATTTAAATTATGCTTTAGTTCTATGCTTTACACTTGAAAAGAAAAATTCCCAATGGGGATGAATTGTACTTGACCTAACAATATAATCTTTCAGTATTTTTGTCATCATCTTGGGACACAGTTTGACAATTCTGAATCCTACAGATTCATTACACAACTAGTAATGTCCGAATACTTGATGCTCTTCCTGCTCTTGTGCTGCCTCTCCTATTTGAGAAGCTTTCTTAAAAATCATACATATGTAAAAAGCATCTGCAATTAAGATTTTATTTCATTCATATCAGATATAACAAGTACAACTTGAATGTACAAATTCTGAACAAAACATAAAAAAGAAAAAAACAACAACAAAAAACTTATTTAAGCAGATTCATGCAAATAAATGACTGGGACACTGTAGATGTCACTGACCCTGTTTTACCTTGAATTGACAAATGCAAAGGACTGCTAATGGACTTCCAACAGGGACATCAAAGGAAGTCTTACATCATAAAAAAACGAAAGCAACTAAAGAAGAGGTGGAACTTCCCCCAGAATTCAGACAGCATGCTACAAACTTACTTTCTATTTTTAAAATAGTCCTTGAATAAATATCCAATCCTGGAATCAGAAAGTACATCAAAAGACGGACAAAATAATTTACCTTTTGCCTTAGAAATGCATTCTTGCAAAAGAAACACTACCAGCTATCAATTTATAATCAAGGGTTTTCATTTAAAGTGCATCTGTATGCTTATATATCGAGGCAAAGTATTCTACAGAAAAAGGAATCCTTCCAAGATGGAGGTTCTTGGCTAATTACTTTGGGAAATCACCTCCCTGATCTGTGAGAATTTCAGATTTTGTGTCAAATGAAGTTGCTCCTTCACACCTTGCCTTTTCAGTAAAACCACGACACTCGACACTCGCTCTTCAGCCAACCCTGAAAAAAACCTTTGGGTTTGGAGGACAATGCATGACCTGAGACAGGGCTCTTTACAGATTAGTGTTTCTGTTGACAGAATGAGCTCTCAGTCTCTGTAAAGCACCACAGTTTCCTCAATGACAATTAGAAGCTCAAGATCATCTCATAAATAGTTCAAGACCCTCACAAACATCCCCCCAACCATAACTGCATCCAACTGCATACTCCTCTGATACCATCTGGCTCTTGTAAACACGGGGGCACCAAGATGCGTGAGATTGATGCCACTCAAATACACTACCTAATTTATTTATGTTTATATATTTTATTTTTCAATTCCATTCTTTTATATACACGTTTTTGGTAATTATAGTAAAGATGCTGGTGAAAAGTAATTTGTTTAACATTTCATAATGCGTGCAAAAGGAAAAACACTGATTCAAAGAAAAGTCACTCTTACAACTATTCAGCCCTGACAATTATGACAAGCAGTTAGGCAATATCATGACTTGCAAAGTTATACTTAGCATAATGTTGCAATTCAAAATATGGCACAAAATTAACAATACAGATAACAGTCCTACCGGCTAAACTTAGCCAGGTTTTGACTAATTTGGTTTAAATTGAAATTTGATTATATAAAAAGGTTTCTGAAAGTATTGAAAAAGAAACAGTGTACATGAAAGAGAATTCAACAATGTTTACAAAATGCCAAAAGTTCTTACTCTGCCCCCCCATTACCATAAATAATTAATGAAGTCCCCCTTTCCCCCCGCCCCCCCAGACTCAAAAAGATTTACAAAGATAAATTTAGCTCAGTGAACAGAACCAAAAGATGACTGTTGTTAGACAGTACCTGGTTAAAAGCTCAAGCACTTTCATAAGAATTCATATATATTGTCTCTTGAGGAATATAAATAATCCGATAGTGTTGCTCTTTTGAGTTTTGGAGACTTCTCATTTAGGAGTTATAACCGTCCTTGTGCTTTGAATAAAACATGAGCTTTAAAGCAGAATGCTGATGGTATTCAGAATTCACCATCTTCAAAGTTCATTGTGAGAATTCTTCTCTGCAGCTTTGAACATCAGGATGGAATTGAAAATTTTGAGAGCAGGGCCCAGTTTAATGCTCATAATTTTAACAATGTCTGTTTGAGTCATAAGTAGAAATGCTTCTCCATCAATTTGCTAAAATGGGGGAAAAAACACCAGAATGTGGATTAACAAGATGCAGTGCTGTAGAAAATATTCAAGGTTAAATTATCAGCTGTCTTCTACATAGCAATGCTAAAAAAGCACACATAGAGGTTCATGTGTGCAATGACATTTCTTGATATATGGACCTTTTTTATCCACAACGACACACCCAAAAGTGGACTGGGAACAAAGTAAACTAATTCACCTGAAAAATCAGCCCACAGGAAAATAGAAGGTACTCATACCTTCCTGTGATCACTCTGAATTAGGTGTAGAGTTAAGAAGAATATGGAAAAATTCAGGGTGGCCAAAGTCTAGTTTTTATCATGGCAGTTTTTAAAATTAGAAGAGGTGACAGGTACATGAATGTTAGTGGACATAAAATAATTCAGAAAAACATATCAGCTAATTCCAACTTTTTTTTTTTTTTTTCCCAAAATTAGCCTTCCACCATGAAGAAAATCAGAAAGATAACACTTATTTCTAGTGTGGCCACAGTTAGTCTTTGCACACTGAAGAAAAGCCTTTACTAACAGGGGCAATCAAACAGTGAATGTGAGGCTGGTGTTGAGAGTCACTGACTTTAAGGTGGTTCTTCTAATACTCGGGTAGGGTAACCATGAGAAAGACCCTTCCTCTCTCTGGGCATCTTCTAAGACAAAAGTCTATGCTTCTGAAAAATAGGCTACTATTCTCTAGAAGTTCAAAGGTACAACACATCTTTTAGGTTAAAAGATAAAATGCTATGAAGATGATGTCTGGCTTACTGGGCAGAGCAAAGAAACAGTCTTTCAGCTCTTAGGTAACTTTGTCACCTTAAAAAAAAAAAAGTTTCCCTTTTAGTTTTCCCACCTTATACAAAAAGTCAAACGCCTGTTCTCTGCCTTAGAACATCAGAAACCTTGACAGCAATGCACTCTGTTATGGGATGAATGGTGTCCCTGTCACAAATTCGTATGTTGATGTCCTGACCCCCAGTACCTCAGAATGTGACTTTTATTTGGAAATAGGGTCCAGGCAGAGGTAATTGGTTAAGCTGAGGCCACACTGGAGTAGGTTGGGTGCCTAATCCAATTATGATTGGCATCCTCATAAAAAGGAGAGATCTGGAGAAAGAGACACACATAGAGGGAAGGCAACGTAAAGACCCAAAGAGAGACTACAAGAGACACACATAGAGGGAAGGCAACGTAAAGACCCAAAGAGAGACAACCATCTACAAGTCAAGGAGAGGCTACAAGTCAAGCCCAGGAGAGATCCTTTCCTCACAGCCCGCGCGAGGAAGCAACTCTGCCAACCCCCTGACTTCTAGCCTTCTTCAGATTCTCAGCTTCTAGAACTGCGAGACAATGCATTTCTGCTATTTAAGCCACCGGTTTGTGGTTGGCATTGTTATGGTGGCCCTAGCAAACTAAGACAACTCTAAATGCCGCTAACAGTTCTCTAAACAAAGGCTGATATAATTAAATGGCTACTTCTTAAGATTTTCCTCTCTCCTTTAAAAATGAAAGACTTGTAAATATAGACTGCCTAAATGCTTCATCAGCAAGAACTGGAGTCATCTTAGACAACTTCTTCAAGTAACAATTATATGGAAAAAGTGTGCTAATTTCAGTAAAAAGACATCCTGCTGTTGTAAACTAGAAGGAAAAATTGTTCCAATGTTAATCTCCAAGTGCAACACCGTTAAGCGGCAGTATGAGAAATGTTCTGTTTTTTGGAAACATTTCGTCTGTTCTCATTTGCTTGTGCTATGACAGCCCTCTGATAAAGCAAGGTCAGGAAGAAAGGCAGATCTATTAACATTTTGCTCAACCAAAGCAGACCTTAGTACAATAGATAGCCTGTAGAAGTCTTCTAAGTCATTAATGAAAGTGTCCACTGACATTCCCAAGGAGCCCACTACAAAGACTGATTGGTTTATTATAACCTTGGCCCTACTGAAGGCTTGCGGCAGACACCAAGTCTCCTTCTGAAACTATGTAAGAGTATAACATAACAGATGACTGATGAAAAGAAACATTCAGAGAACTTAGTGGCTGGGATTTGAAGTTAAAAGTGGGACACGAAGGATACATTTTGGTAGGTTGTTATTTATAAGGTTACATACACTAGAAAGAAAAATCTTGAGGCTACTTCTAAACTCTTTATTACATACAGGTTGCTCTGACATGTGGCCATAAGAATAAGCCTTTACTGGAAGGAAGTAAACTTTATTCAAGAAAGTAGATCCTAAGAACAACAGTGACCACTGCAATGTATTACAAGGCTTACTTTTTTTTATTAGCTTCTGCAATGCATATATAATGCTGTAATTCCAGACCCTACGTGTCTTGCTAATGGCCCCAAACGAGGGAGAGGGATGTGGAATTCAGGAGCTCTTGCCTTCCATTTCACTGCCCTTTTCACTGTGCACTATTTGTTCTTTTCCAATGCCTTAACTCGAAACCACAGTGACATGCTCTGTCTGAATGAGTCTTTCTCAGAGTGTAAAGGCATGAGTGTATTGACTCAATAAAAATATAGTGAATGTCTATTATATTCCATACACTCTTCTTGGGCCTAGACATATGGCAGGGAATAAAACAAATAAAACAAAAACAAGCAAGCAAAAAACTTTTTGTGCAGTTTACATTCTAGAAGTGGTAGACAGACCATAAGCCAATAAACATACTAAGTAAGCCAATTAATCAGTAAGTTAGAAAGTGACTCATGTTGGCCAGGAGCAGTGGCTCATGCCTGTAATTCCAGCACTTTGGGAGGCTGAGGTTAGTGGATCACTTGAAGTCAGGAGTTCAAGACTAGCGTGGCCAACATGGTGAAACCACATCTCTACTAAAAATACAAAAATTAGCTGGGTGTGGTGGCGCACACCTGCAGTTCCAGCTACTTGGGAGGCTGAGGTATGAGAAGCACTTGAACCCGGGAGGCAGAGGTTGTAGTGAGCTGAGATTGTGCCACTATACTCCAGCCTGGGTGACAGAACGAGCCTCTGTTTCCAAAAAAAAAAAAAAAAGGTGATTTGTGCTATGATTAAACAGAGCTGACTAGGAAGATGAATGGGCAGTAGGAGCAGGGATGCATGTGTGGCGCCAAGAAGCAATTTGTAAGTCAGAAAGTCAGGGCAGGACTAATTGGTAAGCTGGCATCTGAGCAGAAGTGAGCCACATGAAGATCTGGAGGAAGAGCGTTCTGTGCGGAAGGAGGAGCGGAAGCAAGCCTGGACAATCAGAGGAACAGCAAGGAGGCCAGCGTGTAGACCCGTGAGGGGCTGAGCAAACAAAGAGCCAGGGGCAAGAGAGGTAACGAGGTATCACACTGCAGGCCCTTATAAGGACTTCTGCTTTTATTCTGATTGAGAGATGAAGCTATTGGAAGGATCTGAACAGAGGAGTGACATGGTTTGACTTAGGTTTCAGCAGGGTCACCTTGGCTGTGCTGGGAATGGACTGCAGAGGAGCAAAAACAGAACCAGGAAAATGAGTTTGGAGGTTACTGCACTCATCCAAGTGGGAGAGGATGGCGGCGCAGACCAGGGTGGTGGTGCAGTAGAGTGATAGGGTTTTATATGTTTCAAAGATACACCGAATAGGATTTTCAACAGATGAGATGTGGCGTGTGTAAGAGAGAAGTCAAGGATAATTTCCAAGAAGAGCCTATCTGAATACTTGTACTTTGCCTTTTAGAGATGATTTATAAGACTTCAGTTAGATTTGTCCTATGGTTTACTTGTAGGACTCAAAACCCAAACCCACTGACTTTGTGAGACACTTGAGAACAAGGATTGGGTTTTACTATTTTCGAATCATCCTTCTCACAAGAGCATGACACGAAGTAACATACACATGGCCGGAATTTAACAAATGTGCACAAGATGAATGAATGACGGTGTGAATGAGCGAGTAATAGATATCGACAGACAATATTAACTATCTCACTCCTCTAGAGAAGGATCTGGTTTTGAGGGTATTTGGTAACTGAGGAACATCTCCAAAGACAATTTGCCATGAATAAAAAAATTACTCAAAGAAATACCGTATCATTTTGAATTTAGACTTGAATCTTACTTAAACTGAATAATAGAGCAAACCTATATGGATTATCTAGATATCAATAGAATAAAAAACAGAAGTTATAAAAGAGATGCATTATAAATTTATTTTCAAAAATGCTTTCTTATTTTCAAAGGTAATGACTATGTGACACTTTCCAAGACAGACCAACAGCTCCCTATGTGGCTCTATGTCCGCTAGCGATAGAAAATGAATTCAGGCTGAGCATAGTGGCTCATGCCTGTAATCTCCGCACTTTGGGAGGCCGAGGTAGGTGGATCACCCGAGGTCAGGAGTTCCAGACCAGCCTGGTCAACACATGGTGAAACCAAGTCTCTACTAAAAATATAAAAAAATTAGCTGAGTGTGGTGGTGGGCACCTGTAATCCCAGCTACTTGGGTGGCTGAGGCAGGAGAACTGCTTGAACCTGAGAGGCGGAGGTTGCAGTGAGCACTCTAGCCCAGGCTAGAAGAGCAAGACTCCATCTTGATTAAAAAAAAAAGAGAGAGATAAAAAACAGAAAATGAATTCAGAATGTCAGTGAAGACACTTAGGACTCAGGGAAAGAAAATCTGAGTAACTGCCAATTAAAGATCGAATAGAGAGAAAATAAAACATTTGCACAGTAAGAACATAAATCAGAAAAAGGATTTCAGATCCTTTGGAAATCAGATCCTTGTGCATTTTAACAGGCTTTCCTCTAATGCATAAATTATACCTCACAGTATAACAACACTGATAACTGGTGGCTGGATTGTTAGCTGTGTCTACACTCCTGCCATACAACTGAAAGTGTGCTGTTCTTAACAGTTGAGCTTTACACATAGGGGCAAACAAGGTGTGTATGCGTGTAACTGTAGGCAGCAGATGTTGGAGAAAACCTTCTGAGATTACTCAGTCTACTTTCCGCCTTCTGGCAGGAGTAGACAGAGCCAAAATCAGAGGGGTAATTGACTGCTTTACTTGGAAGAGATGACAGGCAAGTGGCTTATTTTTCAAGGTCTCTACTGAATAAGGGTCTCTTGCTGTATGCTTACAGAATTTAAAGTTCGAAACCAGATTCCTTTTTATTCTAGTGCTCACTGCCGTAAGTGATACCATTCTTAATCACCCCTTATACTGAAGTTTTGGAGAGGTAGTTGAAAACAACTAATAAAATAATCTTCCAAAAGTGGACTGTGATAAATATCTTATTATAAACATTACTGAGGAATGTATATGACTTAAGGGATTTTTTTAGACATAATGCTAATATTACTTATTATAAACCTCAAATGGAGTCAGAATGTTGTTAGAATGATGTTGGAAAATAAAATAATGGAAACTAATTTCACTTTATTAAAAAGATAAAACATTGCTTATTTCTTTCCTTGGCTGCTTCTTCTGTACTATAAACTATATAAATGCATGCTATTAAGTTCTGTGGGTTTTCTTTTTAGAAGGAGCCTAGTGTTACTGCTGTGGGGCATCATAAAATGGTACTCACAAACATTCTTTTGCATCTCATCTTATACAAAGACATTTTTATACAACTGATTCATACTGCCTGTTAGTATACATCAATTTGTCAATTTCAACACAACCCATCTCTTTTTGACTCTGCCAGTTCCACACATTTCACCATCCACTGCATTTCAGTGCTTTGATCCCATTAAGTAACATATTGCAATTTAGTGGAACACTTACTTCATCTTTAAATACCTTTCCATGTTCTTCACACCCAGGTAAGCTCTGTATAAATTCTGACACCTGTCAAAAGCAATATCAAAATTCCCAGTTAAAAAACATAGTCAGAATCTAAATGCTACAGGTTCAAAACATGTAACCCATATGTATTAGTTATTTCTCTCAGAATGATTTCTTCTCTTTCAGAAAAAAAAGACTAAACGCTACCTACGTTCAATGTTCCACACCTCTTAAGCCAGTACTCCTGTATCTGGTGTCTGGCAGCAAAGAAGATAAAATATACCTCGTCTGTGCTCCATTTGGAAACTTTACTGGCAGGGATTCCAGCGACAGTTGGAAGAAGTTTGCTTTGCTGCTCCCAGCGCAAGGGCAGACATGGAATTGGGGACTTAAAGGACAGAAAGACAGCTGACCGACGCTGTGCCTGCTGGACGGTGGGTTCTTCCCGGGCACCTGGTCAATGAAAACAAATGGGCAATCACTCTCTGAAAGCAGCAAGCCCCAAATGCCATGCATCTCCCAGATAATGAGACTGGGGTGGGGGTGGTTAAAGCATTGGTTCCTTTCAGCATTATGCTATTGAATAGGCTCTTCTTTGTCTTTACTGAAGGTCACTATAAAAAACAGCCTGTAAATTCAACTGATATTATTTGCTACAGCACTCATTGCTAAAAATATGCTTCATTATGTTGTTCAATGTTGTCTCTTTAATGCTTCAGATAAGAAACAGGCCTCAAAGTTTTAATGGGAAGGAAAGTTAATCTTATCCTAGGAAGTTGCTTATTTGTTCCCCTTTCTGCTTTGGTTGTTGTAAGGGTAACAGCCAAGTTGCATCTCAAGTCCAACACCTGTGTTTACCACGTATTCACAGTTACCGTCCTTTCTCTCCTTCTGTCTCAGGGCTTGCTTTGGTTTCTTAACTTCTTATTTACTAATCATACTGATTTCTTAAATAGCCAATTTAGTTTTTTGACAGGGATATGAAATTATTGCAATAAAAATAAAACAGCAGAAATGCAAATGCTTTTGTCATTTTTTAATTTGTTCAGATCAAAATTAAAACTATTAAGTATTCTTACTATAGCCTGGGCTACAGGACAAGGTCCCATCTCTTAAAACAACAACAAAAAACTACTGAATATTCTATTTACGTTAGAGCTTCTGAATCCAAACCTAGTTTTATGGCTGCTTTCCTAAAACAGCCATTCTCTAGCAAAGGATTTTTGTCCTCTGGACGCTTGACTTAGAGCTGTCAATCGTCATCTCCTTATGGTCCTTTAGAACAGAAATCTTTTCTGAAAACTAGGTATTCAAAGCACCTCAGAAGAAAGGCACCTCCCCTACATTTCCTCTCTGCTCACACACCAGCTCAGTTACAAGGACACCTCAATTCTATCACAAAAGCCTTGCTTTTGTATTTCTATGATCTACAGAAAGATGTAGAAATCACTAAGTGTAAAGCTCACTGAATTTTCACAAAGTGAACACACCCATGTAACCAACACCCGGACTGAAAACAAAACATGGCAAGCACACACTTCCAATCACATCTCACCTGTCAAGCAAAGGTGACCACTTCCTTGACTACTAACACCATAGATTCATTTACCCTCTTTGGAATTGTATTTAAAATGGAAACTTGGGTATCTGGCTTCTTTCTCTAAACAGCATGTTGCTGAGATTCATTCGCATTATTGTGAATAGCAGAAGTTACCTTCCCTTTGTTGTATGGTTTTTCGTGGTTGTGAATGCTCTGTAATTCATTCGGAGATCATGAACAATGAGCATCTGAGTTGTTTTTAATTTGGGGCTATTACAAACAGTGCTATTACAAACATTCTTGTACAGATTACTTTGTCAGAGGCATTTGAACCAGAGCAACTCCATCTTGAGCAGAAGCTGGGTAAAATGAGGCTGAGACCTACTGGGTCTGAGACAATTGCATTCCCAGATGGTTAAGACATTCTAAGTCACAGGATGAGACAGGAGATGGGGACAATATACAGGTCATAAGGACCTTGCTGACAAAACAGGTTGCAGTAAAGAAGCCAGACAAAACTCACCAAAACCAAGTAACCTCTGGTCATCCTCACTGCTATACTCCCACCAGCGCCAGGACAGTTTACAAATACCATGTCAACATCAGGAAGTTACCCTATATGGTCTAAAAAGGGGATGCAGGAATCCACCCCTTGTTTAGCATACCATCAAGAAATAACCATAAAAATGGGCAACCATTTGGAGTAGCCATTCTTTATTCCTTTCCTTGCCTAATAAACTTGCATTCTCACTTCACTCTCTGAACTTGCCCCAAATTCTTTCTTGCATGAGACCCAAGAATCCCCTCCTGAGGTCTGGATCAGGACCCTTTTCCGGTAACAATTTCCTGAACTTATGTATGTATTTCCATTGCACATATACCAAAGAGTGAAACTTTGAGGTCAGAGCATTTGTGTACACTAAGCTTTGGGAAATCCTGCCAGCTTTCCAAAACAACTGCACAATACCTACCAACAGCATGTGACAGTTCCAATGGCTTCACTTCCACACCAGTGCTTGGTATTGTCTATCTTTTTCTTTTTAACCATTATAGTGGGTGTATAGTGGTATCACATTATGGTTACAACTGCATTCAATGACTAATGATATTGATAATCTTTCCCTATGTTTATTGTCCACACAGAGAGGCTATTTTGTAAAGGGCTTATTCATGTTTTATGTCTATCTTTCTATTGAGTTGTCTTCCTTTTTTCTTAATGATTTATACACGTTGTCTATATATATTCTGGGTAGAAGTCCTTTGTTGGAAATATGTATTACAAATATCTCCTCCCACTCTGTGCCTTCCTTTTTACTTTCTTAATAGGGTTTTTTGAATAACAGAAGTAAATGTAATAATGTCTAATTTATTAATTTTTTCTCTTATGGCAAATATCTTATATGTCTATTAAAGAAACCTGTGCTTACCCCAAGACCATAAAGAGTTTTCTCTGCTTTCCTCTAAACACTTTATGCTCTACCTTTCATGTTTAGATCTACAATCCATCTGATATTTATGTCTTGTGTATATATTAGGCAAGAATCAATATTCATAGATTTTTTCCATACAGATTTTTAATTATCCAACCATGATTTACTGAAAAGACTATCCTTTCCTTTGCCCACTGTACTGCAGTGCTAGTTTTAACATACATATCAGTGTCTTTCAGATTCCATATTTTGTCCCACTGGTCTCTTTATCCCAATCCATAGCTTTAATTACTATCACTTTGTAAGTATACTGGTGTCTGTGATGTAGGTCTTTTCAAGATTGCCATGGCTACTGCATTTGCATTATCAATTTTACAATTCGCTTTAAAAAAAAAACAACAAAAAAACGCTAAGATTTAGATTAGGCTTTCTATCAAACATATTTCTACTAGACAAATTTCCAATAGATAAATTTGGTTAAGAAATGACTTCTTTACAATATTGAGTCTTCCAATCCACAAAGAAGCAAAATCCCTCGATTTCTTTGGCTCTTCTTTAATGTCTCTCATTAACATTTTATCATTTTCAGGTACAGATCTTGCACATCTTTTGTTAAACTTATTCCTATGTATCAGATGTTTCCTGAGGCTGTTATAAGTGGTAAATTTTTTAAAAATTTATTTCTTACTGTTCTGTTACAGTTTTCTGATACATTTATTCTTAAACTAGCCTAATCTGAAATTTGAATTGCTCTGAATGCTAGAAAGTCACTATGCTGAGTCAAAAATCTGTTTTATTAGAGCTGACACCCACTGGTGCTGGTTCTACCTCATTGAGCTCATACAGAGAAATTCTAGTGTCTGCTCCACATGAAACAGTTCAAATCTTCAAACACGTTTTAAAAAGCCATCATTATCCCTCTTTCCACATTTCATCCAGCCAAGCTCAAAGGTGTAGGTCCTCATCCTATTTTATTGAATATCTATTATGAACCAAATATATAAACCAGAAACAGTTTGTTTTTATTCTCTTTTCCTTTTGGAATTGCCCAGAGTTTAAGCAATTTTTGTGTAGCAAAATACAGAGTAACTTAAAACATCTTTTTAATCGCGGGTATTCTAAAGAGCTTAGCTATTATTTGAAATATAATATTTGTACATATTTCATAAGACATTTTTATATGAAATGGTAAGATTTCCAATTCTACACTACAGTAAAACAATAGGGCTGACTTTATAATTTGTATCCTGAGTGGGTGCCATATAATTAGTCTTTTCCAAAACTATAGTCTTTGTCCTATTACTGTTTATGTTCTATTAACACTCAGCAGTGTTCATTCTATCACTGCAGATCTACTCTATTTTCATTTTATTTTCTGCTAAACGCTGTATTATTCACAATTCATTTCTAATGTTCCGAACATTGTTCCTCAGAAAAATAACTAACCCATTCTAAGGAAATGACTAAAAACACCAAAGCCCTTATGTTTGTGGTCGCCTCTGCATGTCTTTAAATCTGATACTATAAATAGGCCTAGACATACATGCTTTTCCAATCTTAGTACCAACTCTGCATCCTTCGCATTAAGACTTTCCTTCCTTTCGCTGAGTCTTCCGCACTAACTGATGTTATCAGCCACAGAACATGCCACCTCCTATGATTTTAATCCAAAAGGAATAAAGAAAGCAGCTTCATTTGAGCAAATCTGTACTGCATTCCTTGAACTGCCAGAAAAGTGACTCCAGGTTTTCATTTTAACATGTTATGATACAGGCTAAAATAAATGCAAATACATTCTGGCTCCAGCAGCTGGTTCAGTGCCAAGAGTAAGGAAGGGTAGGTTTAAATGTGCACAATGAGACTCAGGAAACATAGCCTAGTGTTCTAAAGATATTTCAGCCACCGTCCTTTGCCTAGGACCCTATTTCTTGCCACCCTCCTCTCAAATCATTGACATGCATGGAAAAGAAAACTTTTTAAGACGTTTTCTATAAATTTCTGAAGTTTCCTGTGATGAAAATTGACCAAAGGTATGTGATCAAACTCTTTTCTCACTCGCCCCACTTGGTTTCAGGTTGTGTGCCTCCACAATGAGTACAAATATTTTAGGCTGACTGGGAATACCTAAAATTACCGTATGGAAGGAATGGTCATCCTTCCTGATTCTTGATTCAACAATCTGATACATTTTATTTGTAGAACCAAAGCTGTCATCCTCAACAGTGGAAAGATAAGAATTAAGAGAAAAGTGACAGTACATTAAAATGGACACAGTATACTGCAGAGAAAAATAATAACATTCCTTATGTTTATGAACAAATTAATCTACTCAGTCTAATGTTTAATCAAATAATCACTACATTTCTTCAAAAAAATTTTCTCAGTGAGGCCTATACATATGTATGAGAAAGAGACAGAGACTAAAGACCCTCTAGTCATTCATAAGAGGCATAAAGACCAATGTTTTGTTGAAAAAAAAGATAAAAAGATTTTTATGTGCCAAATTTGAAGATCCAAGTCTACCTACAAGTCAGACAGGACCAGCTGAAAAGTGGCTTCCAGTCTTGGAACACGGTACCACCAATATCCCTGGCCCTACAAGCCATGAGATATTGCATGGTATAAGGAACGTACTGTTAGAATCTCTTTTATACTCAAATTTCAAATATTCACTGGCAAAGTCCCAGTAAGAGGTGCCTCTACCGACCCTGCACCTGTGCACCTCCATCAGGGTCAGCTGATGCTCTCTGGATAGACTGGATGGATGCTACCTTCCAGTGAGATAAAAGAATGTTTCCCATTCTTATCTTCATCATGCACTGGTATGCTAAAGAAACCACAAAACACTCCAAGGAAGCAGCTTTGGGCAAAAGTTTTTTCTCTCACCTGGAAAAGATTCCTTCTGAGTTATCATCCACTGACTCCACAATTCCAAGTTTAGAAGTTCATCTTAAGAAAATAATGAAGCATGAACACCAACAATCATCTCCAAGCCAGTTACAGTGGAAGGTCTCTGCCACGTATGTAACTGTACTCTGATGAAGACTACATTTCCCAGCTTCCTTTTCAGCTAAAAGTGACCACATGACTAATGGACATAAGCAGAAGTGGAATCTACAATATCCTATGAGTTCTGCTAATTGGACTTGGAAGTGCTCTTAAAGGCTAAGAGCACACCCACCACCACTCCCCCAACATGTCCCTCCTTCCTGCTGGGTAGAATAGTACTTTAATGGCTAGCCTTCCAGCAACCACTTCTAACCCGTGATATGGTGTTGGGAATAGGTACTCTGCAAGGCAGAGCAGCAAGATAAATGGAACCTCATTTCCTGATACTGTTAAGTACCATTTCAATCCTGGACCAAGCTCTGTACTTCCTTTATGTGGAAGAGAAATAAGCCTCTTTTACCTTACATAGGTCACTTTTATGTGTTTACACACACACACACACCCCCCTACGATTCTAATCACTACTAAAGTTTATTGCAAAAACATTTATAACAGTCAGAGATACAAAATAACTAGCCTAGATGACCCAACAGTAGGGGATTGGTTTGTTAAGTGATGCTACATCCATCCATAGAATATTTAATATCATGTTGCAAGAAGTATAAATACTTACGCAAACTGCAGGTTACAAAGTAATTCATACAACATTTCAGATAGAAATAGTCTAAAAAAGTAGGTCCCCACGTTCAGAAAATGGTATAAAATTACATGTAATTTTGATTTTCTCCATTTTGCTTCCCTGTATTTGCTAATTGTTCTACAATAAACATGTATTATTTGGATAATAAAAGTTATATAAACCAACAGCTGGTATCAAATAAACTACTTAATGTTACTAAAAAATAACAAAAAAATGGAAGTCTCACTTTGGTGACTTGGAAAGCAATTTAACACATTTGTGGAAATATATCATTAAAACAACATCAATTGCTGGGTCTCGTTAATTTCAGAAGAAAATGACAGATGGGAGTAATAATAAGAAAAATAAGTTTGTGGATCTTTGACTTCATTATTTCATCCCTCTAAAAAAACAGAAAACAAAGGATTTTTTTTATGTTGATTCTTAGTGACAAAGGCCTGCTTCTATTGTTTACTGTATGAAAGTTGTTCATTCAGCAATTATTTATTCAGCACTGTGCTGTATCAGAAACTCGACAGCTATATAAATACAGCATGTACTTGCAGACTTTTGTTAGGCTACAGAGGACAATGACCCAAAATGTGGCACTTTGGCATGCTAAATGCTCTGAATTAAAGGAAACTGAAAGGCCTCAGAAGTAAGCCTCAGAAGCAAGGTCTCCCTCTGACCTTCCCCCATGCCCTGGTCTCTCTGATCCCTTCTTTCCCATGTGCAGAGAGAAACTCTTTATCTGACTAAGAAAACTTCTTTCCAAAAGAAATGCAATTGCCAGCTTAGAAGTCTCATCAAATAGCCAAGAAAGACTTAACCACTAAAAGTCATCTCCATGCCCAGAGAGACTTTTCATCTGTTCTTCTCAGAGCAGCTCCAAGACATTACCCAAGAGACATTATCTACATAATAAGACAACATTTGTTCACAGTGAAGTTCTGCTCCTCGCCTTCCTGCAATCTCCCACAGAATTCAGAGACACTTTGTCCCAGGCCATAGTTCTTTGGGCTCATTCATTTCTCCTGAAAATTATTTACTACACAGTTGCCTATACCAATCTCACCCCCATTCCCCTTTCCTCTATGAAAAGCGGTCATAAGCTTCAACCATTGGCCCTGAGTCTCATATTTGCAGGACTCCCACGTTTATGCACGTTAATATATTCTCTTTCTCCTATGAATCTATAGTCAGTCATCTCAGTGGACCTTCAAAGGCGGCAGAGGGGAAGCTTACCCTCTGTCCCTACACTTTTTTGAAATGAAGTTTAATAAATAATAATGTTGTTATCCAAAGTATAAATTTGCAAATCAAATCTGCTCACATGTCTCTCATTTCTGGTTGAGTACAGGTATTAAAATTCCTGATTTGGCTTAGGGTAGAAGAAAGTGATGCAGAGAAAATACCTTTGTAAGAAGACTTTTCAGATAAAGATGATCCTGAAATAAACATCCTCTGGTGTTTCAGGAGAAACAAGACAATAAATCTTCAATATAGGGAACACTATCTAAACCAAATATGAGGTCTTTTGGTGGAAAGAAACATCTCCACTACCATGGAGGGTAAGAACCTGCTTCTACCAGACCGTTCCCATTAGGGCCCAACAGAACCATCATGTGGTAGGCTGACCCAGGAGGGCAAGTGCCAGACAAAAGGAGGTACACATTATGCTCCTTGCCGCTTGCAAACTTGGATCCCAATCTGCTCCCTACTTCTCCAAGCCTGAACGATGCTAAGTCGACAAGCCGCAGCAGGAGCTACTGCTCACCACTTATTCTGACTCATTTCTGTTCCTTTAGGCCAGTGGCAAAAGTGAAACCAGAATCTCCAAATGCCTTGTCTCAGTCTAGTTTCAAAACAACGCTTTGAGGGAGCTATCGCGAAGGTGAGGAAACGGAGGTCCAGCCCTGACGTGCTCAAAGCCACACTGTGAGGCGGCAGCAGCACCAGGAAGTGACCCCAATCGCCTGCCTCCTAATACCAAATATAGGATTGTGGTCAAGAGGGTCAGTTTTTGAGTCTGATAAACCTGGATTCAAAGCCCCGCTCTGCCACTGACCAGCTCTATATATTCCTGGCTAAATCAAATTAACAGTATTGTAGTAAGGATGACATGATATTTCTAAAATGCTTACCCCAGCATCTGGCATACAGTAAGCAGTTGGCAAATGGGAGATGTTATTCCTCCGTTGAAAGAAAGGCATATAACTGGGAGTATATTGGGTATAAAATAGTAAAAATGAAAATGAGTCAATAACCCTCTTAGGCTAACATTTCATGAATCTATAAAATATGCTTTCAATATGAAAGGAAAAAATAAAACCAGAAGAAATGGGATATATCTCTTAATATTTTTACTAACTGGTGACCAAATATAAAAGGATGAACAATAAAAGTGTTTGGGTAAAATAAGTGAATTCACAGCATGAAGGAATATAGATAAAATTAACTTCCAAGACACTTAACTCAGGCATGAAAGATAACTGTGGATCACTTCAAGGTTAATGATCAAAATAAACCAATGGCTACGGAAGCAAAAAACAAGCCTGACTTTTTACGTGAGAATCTGGCATGTTATAAAATAGAATTCAGTTCTCTCCACACATGAGCCACCCAGGAGAGTGAGTGGTTGCAGAAGAGAAAACAAAACCATACCTTTCCCAGGAATACAACAATTTAAATTTGAAGGTCAAATCATTCAATTCTTTACTAATGGGCCTTCCATAATGGTAGGAATGAGCTACTTATTCAGGTAGAGAAGACAGAAGCAAAAAAAAGAGAGGGAGAGAGGGAGGGAAAGAGGAAAGGAGAGAAGGGAGGTAAGGAGGGAGGGAGGGGAAGAGGTAAGGAGGGAGAAAGGGAGGGAAGGAGGGAGGGAAGTACTGAGTTAAAGTCCCCAAAGATCAAATTCAGTAGCATAGCAGGAATCACCCCCCAAAGTTCATAATTACACATACTCTACTGAACTAAACAGAATTAACAGAAGAAATGGATGGGGGAGGGAAATATCCTTTTTTAAGAGGGGTGTGTGTGTGTGTGTGTGTTTGTGTGTGTGTGTGTGTGTGTGCATGTGTGCGTCTTTTAAATCAACTTGCTCCTAGACTCAAAATAGGCCTCATGGGCCTACTGAGTCTTAAACCCTCTTGACACTGTAAAGCAAGTTAGCGTGGTTTCTCAAGTCTCCTCTACAATAAATGCTACCCACACTGCAAGGGGCGTTCTCTCCCACTCCCATGCCACCCCAGCCAGGCTAGGTTTGAAAGGGCTGCTTCTGCCACTGGAGGGGTGGAAATGAGAATGAACACTGGTAGGCACCTGTAGGTTCACAAGAGGGCTCCGGAAGGGAGCACATCTACCTGACCTTCAGCCTCGGGTTTGAAAGAGGAATTGTGCCAGGACTCAAACAGGAACATTAAGCATTTACTGTTCTTCACAAAAGACCTTGGGAAAACTTCTCGGGATGCAAAAATGATCAAACAGAAAACAATTACCATGGGACCTCTCATAAAAAGTTCTAGAAAACATCAGAAGAAGAGCACTGAGTTATAGACAGAAGAGTTTCATGATGTTAGCAATGCACAAGGGGAAATAACTCTAAAAAACAAAAATAGGCTACGAAAAGAGAACAAGCCAACGTAGGAAATCACAGGAAAATAAGAGACACTGCTGTTAAAATTCATGTTAAAGGCAGTCAATAGCACACTTGACAGAACGAGAGACTGAGTGAGTTATTTCAACTTGAAAAACATGTCAACAACACCGCAAAATGCCGAAGTTGTTAAAATATTAAAATACTTCCATATTGGTTGGTAATAGTTACTTCCCACCATGCAGTCAGTCCCTTGTGGGACTTCTCCAAGATCCAGCATCTAAGCGTAACTTCTGTTATAGCAGGGAGCCTCCAGGACCCCGCTCCAGTACTAAGATGACCATTTCACTGTCCTGTGCTATGCTGGTTACCAAATGAGCTGTTAAGTATTTTTAATATCATTCCTTGGGTCTAGCCCAAGAAGAATAGGCATTACCTTCCAGAAAGAGACAAATGAAGCAGAAGTATTAATAATAATCAAAACTCTAACTCTAACTTAAGGAAGCTTTCTGGATCTAAAGAAGACTGAATCAAAGAATCAAAAAGGCTCATGACTTCCCAGGCAAACATCACAAAAGAAGACTGAATTGAAGAGCCAGGTTCATTTTCAAATCCAAGAGAGTGGACTGAATTTAGCTGGCCTAATCTCACATAGTTAAAAGGATATTTTGGTTTGTTTCTTTTGTTCTGTTTGATTTTCCCTCAAAGAAAAACAGACCAAACATCTGGCTGAATATAGTAAATCTGTGGTGGGCCATTCTTCGCGCCCTTCAGAAACAGGGCTTCATTCTCCTCCCTGTGGAATGCAGATGCGCAGAGCTGCCTCCCTCTCTGGAACTGCCCAAAGTCAAAGGGAGCTTCCTTGCCCAAGGATATGTGCCCCTCCCAGCAAACATCCGAGGATTGGTCAATTCAGAGATACGAAAGTCTGGTTCCCTTGCCTGAATTTGGGAAAACTCCGAACGGCCACCTGCACAACTTGTGAGATGGGCTAAGGCCTCTGCTGTAATTACATTACAGCTCAGCTTCTCGGTCTGCCCAAACCTGCTTCTTTCACTCTCTCGCTGGTGTTGCTCCCAAGAATACTCACCAACAAACCTCTTGTACAAAGCACTCTCAGCATCTGTTTAAAGGAAATCCAATATAAGGCACTCAGCCAGGGCCCTATTAAGAACTGAGAGGCAGGAGGAAACCCACTGACTAGGCTCTGAGAGGTCCCCAGTGTTACTGAGAAACGTCTTCAGATGTTATAAGGCCTGGTTTCGGACAAAGCTCCCTGATTTTAGGTGAAGACAACCAGTAAAACTACTGGACGGTGCTATCCAGTACTGGACAAAGTGCTATCCAAATCTCTTTCATACAAAATGGTTCTTGAAAAACGATTTCAAAAAGATAAAAAAATCTAAAGCTAAGAAAGATGTTAAAAGGAAGCCTAGAATTGTAACATGATTTCACCATAGATACATTTTATGATACAGTCTTATTCAAAATGTTTCAGAAATGTGAAAAAGAAGAAAAATTATATTGATTTTAGGAGGCTAAAGCCGGATGAGAAAGTAAAGGAGAACATCATAGACCAATCTCACCTATAAAAATATGTGCAATAATTCTCAAAACAACTTACTTTATAAAGCTCTCTTTCACAAACAAAAAGTAGGACAATAAGCAAAACATGCACATTGAACTACAGGTTTTACAGGTAAAAAACAACAAAAATAAATGACTTGAAAAATTACAAAATTAAGAATTATATATGAATCCTAGCAATGGTTCCTTGAAAGGAATAATAAAACAAAAACTTAGGCAATTCAAATCAAGAAAAATAGAAAGAAAAAAATTAGAAAGACATAAAACTACCAAGAAAAATAAGAGAATACCATGCATAGTACATGTTAATAAACTGGAAATTCTCCATACGCAAACAATTTTCAGAAAGAAATTATGAAAATTGGCCCAGCATATAAAATGTTAAATAAACACTGAGTTAAAAAGATCACTGAGAAACTAAAAATGTTATCAAATTATTACTTCCTCAACAAGCTTAAAGCCTAGAAGATTTTATCATCAATCAATCTGAACTTTTAATGATCAGGTAATTCCATACAACAGACACTTATTCCACAATACTACTACTATTAATAAGAGTGAATACTCCAGCCACTGATGCATTTAATCCTCACAATAATCCAATGATATAGATGCTAGTACTACATCCATTTTACACAAGACAAAACTGAGGCACAAACAGGTTAAGTACTTTGCCCAGAGCTAGCCACACAGCTAGGAAGTGGCAGAGCTGAGACCTGAATGAAGGCCACGCTCTTACCTCCTCTTATAAACCACCATTCACAAAGAAAGGCCGAAGCTTTTGTCTAAGAATTCAAAATAGCCCTGATAACAAAACCTTCGTAAATTAAATATTTTTCTACCTTTTCCATAATCAGAAACATTTTAAAGAATCGAATACTTGCACAGCACTGTTCTAAGCAAGCTACAAATGTGACTGTACTTCATCCTCATTATGATCTGATATGGGAGGTATACTATCATCATCCTCCTGGATAGGTAAAGAAACAGAAACACTCACAGGTGTGTGATGACATGTCTAAGATCACAAAGCAGCACGTGGCAGAGCAGAGATTCCAACTCTGGCCATTTACAGGGTTTGTACACTGTGCTACATAAACACCATAAAGGGTGCTGAAGACAGCACTGACTATAACTTTTAAATTAATCATAAATGATTGCTTTATGAAAATCAGATATGGAAATCAAAGCATCACCTATGAAATAGGTCACTGCAAGAAGTCATCAGGTGCCATTCTCAAATCTTATAATAATCTAAATCAAACTATTTACATGAAAAGCAAAGTTCACAGGGACAATCAAAATCAAAATCAGACAGTCATTTTCTTACAAAAATAAATAATTACTGTTATATTTGATTTATAAATAAATACAATCCATACTATGACTAACAGTTATTACAACTTCATTGCTTAATTAAACCATTAAATCACTGCATTTTTTTTTTTTTTTTTTTGAGACAGAGTCTCGCTCTGTAGCTCAGTCTAGAGTGCAATGGCGTGATCTCGGTTCACTGCAACCTCTGCCTCCGAGGTTCAAGTGATTCTCCTGCCTCAGCCTCCCGAGTAGCTGGGACTACAGGCATGCACCACCACACCTGGCTAATTTTTGTATTTTTAGTAGAGACAGGGTTTCATCACGTTGGCGAGGCTGGTCTCGAACTCCTGACCTCAGGTGATCCGCCTACCTTGGCTTCCCGAAGCGATATATTTTTAACAAAGATGTAGGACAAATTATTTCCTCCAATATAACTTAAAACATTGTTCAAGTAATTTTTTTTCATTTTGTGATATTAGATTAAGACAATATCTGGATTTCAAAACACATTCTGAATTGAGTTTTAAACATAGGAAGCAAATGACATCAACAATACTAAAGAAAATGTGTGACAAGGTCCAAAGAGAATGTCTTACCAAACTTTATGTACAATACTGTACCAATATGCGAGACTGTTAATACAGACCATAAATGAATCTATATAAAAAATTACATACTATATTGATACTGAACAATAAACTTTTATTGCCTGCAAAAAAGAATAAGGTAACCAAACTTAAAGTTCATCTTTTGCAGCCATAAAAAAGAATGAGATCATGTCTTCTGCGGGAACATGGATGGAGCTGCAGGCTATTACTTTCAGCAAACTAATGCAGGAACAGAAAAACAAATACCGCACGTTCTCACTTATACATGGGAGCTAAATGATGAGAACCTATGAACACAAGGAAAGGACAGACACTGGAGTCTACTTGCTGGCGGAGGCCAGGAGGAGGCAGAGGATCAGAAAAGGTAACTATTGGGTATTGGGCTTAATTCGTGGGTGATGAAATAACCTGGATAACAAACTCTCATGACATGAGTTTACCTACGTAACAAACCTTCACATGTATCCCTGAACCTAAAACAGTAAAAATAAACAATAAAATTCATTTTTAACATAAAAGAGACTGTTGTATTCCAGTTAAGGCTATGATTGTTTCATATTAGCAGTAATACACATCAGTAATATGAGAATTATTATGGCTACCTCTGGCTTCATGTGATGTTCTCATTTCACTTTCTGTTCTCTCTTCAAAGTCTTCTTTGACATCATCAGCATGCTGGTCTCTGAGAAAAACAGGCAATTCAATATTTTACAAGAGAAACATTTTTAAAAAATGGTTCAGAACTGCATCTCAACAACTGCTTTTCTTAATTTTAAACCAAAGGATGCTACTAAAGTGTTAGAAAGGATATACAGTTCTACTACAAGGCAATTAATTAATAATACCTATAAATGTCCATTTTCTTCATTATCAATTTTCATTTCCTATTCAGGAAGAAGATTTTAAAGCTAAGGATAATAAAATGAACTATTCTGGAAAATGTAGCTATTGAATATTTCAACTACAATTTGGAACATGTATTCATGTGGAATTTTACTTACACAGTTTGGTAAGACTTCCATTTAAAGAAAGAAGATGTTTTGAAAGTCCACACCATTTAACTAAGTCACTATACACTACTCAGCACCAGGATTCGGATGGAGGCTAAGATTGGCTAGGGGGAATCAATCCCATTTCTAGGAAGCTTTTTCTGGTTTAATCAGGTCAAGTTCACCAGCTGAAGTGATTTCACCTCTTTCTGACCGGGAATAACCTAATGCTAAACTAAACATGCCAGAGATGCTGCAAAATGGAATAGACCTATTACAATCTTAATTCAGAGCTTTACTCCTTATGTCAGGGGCAAAAATAGTTTTTTTTTTTTTTTTTTTTTTAAAAAAAAAAAAAAGGAACTACTTTTCTTAAATTTCAGGGATTAAAAATTCTTCACCCTAATGTATTCCATTCTCAGGATTCACAATAAACCCCATTTTGCAATTTCTTCTATCCAGAA
Organism: Papio anubis; assembly: GCF_008728515.1. NCBI lineage: Eukaryota > Metazoa > Chordata > Mammalia > Primates > Cercopithecidae > Papio > Papio anubis. The sequence continues at coordinate 132,683,773 of NC_044981.1, forward strand.
TATGCTATCTGGCCTACACACTTCAGTGCTTTAAAGTATTCTGTGTTTATGATGTGCTATTGTTTCATACATGCTGTTACCATTACAAATACACGAGAGTTTCTTAAAGATCCAGAGCATAGTTCTGTTCAGTTTTAATAACGGCAAATACATTTGAAACAAAATATCCCAACAAATATAAAAGGAGTTCTATAGTTTTAATTACAAAGGCACTAATTGAGTCTCCATTTGAAAATATAATAACACAATGACACTAACACAGTAAGCATGCAATAAATATATTTTCTATTTTTATTGCTATTTTTAAATTATTTATTGTTTATTATCAATCATCCTGTGAGGAGATATTATTTTTAAGAAAGATCATTTCCAGGAGCAAATGTGAAATTTCATTTGAATCTGAGCTCCCTGGCTTAGTTCATGCTAAAAACAACTTGCTACAACTGCTGAAGTATACTTGCTCTTTTGACAATGGGGGAGAATCATTATTTTTTTTCCAAGAGAAACCAATTAAATGGCAACAGGGTCTCTTATGCCATAGAAAGGAGAGGGATGAAGCTATAGTAAAAACAAATGTAAGAGTATCACTGATAACTGGAGAAAGAACATTAGTTGAAGTATTGATAAAAATTGTGTTTTCTCTGTAAAAATAATGCTGCAGTTATGCTCGGTAATTACAACATGTTAAAATTAGCTTACCATGCTAAAATTAACTTCTATGAACTTCCAAATTTGTTTTATATTAAATCGGAAATAATAGTGCACAAATTCTATCCCAGAAAGTACTGTGGTCAACAAATAGTTTGTAGATGGCTATATTAATTATTATTAAAAACCATACTCTACAGCGATATAACTTAAAATTGGCATTTCCCAAATAAAATAAATGTCCAATTATTGTGGTTTTTCTAGAAGCTCTGATGAGTAGTTGATTTTTTTTTTAATAGAGAAACGTCATGAGTCCAAAAGCTAAAAAGTCAAAATTTTCTGTATATTTCAGTTTTCAGGATCACAATTATCCATGATAATCTGCAGTTACCCTTTTGTGGTTTTACTAAAGCATACCATTCCTTTAAAGTAAGCTTTGTTAAAATAAAGATAGAAGACTTGAGCTATGAGAAAAGTTCCCTTTTTTTTTCTTTTTTTTTTTTTTTGAGACGGAGTCTCGCTCTGTTGCCCAGGCTGGAGTGCAGTGGCCAGATCTCAGCTCACTGCAAGCTCCGCCTCCCGGGTTTACGACATTCTCCTGCCTCAGCCTCCCGAGTAGCTGGGACTACAGGTGCCCGCCACCTTGCCCGGCTCGTTTTTTGTATTTTTTAGTAGAGACGGGGTTTCACCGGGTTAGCCAGGATGGTCTCGATCTCCTGACCTTGTGATCCGCCCGTCTCGGCCTCCCAAAGTGCTGGGATTACAGGCTTGAGCTACCGCACCTGGCCAAGTTCCCTTGTTTTCTTATGCCTGAATACAATGACAATTACTTATTTCCTGAACTCCAAGAAAAAGATCACTTTCCAAGAGGGAACAGAGATAGAATAAGGAAGTAAAATCTTTGACCCAAAAAATTTCCTCATGCCTGGATCTGACATAACCTATCCCAAAAGAGAAGCAGAGTGGAAGCTATGTACTCTTACATAATTTATGTTGCTTCATTATAGAGGCATGTTCAGTTTTCACTGCCCCAGTTTTAACTCATGACACTTCATTAAATTGGAGCCATACAAACCTGGGAATATATAAACACAGATATGTATTTTTACCAAACGGGAAGAACTCCACAAAAAAATGTTTACTGAATGTTTTATTTCAGATTAATGTATTGATTCTGCCAATTCCTTCAAATTAAAAGCACCTACGCTCCTGTGGTTCTATGTGCTGTTTCCTTTAGCTACAGAGTGGAAAGGTGGAAGACAGGGTCAATCTGCGCAGTCTGTTAGAACAGGCATTATGAAACAGATGGGTGAATAGAACCACTGGAGCGAGCAGAATCTTAATCGAGCACATCCAGACATGTGGAAACAGTTAATATTAATAAGAAAAGTTCACTTCTTAAGAACATAGTATGAGCCAAAGACTGACTGAGGTTTTTACATGCCCCATATTTCATAACACGTATTGAAGGAAGGTTTATTATTATAGCCACAGAAATGTAGAGACATTAAGACCAAATTCACAGGGCGAGTATAGCACCCGTTCTTTTTGACACCAAAATCCGCAATTGGATTCAGTTGTTTTTTATTTTTACACTTGTGCTTTTCCAAAATAAAGTATGACATAAATAAAGTATGAAGTTAAAGGAAACAAGCTTTTTGTGCCATAAACTTATTCTCCAAATTTTCTTTCATTGATGAGGTCAGGAATGAAGAGCCTGACTCCGTATTCTCATTTGTTTTACATTTTATTTAAAACAAAAATTGAGGCCAGGCACGGTGGCTCATGCTTCTAATACCAGCACTTTGGGAGACTGAAGCGGGAGGGTTGCTTGAGTCCAGGAATTCAAGACCAGCCTGGGAAACACAGTGAGACTGTGTCTCTACCAAAAAAAAAAAAAAAAAAAAAATGTCGGGCATGGTGGCATACACCTATAGTTCCAGCTACTTGGAAGCTGAGGCAGGTGGATCACTTTAGCCCTGGAGGTCAAAGCTGCAGTGAGCCATGATTGCACCACTGCACTCCAGCCTCGGTGACAAAGTGAGACTGTGTCTCAGAAAGAAAAAAAACCAAAAAAAAAATTGTTTATTCAATTGGACAACCATTATTTCTCTCTACTATAAGGTTAAGAATTTCATTACGCAAATTCTGGCTGAATATGTACTGTGATGAATCTTCCTCTACACAAAAATGAAATCCTTGTTCTAGAATTTCAACTTCCTAAGCAAAATGTTATTTTAGCTACATAGTCTTCCAATTACAGATAAAATATGATTATATCAGAATGCCAAAACTCTGGGATAACGTTACAACACCCTCTGGAACATAGTAAATGATATGCTTCTTGACAGATTTTTTTAAATGACAACCAGAAATATTTTCAGGCTATATTTTAATATCACAATTATTGTCAACCTAAACATTTCCTGACCTGCTTTCCTTGATCAACATTTTTCATTATGAACAATTTCCTTTCAAAAGAGGGTACAAGCTGTTTAGGCACAAGTGTGCGATTTTTTTTTTTTTAAAGAGACAGGATCTCACTCCGTTGTCCAGGCTGGACTGCAGTGGTGCCATCATCAGCTCACTGTAACCTCAAACTCATGCTCAAGTGCTTCTCCAGCCTCAGCCTCCCAAGTAGTGGAAACTACAGTCATGCGCTACCATGCCTAGCTAATTTTTAAGTTTTTATAGAGACAGGGTCTCACTATGTTGCTCAGGGCTGGTCTGAATTTCCGGCTTCAAGTAATCCTCCTGCCTCACCCTCTCAAAGCATTGAGATTACACACATTGCAGATGGGTGCCTGAATCTTAACATGGAGGAAGCAGCCCAGCAATAGTGGTTACACATGTGGTCTTAGGAAGTGAAGAGATCTGGTTTAAATTTCAGTTCTGCTACTCACTAGGTTTACGTGACCATCAGCAAGTTACTTAATTTCTCTAATTCTCAGTTACATCACTGGTAAAACAAGGATAACAAATCCTTTACCTCAGAGGGGCATGTTAAGAATGAAATAATGTATAGAAAGCGCTTAGGACAGAGCCAGGCACTTAAGTAGGAGCATGATGCATAGCAGCTATTCCTAGGTTATAAATTACTTATATTTTAGGATAAAATTATCTACTGATACCTGTTTTCTTTAACCTTATTTCTTCAACTATTAAAACAGCTTTTAGAGTAATGGTTCCAAGCACAGACTACAGTCAGACTGCCTGGGTTATAACTCAGGTCTGCTATGGACTAGCTATGTGGCCTCTAACCAAAAGAGGTTCCACGTTTGTAGAATGAGGGTGTGATGATGACAACTACACCACATAAGGTCTTATGAAGATTAAATAATAGGCACCGACATAGGTAAAAGCACCTGCAAAATAGCAATTTATCTTGGAATTTCAAAATTTTCAAGAAGCCATTTACTGCAACATTTCTTTAGTTGCAATTCAATACAATTCAATTCAATTCAATACATTTCAGTTGTACTGAACTGAAATACAATCATAGTGAAATCTTAACAATACTTTTGGCTTTTAATTAAGATAGTGGAATTCACTTGAATGGAAAAATGTACTCTTTATGACTCAGCAATTTCTTTTTCTCTGTAATTATGTGTCACCTTTTAGAGGTCTTATTGTCTTACCGTAATTATGCTTTGTGATGAATATTAGTAAAACAGACATTAGAATGGTAAATGCATAGGATGGCAGTTGAATATGTGCAGCTGTATTTCTTCAAGTCTGTTTATTTTTCATATAAAAACAATTTCTAACCAATTATGTTTCAATTAGTCCCAGTCTGTTAAAAAATACTGAAAAACAAATTATTTTGCCCCAATTTAGGGATTTATTGATTTCAGTCACTTCTTTAAATCCAGCATGAAAGGAGGCAGATGCAGATTGCAACGTAGATTGAAATATTTGCCAACCGGGTTAGGAAGCTCAGATTGACAGTTATTGTTGGCCCAGCGTCAGAGACATGGCTATCTTGCCGTAGCTCAAGTGTAAAAGCTCACTCCTTAGTTTGGTTTGGTTTAAAATAACCTCACCCTTCTCTTTTCAAAATAGCTTATTCTAGTCTCATGGGGCCTTTGCAGAACTGAAAGAGACTTGTACTTCCCCAGTAACAAGCAGGGATGCTGACTACCAGAGAGCTGTAAGAAAATGTAGTTTTTCTGTTTTGGCCATCAAAAGAATGTCTCTTTGCATGCTCCCAGCATTTTTTTTTTTTTTTTTAAAGTTTCTGAGCTGTGACTCACTCGCAGGTAAAAAGATCAGGGAATGAGAATCTCAGGGGTTACACTCTACAGAAACTTTAAAAGAATACTTGAACTGCCTCCAAAATGCATCGTACAAATGAAGAGCAACTGTACTTGAGCTTCAGGTCAAGGAGGTCACCACCTTCGAAAGGATTCAGAAAAAGATGGCAAATAAAACCAGTGGGTCAACTACGAGCAACATTCAAATAAACAGCTTTTAAAATTCAATTCCTTTTGACAACAGCAATGGTTTTACTGAATTATGTTTTCATAAACACCACCCAGGAGAGGTAAACATGGTTTACTGTGTATCTAATGAATAAAAGCATTTTGGTTAACAGGCCTATTTAATTATAATTTAGCATAAGGACCATACGCCAGTGAAAGAATACAATAAAAGGAATATAATGAATACATAAGGTGGGTATTACCAAGATAACAAGGAAAAATCCTCTGGAAAAATTCAGTCAGCAATTAATCCTCTTCTTAAATGAAAAGCCTTAACCAGTAAGGTGAGATTTGGGAAATAAAGATGATGTCTCTTAAGAGTGAGACTCTATTACTTTATTGTTGTTGTTGTGGAAAAGAGAACAGATGTCACTGCCTTTCTACTCTACAGAAAAGGGTCTCCTGAGTCAGAAATTGGTGATATTCAAGGAGATAAAATAAGATCCTGTTACAATATTGTTCCAACAACTTCACAGGCATATAACAATAACACACTCATCCTATCCTTGCATTTTGAATGGTTGCCTTGGTGTCACAGTGGCTGGCATCAGAACTGAGAGTGATTTAACTAAACACTGAGCTACTCTTTGGGGTACATAAACAACTACACAGATTTAACTCAGGCTCTGAAGAGCTGGAATAGGAAAACACTTTCAGAGCTCTTAATTCATACCTGGAACCCATCAACAAAAAGGGAGAAGAGGTTTTACAATAGCCAGAGCATGCCTAGTCACTGAAATTACTTCCAGCAATATTCAACATCAAGCTCTGGGCCCAGAAGACCTCAGGGGGCAAAAAACCAACTTCCCAAGGTTTACTAATTAACTTTGGTAATCTTTTAGAATGGTTGGCTCTAAATTGATTTTATTCTACTTGATGTGATAGTTTTGCAAAGTAAATAGATTTATATCCACTCATAGCTTCATACTTTATCTTAGCTTGCTTTCCTATCTGTTTAACTGGGTACAGACTTGGCTTTCGGTGTGACTAGCAAAATTGGATTCGTGTTAAAAATATAAACCAGATTGATGGCTGCAATTCCGGCAACGCTCTATGTAGTTCTCGTAGTGGAAACGCTGGTCTTACAACTTGAGAAGCCATTTTAATGGCCTATAATGAACTGAACAGACTGATTTCTGCCATTGGATCAGTTAATAAGCAGTGGGCATTTGCCTTGCAAGATAATCTAAGCATTTGGCAGGCATTTTAAAGATGCTTTATTGGTTTCTGTAGTTGATGTTTAGCAGGCTTAAACAACATGGGAGCTTAAAACAGTAAGTGATTTTTAATAGAGATAGTACCTAATTTAGAACACAATTACAAACAGCCGTAGAACAGATTTCATGAGAACACGGCTATGTGGGATGGATGCCTGATGTTTCCCAACTGATAACACACTGTGAAGTATTACCCCTGAAAAGGGTATTTTCATTCAGTAGAGATTCCCAAAGCCTGGTTTATAGACTACTTGCATCGGTCACCTGGGAGAGCTTGTTAAAAATGAAGATTCCTGTGCCTTCATTTTTATGAACACAAGAATTCCATTTCCTGAATCAGTACCTCTGGGAGCAGTGCCTCAAAAGCCACATTTTTAACAAGCATCTCAAATGATTCTGGTGCAAATCAAAGTGTGAGACTCCCAGTTTTCTTAAGATATATAGAGAAACACATATATTGTTTTGCTCAGCTGTAGACATGCAGAGATTTAAGTAATCAGTCCCTAGGAAAAAGCTACTCCACTCACTGGTAGAGCCCATGCCTCAACATTTTGCCTCTAGGAGCAGCTTGAGGGCAGAGATGAGCTTTCACTGTCCAGAGCGAAGAAAGCGTCTTTTCACAGCAAGCACTGGCACGAAAGACACTCCTTGTACTTCCGATGAATAAATGGATCGCTGGGATAGGATTGTATACTCACATTTCTATCTATAAGTACCACGTACTCACATTTCTATCTAGAGCCACTGGGACTTCCCTTCACTCACACCCATTTGACAAGTCTCTGTAGGAAAAGAGATCCAAGCATTCAGCATACCTACAGGTGGACTCAGGGTGGGACCATCTTAATATCGGGCAGAGCTTCCTGATGAGGATGTCCTGAATCCTAAGGTACAAGTGTTCTGAGATATTGATCCCCGCAGCCCTCTGCACCCCTCTCTGGTGACTGGGAGGCAGCCTCATCCATTTCTTTGGTGTTTGACACAAACATTGTCATTTCTGTGATATCATTTTCTGTGTGGGCCAGGAAACTAAACAACAACAGTTTGGGACATCCCACCCTAATTAATGAGAGAGTGCAGGTGTGTTTGGGGGGAATTTATCTCATCATTTAATAATCACTCCTTACATATCTGGTGTGGTGATCTCACAGTTCAAAGTGTAGGAGTTTTAACTGAACAGAAAGGTTATACAGCTATTGCCTCTTAGGCTACATAACTGATAGCTGTCCACGGAAGACGGATGGATAGTTCGAGGTCACTACTGCACTTCTCCAAGGGCAACTTGGAGAAGAAGAAAAGACATGGCCCCTGCCTTTATGGAGCATATCATCAAGCAAAGTACACAGAGGTGTTTACCCAAGAATGTCAATGGCATTGGGTCGTGTGATGAGAAAGCATGTAATGAAGGACTTGGTCCAAAATCTGGATGAACAGATAAAGCTTCCCTGAGGAAAGGAGAGTGAATCTGATGCCCCAAAATGAGAGATTAGCTAGAAGATGGCGCAGAGAGGATCTAGACAGAGGGAAAAGGGGTATCTCAGCACAGGGTGGCTGAAGCATAGGTTGAAAAAAGAGCCTGCAGAGACAAAGCAGGAGAGTTAGGCAGGGGCCAGATGACACAAGGCTTTGTAGGCCATGCTGAGAATGAGGGTCTTAATTCCAAGAGTAACGGGAAGTCACTGAACGTTTTGAGCAGGGGGATAGATGCTCACATAAATATTTGAGTCCGGACTCCAAAGCTCTAGCCTGGAAGAATGTGGTGGGCTGAGATAGGACCTCAAATCTGAGTTTTAAGGAAGTCCCAGGGGATCTGGTATGAAGCCAAATTTGGGAATGCGTATGATGGAACATTAGCTGCCCATGGCTCTATTCTGAGCAGGTGACCTTTAAAATAATGTTATGATAGGAAAAGGACATTCATTCCTCACACAGTTAATTTATGCTAGTCCTATTATATAAGCTCTGAATCAAAAGCAATGCTAGCACATCACTCATTCTGGGGACTGCCTGGCATCTGGAATAGGTAATGGGTTGGTGCCACAGCCTCCAGCTTCACTTCAGCACACACTAGCCTGATCCACCTGTCTCGCCTGCACTGATTTCCTGCAGGACTTCCCTGGGCTCTGGCTGCTTGGCAGGGAGGATGTGCTGGGGAATTAACATGTACAGTCTCACTCTGTGGTTCAAGGGAATTGGTGTTTCAATAGTTCAGCTCCCTCATCCCTATGGTGGGCTAACTCTGAGATGTGTATTTACAAGAAATCCCAGAGTTTTCCCTGCAGGTCTGTGTTCCTGCTGTCCATGGTGGTAATCAGCGTGACAACAAAGCTTTTTCTGGCTGCCTGCCCTTCCCTGAATCACTTCCTCACTTGCCTACTGATATTTTCTTGACCTCCTAAGTAAACCACTTGCAATTAAATCCTTGTCTCAGAGTTTGCTTTCAGGGATGCAAATTGTCTCTTGTGTGGCAAAGTGCATTAAAAAAAAAAGTAATGTCTGGCAACCAAATTTTAGTAAATTCTTAAGAAAAATGCAAAGAGAATTTGTTAAAATCTAAGTGGGAAATTACATCCAGGTGAGTAATGTGGTATTATGGGAATCATCCTGCTTGAGCAATCTATTCAAAGTTTAACTTAAGAACAGCAAAGAGGCCAGGTGCAGTGGCTCACATCTGTAATCCCAGCACTTTGGGAGGCCGATGAGGGAGGATCACGAGGTCAGGAGATTGAGACCATCCTGGCTAACACGGTGAAACCCTATCTCTACTAAAAACACACTCAAAAAAATTAGCTGGGCACAGTGGCAGGTGCCTGTAGTCCCAGCTACTCGGGAGGCTGAGGCAGGAGAACGGCATGAATCTGGGAGGCGGAGCTTGCAGTGAGCCGAGATAGCGCCACTGCACTCCAGCTCCAGCCTGGGCGAAAGAGCAAGACTCCGTCTCAAAAAAAAAAAAAAAAAAGAATAGCAAAGAAAACTAGGTATTGATGGAACATATCTCAAAATAATAAGAGTTATTTATGACAAACTCAAAATAATAAGAGTTATTTATGACAAAGCCAATATCATACTAAATGGGCAAAAGCTGGAAGCATTCCCTTTGAAAACTGGCACAAGACAAGGATGCCCTCTCTCACCACTCCTATTCAACATGGTATTGGAAGTTCTGGCCAGGGCAATCAGGCAAGATAAAGAAATAAAGGGTATTCAAATAGGAAGAGAGGAAGTCAAATTGTCTCTGTTTGTAGACGACATGATCGTATACTTAGAAAACCCCATCGTCTCAGTCCAAAATCTCCTTAAGCTCATAAGCAACTTCAGCAAAGTCTCAGGATACAAAATCAATGTGCAAAAATCACAGGTATTCCTATACACCAATAATAGACAAACAGAGAGCCAAATTATGAGTGAATGCCCATTCACAACTGCTACAAAGAGAATAAAATACCCAGGAATCCAACTTACAAGGGACGTGAAGGACTTCTTCAAGGTGAACTACAAACCACTGCTCAAGGAAATAAGAGAGGACACAAATGGAAAACATTCTATGCTCATGGATAGGAAGAATCAATATCTTGAAATGGCCATACTGCCCAAAGTAATTTATAGATTCAATGCTATTCCTATCAGGCCACCAGTGACTTTCTTCACAGAATTAGAAATAAACTACTTTAAACTTCATATGGAACCAAAGAAGAGTCCATATAGCCAAGACAGTCCTAAGCAAAATGAAACAAGCTGGAGGCATCACACTACCTGACTTCAAACTATGTTAATGTTACAAGGCTACAGTAACCAAACATCATGCTACTGGTGCCAAAACAGATATATAAACCAATGGAAGAGAACAGAGACCTCAGAAATAACACCACACATGTACAACTATCTAATCTTCGACAAACCTGACAAAAACAAGCAAGCGGGAAAGGATTCCCTATTTAATAAATGGTGCTGGGAAAACTGGCTAGCCATATACAGAAAACAGAAACCAGACCCCTTCCTTACACCTTATACAAAAATTAAACTAAGATGGATTAAAGACTTACATGTAAAACCCAAAACCCTAGAAGAAAATATAGGCAGTACCATTCAGGACATAGGCATGGACAAAGACATCATGACTAAAACCTGAAAAGCACCTGCAACAAAAGCCAACACTGACAAATGGGATCAAATCAAACTAAAGAACTTCTACACAGCAAAAGAAACTATCATCAGAGTGAGAAGGCAACCTACAGGATGGGAGAAAATTTTTGCAAGCCACCCATCTGACAAAAGTCTAAGATCCATAATCTATAAGGAACTTAAACAAATGTACAAGAAAAATCAAACAACCCCATCAAAAAGTGGGTGAAGGATATGAAGAGACACTTCTCAAAAGAAGACATTTTGTGGCCAACAAACATGTGGAAAAAAAGCTCATCATCACTGGTCATTAGATAAATGCAAATCAAAACCACAATGAGATACCATGTCATGCCAGTTAGAATGGTGATTATTAAAAAGGGGAGCATTAGCACAGTTAATCCATGTGGGGCTTAAAACTTAGGAGATGGGTTGACGGATGCAGCAAACTACCATGGCACATGTACACCTGTGTAACTAACCTGCACATTCTGCACATATATCCTACAACTTAAAGTAAAATAAAAATAAATAAATAAATAACAAATAAAATAAAATCTTCCCCCCACCAAAAAAAAAAAAATAGTAAACAAATGGTCCAGTAATTGATTTGCTCCTAAGGAATAAAGACATATAATGAAACAAAGTAATCTATTCCTCTTTCAACAACACCAATAAAAACTAACATTTGGCCTGGCACGGTGGCTCACACCTGTAATCCCAGCACTTTGGGAGGCCGAGGCAGCAGATCACGAGGTCAGGAGATTGAGACTATCCTGGTTAACATGGTGAAACTCCATCTCCACTGAAAATACAAAAAATTAGCCGGGTGTGTTGGCACGCGCCTGTAATCCCAGCTGCTAGGGAGGCTGAGCCAGGTGAATCCCTTGAACCTGGGAGGCGGAGCTTGCAGTGAGCCGAGATCCCGCCACTGCACTTCAGCCTGGGTGACAGAGCGAGACCCCATCTCAAAAACCAAACAAACAGACAAAAAAATAACATTTATTGAGGGCTTATGACTTATTAATCATTATTCTAAGAGCTTTATATTTGCACTTTTCATCTTGTGTAATCTTCATAAATTATGAGATTCAAAGCAAAGAGCTATTGAGTAATTCATCAAAGATCATAAACCTAGCAAATAGGGAAGCCGAGATTTAAATTCAAGCAGTGCCCCATGTTCCTAATCACCACATTCTGCTGCTCTTTTCTGGAGGAACAGGAAACACCATGGTCTGCTCTTGCTGTGCTGGGTTTCAACTACTTACTCATTTCTTCCTTGGGTCTGCATCAGAGACAGAACTAATCTTCAGAGCTACATTAAGAGCTTAGATGGCGTTGCATGCAGAACAATGGCAAAAAGCCAAGTGTTAAAGTTGCATGGGAGGAAAAAAACCCCTAAGAGAGTTTAGTTGCATCAACCTACTACCTCCAAAGTTTTAGGGTCTCTCACTGGTTTATGTACCTTAAACTATAACTAAGACAGTACTAAACAGAAAAAAGGTTGGCAACCTCTTTGTATACTGCTGATTTATCCAAGGTGGAACTGACTTACTGCATCTTGGTTACGTGGGAAGAAGAAAGAAAAAATATAAAACTCTAAATAAATACTTGGAAAGTCTAAGTTGTAGCTCTTTTAGCTCTTTTACATTTCCTACATATTAAAACTGTAGTTTTGGCCAAAGCTGGTACAGAAAGTGAGTCAAGAAGATGCAGTTCAAGCCTATGAACACCTCTACAGAGCACTCACCTCTGAACCCTTAAGAAAAAGACTCCAGGGTTATCTAGGGAGAGGTATAAAGTCATGACACTAGGACAAACTGAGTCCTACCACTGCTTCTCACTCCTGGCTGATCTCAGGCCAGAGGAAGGTCACTGCTGCTCTGCCAGTATCTTCTCAAAGGTTAGGTAGACATGGACACCTCTGATCATTTTCACAATAACCAAATGAGACACTTTGAAATGATTAAGACACATGCATACACACAATTCAAAACAGAAGATTACTAGTAATGTGGCATGCTCAGGATTTTCCTGAAAAGAAGGCAATCCACTGGGACATGAGTGGAAGGGTATTTCTTTACCTCTTAAAGATATGTTTCAAGCCTTGGGTTACACTCAAAGTCAAGGTTTATAAGAGACCAACAGGAAGGGAGAAGGGCTCTTTGATCCCTTTTTCATCTTTTTGATCTTTTTTGATCTTTTTGATCGAGACCATCCCGGCTAACACAGTGAAACCCCGTCTCTACTAAAACACACACACACACACACACACACACACACAAAATAGCCAGCTGTGGTAGCACATGCCTGTAGTACCAGCTACTCGGGAGGCTGAGGCAGGAGAATCACTTTAAGTCAGGAGGGGGAGTTTGCAGTGAGCCAAGACTGCACCACTGCACTCCAGCCTGGGTGACAGAGCGAGACTCCATCTCAAAAAAACAAAAACAAAAAAGAGTAAATATGCAAACATAGTTCTGTGTATACATTTTATGACCTTTTAAAGGAACACATCTTGTACAACTTAAGTAATTTAAATCAGAACATTCTACTATATGAAACTGAGGTGTACGCATGCATGTGTGTGAATTCACACAGGCAAAAATGCTTTCCTGGAAACACATAAGGACAAACCATTAAAATATTAATAGAGATAACTGTAGTTCACTCTAAACTTAAAAACAAGCAGGTATTAATGTATAATTTGGATAATTCAAAATAAAAATAATTTTAAAAAGCATGAAGATTTTAATTTCTGAAAAGAACAATAAAGAGAAGCTGCGTGTTTAGAAAGAACGGAAACGTGGTGGTGGCCTACAGGGTAGGTCAGTGGATGGAGAAATCTGTCAAGTACCAGGGGGTGAAGGAAACAGCTGTTTAGGAAGCCCAGTGATTAGAATCCTTCTTCTCAGACAGATCAGAGATGACACAGGAATTTGCCCTTAGAGAAAACAGATTAGAGAAAGGGTATCTTTTTTGTTATGGGGCAAAGAGTAGCATCAGCAGATGCCCAATAAACCAGTCTCACAATTTGGCAGTTTTGTTTATTCATTTTTGCATTTTTTAATAGTAGCAAAATATACATAACATAAAATTTACCATTTAATGGCATTATGTATATTCATATTGTTGTGTATTTGGTATTTTCACATGCAATTTTGTATTTTAAAAATGTGTCAAAAAGCTATTTTTTTCTCTTCGACTGAATTATAAATACCCAGGAAAGGAGATAGATGGCTTGATTCTTTGCCTCATATTAAGAAGTTGGTGGTACCATAGCAAAGGCTTGGATCAACCCAAATGTCCATCAGTGACAGACTGGATTAAGAAAATGTGGCACATATACACCATGGAATACTATGTAGCCATAAAAAAGGATGAGTTTGTGTCCTTTGAAGGGACATGGATGCAGCTGGAAACCATCATTCTCAGCAAACTATCGCCAAGAACAGAAAACCAAACACCGCATGTTCTCACTCATAGGTGGGAATTGAACAATGAGATCACTTGGACTCTGGAAGGGGAACATCACACACCAGGGCCAATTATGGGGAGGGGGGAGGGGGGAGGGATTGCATTGCGAGTTATACCTGATGTAAATGACGAGTTGATGGGTGCTGACGAGTTGATGGGTGCAGCACACCAACACGGCACAAGTATACATATGTAACAAACCTGCACGTTATGCACATGTACCATAGAACTTAAAGTACTAAAAAAAAAAAAAAAAAAGTCGGTGGTAACACCTTACACCACTCCTTCCAGGGTACGTAACCAGGAACCTGCTGTTGTTCACTGGTTCACTGTTAATTAATCAGATCTCTGATCATGACCAAAAATGGTGGTACAGAAAGACAGACTGATAAACTGGGAATTCTAAAGGGATCCTCACACCATGTTAGATGGTGATAGTGGCAAAGAAGCAACTATGGCAATCACTGGCCACTATTATTTTGTAAGCCACAGGACAGACAAAGGAAGGCGGAATACAAAAAAATCTTCCAGGCAGCACTACTTTTGGGGTCATGAAACCATTAATATCTTGCTTTCTTTGTGTTTTTTTTTTTTTTTTTTTTTCTGAAACACTATCTTGTTCTGTTGCCCAGTGTGGAGCGCAGTGGCATAATCATAGCTGACTGCAGCCTCGAACTCCTGGGCTCAAGCAATCCTCCTACCTCAGTCTCACAAATAGCAGGGTCACCTGGATGACTTTTAAAATTTTTTATAGAGACAGGGTCTCACTATGTTACCCAGGCTGGTCTTGAACTCTTGGGCTCAAGTGATCCTCCTGCCTCAGCCTCTGAAAGTGCTAGGATTACAGGCATGAGCCATAGGTGTCCAGCCAATACTTTGCTTTAATGCTTCATTATTTATGTCAAAGCTATTCCACCTTCAAAATAGTACTGGAAATGAGTCAAGACAGAGGCTTTCCTCCCTTTAATATATGAGAAAACTCGGGGAGTGGATAGGACTTGACTTGCCTATTACAGGAATGACTGGTCCTCCTGAGTGAGTAAATGATCAGACACTCTACGTGAGACACTGTATCAAGGAACTGGAGACAAACTTAAAAATGAAACCAGTTGTTCCAATAGAATTTGAATCTCTCCAATCTTGCAGCTTACATGCTGCAGGCTACATTCAAAAACAGCTCCTAGTAAACCCAGGACTCACCCTCTCTCTGTAGTAAAGGCAGTCTTCATTACTCCTGTAAGTGTCCACTAAGCAATCGCCTACTGCGCAGGGATACTTTGTTTGATGACCGTGTCTTTTCATACCAGGAGTGGCCATGGCACCTTAAGTAGTGATGTACTCAGAAATACACTGTCTTGATTATGAAGAAGCCACAGAATCTGTTCTTCTTTTTTGTTTGTTTGTTTTTTCGAGACAGAGTCTCGCTCTGTTGCCCAGGCTGGAGGGCAGTGGTGTGATCTCTGCTCATGGCAAGCTCCACCTCCTGGGTTCACACCATTCTCCTGCCTCAGCCTCCCAAGTAGCTGGGACTACAGGTGTCCACCACCACACTGGCTAATATTTTGCATTTTTAGTAGAGACGGGTTTCACCATGTTAGCCAGGATGGTCTCGATCTCCTGACCTGGTGATCCGCCTGCCTCGGCCTCCCAAAGTGCTGGGATTACAGGTGTGAGCCACCGCACCTGGCCAGTCAGGTATATTTTCAACAGTCTCCAAGAAAACATTGCTATAGGAAACAAAACATCTAATATTAGCTCTTTGATTACCTGATTTCAGGGGATGAAGAGCTTTCATTTGCATCTGTCCTTTTATTTCTTGGAAATGATGGACTAGCCGGAGGCATCTCACCACTTAAGCGGTCTGGAAAAATACGGTCTTTATTCAAATTGATTTCTGAATAGGGACAGTTGGCAGCACTAACAGATTAAAAGAAAAAAGAAAAGAAAAAGAACATTGAACATTTCCATTAGGCCATACTTCTTCCAATTAAAATGACAGGCTACAGAATATAAAATTCTAACATTTAACTGAGTATGTTAAATTGTTATATTTTATAATCATACATACAGCATATTTTATCTTTAAAACATAACAAATATATACAAATAGGAAATGGGTTTTTACACTAGACTTTAAGAAAGAATCTGTTGCAATCTTCAGAACTGAGCAAGGGTCACTGAAGGACTCCCTCTGTGTGTATCTCTGGAAACAATCAGCCCCAAGAAAGAAACGCTTAAGACATCATTCAGGACAGAGGTGGGGGAGAGACTGATTGATTGGTTAATGGAGCAGATTTGCTTCTGCTCCCTAAGGGGATGCTCCAGGCCCAGGGCAGTCACACGCTATTTAATTTCCTTTTTTAATAGTTACTACACTCCAAAGGAAGGAGGTTTCCTCATGGGCTGTTCCTGTGTTCAGGTCTAGACCTATGCCTGATGTTCTAGAAAATACATGGGTCAATTTGTAGCTAATCTTGTTCCTAATATGAAAAAGGACCAGAGGCCAACTTGGACAATGATGCATCGAGCTCATTTTCCTTCCATTTGTGACTACCAGTTGGTCTCTCAGGTCTCATTTGGTGATGATTCCTGAAAGGAAATCGAGGTCACTCATTGTTAACTCATCATTAGTTAGTATATTCCTGTGCCCAGGGCCTCAGCATTCCAGTCTCTGAAACAACTGGGCAACTGCTGTCTCTCAGACCCCAATATACATGGGCCTCTCCCAATAACTGCCTATCGTGCCTCTCTGCTTTTGGGAAGCATTCTTAAATCTGGAAATGGTTTGGGCCTTAGGTAAATTACATCAGAATCTTCTATGTTCTTTTCTTCAGTGTAGAAGACAGTGAGAATGTTGGTAATCACCCAGCGAAAATTTTTAAGCAGTGTCTAGCTACTCTGCACCAAGAGGATCTGAGACACCCTCCTAAGAAAAGGAGGGAAGAGTTTAAAAGGGCTGCCAGCCAGGTGATTCTGATAATGGCCTACAAGATTTATCACAGATATCTGATAAGCAAAAATTCCAACTTTAGTTTCTTTAAATACTGCTCATCTACACTGGTATCTATGCAAAAGAAGAAAGCAAATAACATGTGATCATGTGCTGACATAAATTTATATAATGTCAGCTTAACATCAACAAAAACAAAAACCAGTGACATTTATGGAGCACTTACGATACATCAAGCACTGTGCTAAGTGCTTTACATGCAATATTTTACTTTATCTTGCCAACATCCTAGAAAAAGGCACTTCATACAACAAATTAAAGCTTATAACAGTTAAGTAACTTCAGTCTTTATTTCATTCATTTATTCACCAAGCACTTATCATGTATCTATTGCGTGCTAATTACCTTTCCAGGCACTGGAAACTCAGTGGACAATAAAAAGACAAGAAACTAGCTCTCTGGTTTCATGGAGCTGATATTCCAGGGGGAGATCAGCAATACACAATTATACACATAAATTAGATAACTTCATATGGTGATACATGCCATGAAAAAGAAATACCATGATATAAAAGAGGGTGTGAGGATGCTATGATGGAGTGGTGAGGAAGGTCCTCCTTGGAGCAAAGCACCCGAGCAGAGCTATAATAGTCAGGAAGTAGGACCTGTAGGGAAACAATGTGGGGAAGAATGTTCCAGGGGATGGGAGGAGCAGTGCCAACAGGAAAAGCTTGACTTGTTTGAGGGAAAGAGAGACCAGGTTGGCTAGAGTGTGATGGGGACGAGATGAACTAGGAGAAGCAGGCAGGCAAATACTATGTAGCACCTAGCAGGCCAGTCAGGACTTTATATTTTTAGCAAACGTTGTATCTGAAGCTGATGGAAGATATTCAAATAAGAGAAAGACAAAGTTTGATTTACAATTTTAAGAATTACTCAGGATGCCTTTGGGAGAGAAGATTTTAAAGGCAGAGAAGATTTCAAGGGACGGAACTGGGGCAAGAAAAGTTACTTAAAAGTTATTTTTCTCTTTTTGGAGAGAGGATTTTGAAAGCAGAGAAGATTTCAATGGGACTAAATTGAAGACAGAGAAGTTGTTCAACAGGTAAATATATGATGTAACTTGGATTTGTGTGGTTGAGATGGGGCAAAAATGAAGAGGACAGTCATGGGATCCTTTGTCATCCCAAGAAGACCTGTGGATGGATGGGAGATGGGAAGCAATGGAAAGGAAGAGTTCAGGAATGGCCATTTGGTTTTTGGCTTGAAGAACAGGGTGGTAACAGAGGAGCTTTTTTTCTTTTTTTTTTTTTCCTGAGACGAATGACTAAGGGGAAGATTTGGGGGTAACATCAGAAACTGTGGAATTTGTTTATTACATCCAAGCAGAGATGTTACTTGCCCAAGGTCACATAGCAATGAAGTAGCTCAGCAAAATGAACACACTATTTCACGCATCACCTTGAGCATGGGGTGATGGTACTACTTCATTTTATTCATTTAGTAATAATGTGAAGGAAAATCCATTCCCAACTATGATGTCTCTTTTGAACACCAGCCCTTTATATGTTTCACGGGATCCTAATTCAGAGTTCATGAATGCAGGTGACCAAAACCAGTTCTGCCTAGCTTGAGCAGAAACACTCACTGGAAGGGCACTTGACAGCTCAACAGGAAGGCCAGAAAAATCCGGCTTGGGTAGGGAGCAGGGTACAAGCAACACACTCCCTCAAAACGATTTGCACAGGAGGAGGCTGCTGCTGGGCATGTGGCCCTCACGTCACTGCTCTCAGCCCCCCTGCCCTTTCCAGGCCCTGGTCTAGTCCTCAGTTCCATGGAGGCTGCAATCACAAGGTCTGACCTGCCTTCACCTCATTTCTCAAGATGGAAAGCCGGATGGCCACATCTGATTGGGGGGTGTGGGATTCCTGCCCACAGTGAAACTGCTAAAGGCCTGAGAAAGGGAAGTCTGGGTCCCTCGTGGCTCCCTAGTAACAGGTGTCAGACCTAACACTCATCTTGACCTCAAGGAAAATACAAATGTTCACTAAACATTTCTACTCAGATGCCTTAGGGTCACCTCACAATAAACATGTTTAAAACCAACTTTATCATCTTTAACGAATCATGCCCCTCCACCCAAAAATGATTAAAAATTCACTCTCCTAAAAGATAAAAAACACAACCAGCTCCTCCTGCTGTTCTGACTCTGTTTCTGACAAGATAAATTTATTAACCCAACCCCAGGTCTTCACCATCTTTGACTCCACTCTATTATTTGTTCCTTATATTGTGTGTTTTTGTTGCAAATTTATCTACTTAAGCTTTGTGACAGTAAAAAAAAATAACAATTCAAAGACAACTTCTTAGTTTCTTTAAATAAACCGTATGCAGCTATTCCTGGAATATCATGACCAGCATTTCATTCATTGTTAAATACCTGGCCTTATAATTATTAAATAACTGTATATATATTAAAATTGAAATTTAACTGGATATGAAGAAAGTGACAGGTTCTCTTCTTTACCTCATCCACCTCCAAAGATGGGAAGACTCGCAGGATTCTTAGATGGTCTGGGTCCCCAGTTTAGCACTAATTACAGTTACAGTGTAGACAATTTATATTCTAAGCCCTAGGAGGGCAGCATTTCACCTATTTGTTGAATAAATGAAAGAGTATCTCTCGAAATCACCATATGTAAACTTGGAAAGCTCAAGAGAGAGGTAAGACTGCTGGCCAGAATGAGACTTACCATTTAAATATCTTTTTTTTTTTCCTTTTTTTTAAAAAATAGATTGCTAGGACCAGAGAGTAATTTCAATTTCAAAACCTCAACCTAAAGCAGGGAAAAACATTCACAGCCCTCACAGCAGTGATTTACTAATGATCTACCAAGGGTGGCCTATCAGCTATCGATTTTATGTTAACCCCCTTTCTTTGAACCCTGAGAAGAGTCAAAAGGGTCAAGAAACCTCCCATTTTCACACCTACTCTGGGGTAGAGAGGAAAGCGGCTGGCTCCTGAAGTGGGAGGTGATGATGAAATGAAAAGTCACAAAATGCAAAAGGAGCTCAGGTGACTGGACATGCATGGAGGGGGGCATCAGGGAGCCTCATTCTGATCCTGCTCTGCTGCTTCATCCTCCACTCAATAATGAGCAAGCACAGGCTCCGAGATTCTGTTTCATCTGTAAATTGAGGATGATAATAACAAAACTGACCTCGGGTTAAGTGCATTACCCAGACCAAATGTTTACATTACCTATTTAATTCTCACAATCCTAAGAAGTAGTTCCTTTGGTGCTTACAAAGGAATGTTGTTCACTGTCACTCAATCGGTTCCTGATGGAATTACATCAGGAATTGTGGCTGTCTCTTAACCACTGTAGTATATGGGTGAATAGTACCCTTGCACATTGAAGAATTTCCTTATTCCTAACCCATGACAATGAACTTGATCTGAGAGTACCATCTTCTAGCAAGATGCTACTGCCTGCTGTCTGTACTCATAGAGCTAACATGGATTGTGTGCTTACTATGTGTCAGGCACTGTTCCAAAATTAACTTCTTTACTTATCACACTATTCTTTTTAAGCAGATACTACTGTGACCAATTATTTTATAAATGAGGACACTGGCACAAAGAAGTTAAGTATCGGCTCAAGGTCACAGAGCTTTGTAAAATAATCTTATCTGATGGCTTTAACCACAAAAGCCAACCTATAGAACATGGATCAAGTATTTCACTATTTTATCTACTCCCATTAACAAGCTCTTTGTATAAGAATTAGAGTAATATTCACACGTAATCATGTTTTTGAGGAGTTGGAACGACTCCTGTGTCATTTCAAAGAACACAAGTGACATACGTGATCTGCATCATGTTAGAAATATTGCTTTTTCTCTTCCATATTTGTTCTGTTATGTACAGATACAAAGTTGTTAACTTCTAAAACTGCATATGAACTTCAAAAAACTCACCAGTGCTAATTAAACATCTATGGAAAAAGTTGGTTCTCACTAGGCTTATAGACTTCTAATTTCTCACATACTAAGTTTCTAGTGACAAAACTTTAATAAGGTGTGGCTTACCACATAACGTGTATATATTCTGTCATGGTTAGACACGTGCACATGTATATATACAGCTCTTTACTATTATGCAACTCCTCAGCAAGCAGAAGGATAGAGTCCCATAGGATGATACTGCTCTCTACTGTAAGTACTTTATTGAGGTGCATCCTACACTATTAGCACATTATTTCACGTATCAGCTAAATATGCAAATACTTGCCCCACTGGCTCCTCTAAGGAGAATCATTTTCACACTCTGTCCTGACAAAAAACATCAAAAAAAAAAAAAAAAAAAACCTACAAGGCGGGCTCTATCAGGACACTGTGCATTGCATGAATGCCCAGCAGTTAAGAGCAGGGACTTTACAGGCCTGAGCTGAATCCTGGTTCCACCAATGTACAATCTCAGGCACTTACTTAAGCATTTCAATTCTCTGTCTCCTCATCTGTAAAACAAGAACTAGAAAAGTGCCGAACGTTCACAGAGTTCCTGTGAGGACCAAATAAGATCACACATGTTAAGTCCTTGAAGCAGTAACTGGAACATAGGAAGTCATCAATAAATCCCACCGATTATTATTATTTAAAAAGAAGAGTGACATTTAACCCCTATTGTGTAAAAAGAACATCAGCAAAAAGTAAACAGCAATAAAAACTCCGTAACACACCTCGTTATGAATGCTCTGCTTCCCTCATAAAAAGCTGATGCTTCTCTCTGAGCGCCACTCCACTCTTGCCTCTAGGAGAATCTGTTTACACCAGACTGGCCTCTTTAGAAGGAGGGACCCTCTCCCCTATACAGCCCCTCACCTAACCCAGCAGGTGACACAAAGGTTTGTTCATGAATAGATGCATGCTGAATTAATACGATGTTTACAGCTTGCAGGGGCATACCAAGAGTTACTACTGTTTAAAACATTCCATGGACTTCATTAATATCCTTTATATATTGCTGAAAACATTGTTTCCTCTTTTCTTGTTTCATTTCTCCAAGACTAAAACTTACATAGAAAAGATTCAGTTCTGAAGGCACTCGATATGTAGAATGTCTACTTTTTTTTTTTGAGATGGAGTTTCACTCTTGTTGCCCAGGCTAGAGTGCCGTGGCGCGATCTCGGCTCCCCACAACCTCCGCTTCCTGGGTTCAAGCGATTCTCCTGCCTCAGCCTCCCGAGTAGCTGGGATTACAGGCGCCCGCCACCATGTCCGGCTAATTTTGTACTTTTAGTAGAGATGAGTTTCTCCATGTTGGTCAGGTTGATCTCGAACTCCTGACCTCAGGTGATCCACCTGCCTCGGCCTCCCAAAGTGCTGGGATCACAGGCGTGAGCCACTGCGCCCAGCCGGATGTCTACTTTTATATAGCTTTATTTCCTTTAACATCTTCCCATTCCTTACCCTCTCTCTTGGTAGGCCAAATAAATGAAGTGACAAAGGGAAACACTGTGACACAACCAGTATTAATGTTCCCTTGCTAGAGAGTTGGAATTAAGCAATTTGGCTCCTGAATATCCCTAAAGATGAGAAAACCACACCCACATCCAACCCTTTCACTGATCATTTATATTTCACCATTTTAAAAAACGTTAAATTATCAAGCTTCATTGTTTAGACACATGTTTTGTTTTAACACTTCTTAGATCAAATTCAAACACTGTAATCTTCAGAGAAGGTAACAACAAATGCTAGTCAAAACAATGTCTCTTGCTTATGTGTTCGTTAAATTGGTTATTTTTGCTAAAAGAGCAACTTTCTTTGTTATCTACGCAAAGAGTGCATGTTTTGATATATGCAGTTTCTCAGCAAATTAATCCAAAGAGAATTTTCTCATTATGTTTTCCTAAACACAGCATTCTTAGTAAGAACAAAAATAAGAGCCAGTGAAATGAACCTTTCAAAGAATATCCATAATGCAGCAAGCTCCTCCACAAGTCTACTAATGAAATGGAAAACAGGCTGTGCCAATTAAGGATTAATATCCTGCCAGAAAATGAGCTTTGAGTGTTGTAAATAGGACAGCATAGTCAGGGAGTCTAAGAAAACCCAATTCAAAGACTGAGAAGGGATGTTTGCACTTGGGCAGAAACTGGGATCTCCAAGAGTTCTGTGAATTGCATCCCTTGGTCCAGAGGGCTTGAGTCAACCAACAACTCTGCCCAAGGCACAAAATCTGCTAGTTATGCTCTCTATATGTGACAAGAAAATGAATACAGGTTTTTTTTATCAATGCTTTCCTTTAAGCCATCAGGTGTACTTCTGCCTCTCCTTCCAAGAAAATGAGTCATTCTCTATTATGATTCCAATTCCACTGGAAAGGGTTCCTTACCACGTTTCTCTATAGTCTTCCACTAATCCTCTTAACAAGCACAACACTGCATCTGTGAAGAAATGCTCTAAATATAACGACTGAAACTTGGTGAAATGGGTGTGGCCCAGCTGAGGAACCCTCAGAGGTCCACCTGCACACTTGGGGAAAGGCAGTCCTGATGAATGGCTGGGCCATCAAGGAGGGGACACAACCGTCACCATGGACCTTGCTGTGAAAGACAAACCTCTCCACTCAAACGTAAAGCAGCCCTAAGGAGACCACGGACACTGCCGTAAGGTGTGTCTTCCTTCCAGAAGACCAAAAAAAGTTTTGTTTAATCTTCAAATTGCACCTCAACAACATATTGTTAGTATTGACTCATTTAAAAATTTTCTTTGTTTTTTTTCTACACACCTTGAGCAAATTCTCTTTGCTCCAACCAACACTTTGTACAGCAGAAAGGGATGTGTGCCAAAGTTCTGATATTATTTTTTATGTTAGGTTTTAATTAAATTATGTACAGCTTTTATAGCTCCATCAGCCTGTGAATTCTTTGAAGGTTGGGTCTGTGACTAATTTATGGAGTAGTGTCTTGAGAGGCCATTAGAGAGGAGTGGTCCAGAGCACAGACCCCTAAGCAACACTGGGTTCCCTTCTCCGCAGCTGTGAAGTAAGGCCAGTTACTAACCTCCCCAGTACCTCCGGTGGCCTCACCAAAATGTGGGGGGAAAACCAGTTCTTACATCATAGGGCTGTTATGAAGAGTATCCAAGATATGTAAAGCAATTAAAGCAATATCCGGCACAGAATAAATAAATGCTCAATAAATCTTAGTTCTTGTTGAAAAAAATGCTGCTCGAAAATATTTACTGAATGAGTTTCTAAACATATTGCTGCAGTTTGAATACCTCCTCCAAAACTCATGTTGAAATCTGACTGCCACTGTGACAATACTGAGGTGATCAGGCTCTGCCCTCCTGGATGAATAAATGACATTATCGCAGAAGTGGGTTCGTTATCATGGGAGCGGTTGTTATAAAAGCAGGTTTGGCCCTCTCTGGCTCTCTCACACATGATCTCTTGCCCTCTACCTTCTGCAGTAAGAAAGCCCGTCGCCATATGCTGGCCCCTGGATCTCAGACTTCCCAGCCTCCAGAAAGTGAATAATAAATTTCTTTTCTTTACAAATTACCCAGTCTACGGTATTCTGTTATAGCAACACAAAACAACTAAAATAATATTGGAAATTTAGTATGTTCATGAATTATTTCGGGCATCTAGATTTACATAATAGCTGAAAATCCAGCTGCCTTCACTAGGCAATATTGAATAACTTCTAAGATGTATCATATAACTTTTGGTTTGCAGTCAGACAAGCAACAAAAAGGATTTGCAAATGGAATCATCATCCTGTCTATGCTCAGACTTCTCACTCTGGAACATACTGAACCTCATAAAACAGAAAGGAGAATGTTGAAAAAGGAAGCTAAGAAGCATTCAAGGTCGCAGAGATGAAAAAAAGGGAAAACTATATCCAGATGAAAATAATCACACCAATTTTGCAATTCCTATTAACGTTTGGAGGAACAGGTACAGTAATCTTCAAAATTTTTAAAGACCTAGATTCACAACCTGTACAAACTAGATAAACAAGGAATCATTTTTCTTACTGGGCAATCCAATTACTAAGTAGTCAGAACATTTTACCGACAAATTATTATTTTAAAATATACCTAAATAGGTGATACGTTTATTCCTTAAAAATGCCAGTTGAATGACAGGAATTTCTTAGTATTTCAGTAATTTTTTTTTTTAAGAGACAGGATCTTGCTATGTTGTCCAGACTGACCTCGAACTCCTGGACTCAAGTGATCCTTCCACCTCAGCCTCCAAAGTAGCTGTACTTCAGTAATATTTTTAACTCTCTACAAAGATCCCCAAATCACCAAATACATCACATTTCAAATGTATAAATTTGGTTTCGTTTTAAAGTTACTTAGGGATAAGATAAAAATATTTTAAAAACGTGTTTCGGACCAATGCACTCTCATGTTTGACTATTTATATTGTGCCTTTTGTGATCTTTGCTGCTAATCTACAATAATCTCAGCTCTCATTATTCAAATTATTGAGTCACTGAATCAGATAATATTCTACCAAATGATATCAACAGAGTCTCAGTTCTTCTCATTATTAATGATCAATGCAAAATAACTATTGCAGAAATTAAGTGTCTGTAAAACTAGTCAGGTTGCCAAGAAAAGTCAAAAGGCTAGAGTAAATCCATTTTAAACCGTGAATGCATTTTCTCCCAGGAAGATTTTACTATAGATATTCCCTTCATTTTTACATGATCACCATGGTAACCACATTTCTTATGGATCTGAATTTAAAATTAGTTCACATCAATTTAGTATACATGAAATTCATTATATATACATGTATATGGAACAGGTACTCTATATTTGACCACGTCAGTGACAGCTACCACATACCTGTGAGGGCCCAGATGTCTTGCTCTCTTAAAATGGCCAATCCCTTTACATCCCGGGGTTGAGCATCCACCGTGTTCTGAAGCTTCCATTAATTCTAGGGGGCCTATGAAAGAGCAAAGAAAAGAAAGAAGGGGCAAAATATTAAGCAAAAATCTGTTAAGAGTCAAATGTCTGGGATCAGAATAAGGAAGAAAAAGACTCCCTAAAAATCCAATTTTTGAATCAACATACAACATATATAAACAGAAAAAGTAGATCCTATAAAAATGAAAAATATTTTAAAAGACACTACGTTTAAAGGTTTTTCCTTATGACTGTTCACACTAGTTATCTTTCTTCAACAACGAAATGGTAAACTCTGATCTAACAATCTTTCAAAACACCATAAAGTCCAAAGATATCTAAATATGAATTAACAAGAAGAGTCAAACACCTTTTATTAAGTAAATAACACAATTAAAGCATGACTACTCACATACCGTGAACACTTCAAGTGCTACAAAAGAATCCAGAATGACAGTTCCAGATCCCTCCATGCTCTTCCTTCTACATTGCAGAGACCCTCCCTCATTCTGACCACTGAGGTTAGTGTGGGCTCTCCTGGAAATTGTTCTAAGCATTCAGACACATTCGGTTTTGTTTGACTTTGCCACATAAAAGGCATAACATAGATGTTTTATTTTGCCACATAAAGGCCCAATATCCTTCTTTGGTTTTTAACTTCTTGTCTTACAAATTTTTCTGTTGCAATACTAACATTCTTTGTGACTACTGCATAGTTTCTACAGCACAGTGCACCACAATTTATTTAACTAATATTTTTCCCCAAGCTTTGTTATTCTAAACATGCTACACTGAATGCCACGTACATGTGCCCTTATGCAGGTTGTATGTAGCATCCAGAAGTGACGTCACTGGATACAGGAAGTACACTAAATTTTTAAAAAACTTGATAATAATTTATTGTATTTCCTACATATTTTTTTCTATAATGTATACATTTTCCTCCAAAATTAAGGTCGTGGTATGTTAAGTTCTCCATGTATCTTTTCTAAAATTTGAATTTAACTGAGATTTGTATTAAGATAATTATAGATTCACAAGCAGTTGTAAATAATAATACAGAAAGAGATCTCTTTTGCACTTTGCCCAGTTTCTCCCAATGTTAACATTTACCAAAGCTATCATATAAAATTACTATCAGAATGCTAATATTGAAACAATAAATTTTGAAAGTCTCACAAATTGTCTTCCGAAAATTTAACATGAATTTTAAGAGGTGATATTTACTTCTAAATAAAACAGAATGTCTATACACGCTTTACTTTTTCAGGCATTTTTTTTTATTTATATTTCTGTGACTATGGTAATTAAAATGTAGTAAAAGGAAAGGATTACATAGAGAAGAAACATCAGTAGAGAGAGGAAGAGAAAGAGAAGGGCTAAGGATGAAATCTTAAGAATGTTACTTATGGAAATGGAAACATTTATACAAGCTATTTGTGTCTCTTACTCAAAGGAGGCTGAAGGGGATGTCCTGTTTTTGAACACCAGCCTACAGGGTGAATATCAGGAGAATCCGCATCTATCCAGTAATCATAGCAATTATTCCAGCCATCAAAGTGAACCTGGATGACACAAGGACATTAACAGTACAGATTAAGTCACAAAAATTCCTGTAATCAAAGTTCTGCCCACAGCATAACCATTTTCATTTTAACATATATAGTAGGATTTAAAACCCAATAAATCAGTTCAATTATTCAAAATACTTCACTCATAATGTGAAAAAAAAAGACATCTTTGAATCACCTTCAATGTATTATATAACCAGTCATAAATGCTCTGCCAATAGTTCTACAGACATATTATGTGTATTTCTCAACACCATGAGCAACATGAGAACAGGAACTGTTACAACATCTTCATATGATCAACATCAAGCACCCAATAAAAATGCAGAAGGAGTTAAAAATTCGGGTAAGGGAAGGAGGGAAGATGAGAGGGGAAAGTGGAGAGGAAGGAGAGGAAAGGAGGACGTTTCAAGTAAATGTCAAGCCTTCTGGATTTGTGTTGAAAAAGACTTAAAAAAAAATTCAATCACTGCTAAACACACATTCAATTTACAAAATATCCCTCCACCCAGGGTGTTTTTAGACATCATTTTTTTTCCTTGCAAATAATTAGTTTTTCTCAAATATGTGTTCTATTATTGTTTTATTTTAAATTATTATGGGTATATATTTATGAAGTACATGTGACATTTTGATATAGGCATATAATGTATAATGATCAAATCAGGGTAACTGGGGTATCCATCACCTCAAGCTTTTGTCATTTCTTTGTTTTATGAATATTCCAGTTCTACTAGTTACTTAAAAATATATAAATTATTGATAACTGTAGTCACCCTAATATGCTACCAGATACTAGATCTTACTCATTCTATCTAACTGTATTTTTGTGCCCGTTAACCACCCCCACTTTATGTCCTGCTCCCTGCTATGCTTTTCAGCCTCTGGCAACCCTTATTGTACTCTCTTGTCCTCATGAGTTCAATTATTTTTAGCTCCCACACATGAGTGAGAACATGCAATATTTGTCTTTCTGTGCCTGGCTTATTTCATTTAACATAATGTCCTCCAGGTTCACCCATGTTACTGCAAATGACAGTATTTCATTCTTTTTTATGGCTGAATAATATCCATTGTGTATATATACCACATCTCTTTATCCATTCCTTCAACTGATGGATACTTAGGTTCCTTCCGTATCTTAGTGAGTGTGAAAAGATACGTCTTATTATAAAGCAGTCACTGCTTTATATTGGGTGAAAGGGCAGTTAGTCTTCTAGTGATGGTCACTAGGAATCGATTATGTTTCTTTTAGGTTATTATACATTTTTTACCTTTTAGGAAGAAGGGATATACTGAAATGCTTTAGATATTTTATTTTTAAATCAAGTTTGCTAGTTATATCCACTGATCACAGAGTATTAACAAAACAAGTCTGCCAGTTAGATTTCTTTTTTAAAGTCTACGAACCTCTCATTCTTTACAAGACAACAGATGCCAGATGTATAAAAAAGTCAAAACACTAAAAACTGAACAATAAACATTTGAGAAGAATGTGTGAATGAACTTATTTGTAATCACAGAGTGGGTCAGCCTTTGTAAGCAAAACACCAAACTCAAAAGCAGTAAAAGACTGATCAATTTGATTACATGAAAATTTAAAGCTTCAGAATGGCAAGTATTATAAACTAAAATGAAAGACCCACAAGAAACTCCCCAAAATGCATTTGCAACACCTGTGTCAAGAACTCTGTTCCTCAATTTATAAAAATATGATGTAACAGCACAAAAAGATGAAAAACCCAATGGAAAGATGAAAAATGGATACAAATAGCTCATTATCTGAAACATAAATATAAATGCTTAGTAAAGATATGAAAAGACAATAAATTTGAGGCCAGGCTCAGTGGTTCATGCCTATAATCCCAGCACTTTGGGAGGCCAAGGAGGGAGTATCACTTGATCCCAGGAGATCGAGATCAGCCTGGGCAATTTGGCAAACCCCATCTCTCCCAAAAAAAAAAAAGAAGAGAAAAGAAAAGAAAAGAAAAAGCTAAGTGTAGTCCCAGCTACTCAGTAAGCTGAGGTGGGAAGATCACCTGAGCCTAGCAGGCTGAGGCTACAGTGAGCCAAGGCCATACCACTGCACTCCAGCCTAGGTGACAGAGTGAGACCTTGTCTCAAAAAAAAAAGAAGAAGAAAGACAACCACTTTCACTTATAATTTAAAAACTACAAATTAAAATCACAAGATGCAATTCTTCTCCTATTGGCCTGTCAAAAATGTTCACATTTTGGTCATTCCTACAGCTGATTAAGAATGAGAATAAATGGGTGTTCTCATAGACCACTGACAGGAGTGTTAACTGCTGAGATATTTCTGGAAAGCTACTGGGCAATAACAGCTGAGCACTTAAACGACATTAATTTTGACTTGATAATCTCAGTAACTCATTGTTTGTATTAGAAAACAACTAGAAGTTACCACAGTGCCCACCATCAGGAGACTGATTAATAAATTATGGTATATTCATATAACGAAATAGAACATAGTTAGTAAAAGTATATATATGTGCTTCAAATAATGTTCTTCGCAATGAATCTACTTTCTTAAGCTTAGAAATAAACTAATCCTAGAATCAAAATCCCACAGAAGATATGAAAAGATGTGTGTCAGCAAGATAAGAGGATAACTCAAGAAAAACAAAGTATGTGATCCAGGAAAATGAAACACAACCTAGTCTGTCAGTAAAGAGAAGTGTCAGGATGAAAGCTTTGTACCAGGCTTAGAGTATTTCCACCCAGAGTGGAATAGGTGGCTGCTGACTATGAGAAGGAATTCGAGAAAAAAAAAAGAGTATTGATGTAAAAATTTTCTCCCATTCTGTAGGTTACGTGTTCACTCTGATGGTAGTTTCTTTTGCTGTGAAAAATGCTCATCATCACTGGTCATCAGAGAAATGCAAATCAAAACCACAATGAGATACCATCTCACACCAGCTAGAATGGCGATCAGTAAAAAGTCAGCAAACAACAGATGCTGGAGAGGATGTGGAGAAATAGGAACGCTTTTACACTGTTGGTGGGAATGTAAATTAGTTCAACTATTGTGGAAGACACTGTGGCAATTCCTCAAGGATCTAGAACTAGAAATACCATTTGACCCAGCCATCCCATTACTGGATATACACCCAAAGGATTATGAATCATGCTACTATAAAGACACATGCACATGTATGTTTACTGTGGCACTATTCACAATAGCTGAGACTTGGAACCAACCCAAATGTCCGTCAATGATAGACTGGATTAAGAAAATGTGGCACATATATACCATGGAATATTATGCATCCATAAAAAAGGATGAGTTCTTGTCCTTTGCAGGGGCATGGATGAAGCTGGAAACCATAATTCTCAGCAAACTATCTCAAGAACAGAAAACCAAAACTGCATGTTCTCACTCATAGGTGGGAACTGAACAATGAGAACACTTAGACACAGGGCGGGGAACATCACACACTGGGGTCTGTCGTGGGGTGGGGGGGGCAGGGGGAGGGAGAGCATTAGGAGAAATACCTAATGTAAATGACGAGTTATTGGGTGCCAGCATGGCACATGTATACCTATGTATCAAACCTGCACACTGTATACATGTACCCTAGAACTTAAAGTATAATAATAATAATAAAAAGATAGAGTATTGAAAATACACTGAGCTTTTGACTCAAAGGCATGTGAGATCCACTGTCACACTTGTAAAAATTTAAGAAGACGAAAAAACTAAATTATGAACAAATTACTGACTCCCAGAAAAACAGTCACAAGGAAAAGATTACTTTGCTCAACAGTGAATGAGAACCAAACTATGTAAAATAACTGCTGAAAAGGTAAGGGGAAGGGAAGAATAGCAAGATCTAAATCTCGAATTACCACAACATGAAGAAAATAAACCATATGTAAAGTTGATGAGCTGAGAAAGAGTAGAACATAGGTAATATTTTTAGAAAATGACAGATAAAAAGGTCCGAAGCAAGAGCTAAAAGAGCCGACCGTTTTTGCTTCCGGGGAGCCAGGTTGGGGAGTGGGAAGGAATGAGGCAGGAATAATCTTCTGTTACTAAAAACATAAATGAGAGCAAAACCATTCTGGGCCATTTTTCCTCAATGGCATCTGATCAAATATAGAACAATTTTAAATGTTTTACTATAATAGCTCAAGGTGTGAAATATGTAATCTTAAAAGATGATTTTACTCAAGAGTTGATTTTATCACTGAAAAACTTAAAATATTAAGCTACACTAATAACTTGGTCTACATTTTCCTCTTCTTCCTTCTTGAAAAAGATGAGCTTTCCTGCTGTTTAATCTCCCATTTATTAAATAAACTCCTACTCTTGCAAGCTTTTTATATTCTCAGAAGCTTCTGATGAATTCTGAAACTTAGTCACTGACCCCTGTATACAGGCCTTTTAAAGACCTCGTAAATACAAAGATGTTTGTTCCGTGGTTCATCTTCAGCTACGAAATTAATTCCAGTAATCACCAAAAGATAATTGTCAACTGTAGCCCTCACAGCCAGCTATTTCTGGGGTGTTAAGGACTGACCAGGATGTTGTATTAGAGAATCCAGCTAGAAGTAAGAGGTGGAATCTAGTCTACACTTTTCCTGTTAACTAACTGAACTACCCACTTTAGCGTACTTGACCTCTCTGGGCCAAAAATTTCTCATGTGTAAGAGAGTTGATCTACGTTTTTAATTATAAAAGTAATCTACATTCTGGAAACTAAACGATTAAAAAACCTAATCATTTATAGTTTCAGCACCCTGAAAGAAGCACTGTCATTACTTTGGTAGGATTCTTTCCAGAATTGCTTATATATGTATTCTTGTAAAAATAAACAATAGCAGATACCAAAACATAATGTAAACCTGAATTTTTCAATTGCTGATATTAAATAGTCTTTGAAAGTATTTAATTTTACCATCATGTAGATATAGAGTAATACATTTTACCCATCAGCTACTGCGGTTGCTTCCAATGTTAAGTACTATAAACAGCACTGATATATTTTCCTGGGAGTTTTCATTTTTGCATATTCCTTTTGGCTATTCCCTTAACATTCTTAAATGAGAGGATAAACAACATTCTACGATTTTGTTAACCTATTGCCAAACTGCTCTTTGGAAAGGCTGAGACATTTTATATTCCCACCAGCCATATGTGATAATTAAATTTTCATGCACTCAAACCAATATATTTTTTTTCAATTCTGAGCAATCTGATTTATAAAAGTAATATTGTGCTTAATTGTAAATGTATTTGATTACTAGTCTAGATTTTATTTTAAAAAATACTTCTAGTTCTAAAATACTGATTGCTTTATGACTTACTTTACTACCAAATATAGTAAGAAAATGTACTTGAAAAAATGGTAAGCACAGGTCTTGCATTTATAAAATTTTCTAAAATGCTACATGATTCTATAATCTTAACAGTGAATTAAATGTTAACATTTCTATTCTATAGAAACACCACATTTGTGTAGTTTTTCATGTTATTTTATAATTTATTTTCTTATATACTATCTTATTATAATGAGACAGTTGAGAATGTAATTTTTTTAAAAAGAGCATAAACTTAGACTCCTAGAGCTTAGAACTGAGATGTCATTCTGCCACTGCCAGTAATTAACAACTCATTTAACCTTTCTGAGCCTCTGCCTCATCAATAAAAGTAGTAACAATGTACACTTCCCACAAATGTTGAATAACATGAGAACAGAGTTACCCTGTAAAACATCATGTACATTTAAAGTCTTGCTGTTGTAACCATTATTATTCCTAATAGGAATTCCAAACAATTGTATGAAGTAAGTAGAACAGGCATTGTTCCAGTTTGAGGGTGAAGTTAATGCTTAAGTCAGAAACAGAGATGAGTTCTTCCGGCTCCTTTCCTGAAGTCCACTTCACTTTATCATGGCTGGACATAACAAGCTGATCCCATCTCCCTAAACATTTGCTTATTTTCTAAGAGGCATCTGACTTTTATTACTCTAATTAAAATCTGATTTTATTCATGAAATTATTTACCTTTACTTGGCCTATATTAAGAGACAGGATGTTCCTCTGAAAAGACTACTACTAATCTACCCCACAAAAACATTAATCTTTAATTTTTTTAAAAAAAGGGCATACTATCAGAGAACGATATATCTTTTCTTCTGAATATAATACTACTTTAATGTGTGGTATCTACTTTCTTTCTCCCAATACATACTCAAAATATTGAGTCATTCATAATTAACGATAAATTGTTTCACACAGATTAAAGGACAAACCTGGAAGAATGCTGATTTACAAAGATGCACAGCCAATTATTTTGCATATTCCTATGATTTTGCTAATTACAGGACTTCACAAGTTTAAGTATCTACCAAAGTTTTTATCCAAAACGTCTATAACAAAAGACAAAGCCAATCCACCATACCGAACACTTACTTTTACTCGGTGATCATCTGTGTCTGCCACAGTTGCTACTCTAATAAACATGGGGTTCCTTTTGTCTACGACCTCAAGCTTCATTTTTTTCTGGAATCCGTGAGGAGGTTTCTGCCGTAACAAAAAATTTTACACAGTGAGATAAAGAGGAAGAGAAGGTAAACTTGATGTTACAAAGAAGAAGAAGAAGAAGAAGAAGAAGAAGAAAAAGCTGGCCGGGCGCAGTGGTTCATGCCTGCAATCCCAGCACTTTGGAAGGCTGAGGCGGGTGGATCACCTGAGGCCAGGAGTTTGAGACCAGCCTGGCCAACATGGCTGAACCCTGTCTCTACTAAAAATACAAAAAGTAGCCAGACATGGTGGCATGCACCTGTCTAAGAAAAAGCTGGCCGGGCGCAGTGGTTCATGCCTGTAATCCCAGCTACTTGGGAAGCTGAGGCACAAGAATTGCTTTAGCCCAGGAGGTAGAGGTTACAGTGAGCCGAGACTGTGCCACTGCATTCCAGCCTGGGCAACAGAGGGAGACTGTCTCAAAAAATAAAAATTAAAAAAAGAAATAGCTGAGCTATTTAGAGAATGATGTCATAAAAGAAGACAGAAAAATTTTAAATGGTTAGAACTTGCTGTCATTTTTGAAATAAAGAAAGAAAATAAGAGAACCAGCCTTTCAAACTCTCAACTTCCCAGAGTAGCTCTGAACTTCACCCTGTCTGTCAAAAACTTCCAACACAGATGCATGAGCAAGGGAAATAGCAAAGTAAAATTCAAAATACTGTAGTTATTTGATTACTCAGAGGGAAGACAAGACATTTTTCTTATTAGTTGGAGGTGTACTGGCAATAATCCACAAGCATAAAATTTGTCTTTAAAAAGAGAAAGGAAGAACATTAAAGTGGTTGAGATGAGACACCAAAATTAGAAGTGGTAATGGGGGCAAAAAGCAGAAGATATCTTTAAAACAGAAAATTAGCAATCAAACGTAAAGGACAGAACCGGGAATGGGTTGGGGGAATCGACAGCTACCTACGCCTCAGTACTCAGCAGAAACTTATAAGCCTCTGAAAAAGTCACAGACTGTGGAAGATAAGGTGATTGTCTGACATGACGTTAGGCAAATCAGTTAATTTTCTGAGCTGCAGGTCTCTCTTCTGTAAAGTGGGTATAAGTGTTGCTGGGCAGGATGCAGTGGCTCATGCCTGTAATCCAGCACTTTGGGAGGCCGAGGTGGGTGGATTGCTTGAGCTCAGGAGTTTGAGACAAGCCCAGGAAACACAGCAAAACCTCTTCTCTACGAAAAATACAAAAATTAGCCCAGCATGGTGGCATATGCCTGTAGCCCCAACTACTCAGGAAGCTGAGGTGGGAAGATCACTTTAGCCCGGGAGGTGGAGGTTGCAGTGAGATGAGATGAGATTGTGGCACTGCACTCCAGCCTGGGCAACACAGCAAGACTCTGACTCAAGCAAACAACAAAAAAAGGGTTGCCATCAAAATTAAGTATGTTATGTAAATATCACAGAGCAGTCAATGCAAGACACCAAAAGACCAAACTAGAGAAATCTGTTTTCTCTCTGTTGTGACACTAGATATGTAGGCTGATCCTAATGTAATTGTATTCATTTAAAGTGAAGTGTAATGCAGCTCTGCTTCCCATTAGACAAGAGTTTAAAGTTAAAGGGGGGAGGGAGCGTGGATAAAAATTCATAAATACGGCATAACTCTAAACAGTTTTCTTTTTTAAATCTTCAACTTGCTATCAGATGAAATTACACACATTTTTTGATATAGTTTCTCTTCATGCCTTATGGTTTTGCTCTTAAAATTTTTTATGTTCTTTCTTCTAAATTTGGACCTATACCTAATAATTAATTCTAACATTAAAAATCCTAGCAATTTATACATAAAAGGATCACTAAAGAAAATTATTTACCATAAGCTAATCATGACACATTTTAAAAAATAAATATTTGATATATTTTTCTCTTCCATTAAATTCATGAGAAATATAAATTATAAAGCAAGCTATTTGAGATGAAAAAATAAGAAATATGTTTCACTTCTTATTCCTTCCTTGCATAAAAATGAGGTTCATTTGAATCTTAATACTTTATATGCAAGAAGCAATGACCCTGGGTTAGAAAGATACTGTAATAAAAGCGGATGATCTTGCATTTTGGTAATTAAACATGCTGATCTATAGCAATAAAATAAAAAAAAAAAAACAGCATCTCAGCTTGCCATAAACAAATCCAAATAAATTATCAAATGGTTTTTTATTGGAAAATATTTTCATGTTCTGTTCTGGTCTTTTAGAATATCTAGCTAAAAAGACAAGATTGCTATAACTGGCCCCACATAGTATCAAGTAGAATTATTTTCCAAGGAGACTTTAAAGTCCAAAATCAAAGCATTTTTTTGGATGACAACAACAAAAATCCCAGTAACAATTTTGACTTTACAAACTGTAAAAATTCAAAAACATCTTATTTGGTGCTCTATTTTTTTCTCATTCCTGTTCTGGTTTACTAATACCACTTGTTCTGTTCTTAAATTTCAATAAATAAATGATCTCATCCACACAAATTAATCAAATAGTATAAAATGTATCATCTTACCACTTTGAAAGCTCTTGCAGGAGCAGGTAAAGAATTGGTTTCTTCTAAGTATTTATCCCAAGAAAAATGTTTCACATTTGGATAACCTATGAAAGAAAAATGTAAATCCTATGAGGTTTAACCAAAATGACAGCAAGAACAACAAATTGTCCAACAAAAAGTATAAAATATTATAATCTAGAAAATTATGTTCATATATACCTGACAACTTTACTCACACATTCACAGCTATTAGTAATAATGAAACTGTTTTCATCCTGATCATTTTTCTATTACTTTTAAAATGAAAATTTTATAGATATATATAATTTATATTTTCAGATGCGGATAGTCTTACAAGACAGACACACAAATACCCTTTAGCAATTTTGTTTCTATGAATCTAGAAAAATCTGACATATGTAATAAAGGCAACACACAATTGTTTGTAAATGTGAAAATTAAGTAAGTTAAATGACCTTCAATATACAAATATGCAAAAAAGTGTACATAAGCAGAAAGTACTTATTAAAAAGAACACGGTAGATTTATATCTATTAATATGTGAACAATTCCAGATATAACTCCATATTGTTAGTTCCAACAAACCCGCACAAATGATGTAACATTATTCATAGAATGTGTAAAAATATCTTCTCCTTCCTCCTGCCCTCTTTTGTTCCCTCCAGGGCCCCAAATCCATTAGGTAGGCATGAACAGGAATAAACAGTGGTCCAGTATGGTGGGAAATTAGCCACATAGAGGGAACTGAGAAAAGCAGCAAATATATTGGAGATAATGTTAGCCAGGTTTGAGGGAAACTGGAATGAAGCTGATGCGTTGGATTTGAATTGGAACTAATGGTATAAATTCACAGTTTTCAATATATGAACAGATACAGAAATAGATATAAACATACATTTTTGTATATATGTATACACATGTATTTCCTAGCTATATTAGCTGAAATGCCTGGAAACACCAACAATCTTGTAGTAAATAAGCACACTTAGTGTTCAGATCTTAGTTTCTAAATATCATTCTCTACTAAAAAGCATGGAACCTTGAAGAAATGGGTGACTCTACGGTGGGGTCAGGGAAAGTATGAGATAAGCCTAGCTGTGCCATAAAATAAGAAGTTCTCAAAAAATAAGAACATTTCAAAAGGACATTGAAATGTGCCTAAAGGGGTTATAACTGGTTAATATCGGAGAAAATCTGAATATGAAGATAATGCTAGCAATCGATTATAACTCACTGATAAAAATAGTAATCTATGGGTCTACCCTGATATAGATAAATTGAACAAATAAATAGGAAGATAAGAGAAGCTATTCTTTGCAGGAAAATATCAACTACTTTTGTATAGGAAATGATAGAATAAGAAAAATTACAGTTTAACACTGTCAGAATAATATAATTCATGCTAGAAATGTCAACAGATGCTAAAACTAGCAAATGATATTGGGACGAGATACACAGTCTCAAAGTATCTCTCCAGAAAATACTTATTAGTTACAGAGAAAAAATAACTCCATTAGTGGACAAACCTAGCAAACACCATCTTGATCCATCAGTGGTAAAAGCAAACCAGTAAAGAGACAGACTGACATCATGAGCCACCTGAGAGAAGGCAATGAGAACACAGCACTATGTCTATGATATTCCTGCCAAAAAAGCACAGCCTGCGTATGATCGTGAGGAAATACCAATCCGACTCAAATTAAGTAACATTCTACAAAATAACAGATCTGGAATCCTCAAACTTATTAAGGTCACAAAAGTCAAGGAGAGCCTAATTAACAGAAGCTGGAGGGATCTGACAACTGAGATCCTTTTGCTAGGAATGACATCACTAGGACAACTTAGCAAGCGTGACTGGAGTCTCTCTCTGAGTCAGAGGGGAAAGTGGGAACCTGCACTGTTCTTTTGCTACCTTTCTGTAGAATTCAAAGTGTTTTAAAATAAAATGGACAAAGTAAATATACGGCAGGCAGCGCGGTGGCTCCAGCCTGTAATCCCAGCATTTTGGGAGGCTGAGGCAGGCGGATCCGACATCAGAGTCCCGAGACCATCCCTGGCTAACGAGGTGAAACCCACGTTTCTACTAAAAAATACAAAAAAAAAAAAAGCCAGGTGTGGTAGGACGACTGATTTCGACTGAATTATAAACATCCAGGAAAGGAGATACTTTAGCTTGATTCTTTTGCCTCGGCGTTAAGAGAAGTTGGGTAGTAGCGCCTTACACCCTCCTTCCAGGAGTATGCCAACCCAGGAACCTGCTGTTGTTCACGGTTCGGTGACAGTGAAATCAGATCTCTGATCATGACCAAAAAATGAGTAGTAGGGAAGGAAAGAAAGACGTAGAAAACAAACTGGGAATTCTAAAAGGGATCACTCCACCATATTAGATGGTGGTAGTGGCAAAAGAAGCAACTATAGCAAACACTGGCCACTATTATTTTATAAGCCACAGGGCCAGACAAAGGAAGGCTGAATTACAAAAGAAATCTTCCAGAGCAGCACAACATTTAGGAATTGTGAAATAAAACAATATCTTGCTTTTTTTTTTTTTTTTTCTTTTTTTCTTGACACATGCTGACTTCTGTTGCCCAGGCTGGAGTGCAGTGGCATGATCATAGCTGACTGCAGCCTCGAACTCCTGGGCTCAAGCAATCCTCCTGCCTCAGTCTCACAAACAGCAGGGACTACAGGTGCATGCCACCTCACCTGGCTGACTTTTAAAATTTTTTATAGAGACAGGGTCTCACTATGTTACCAGGCTGGTCTTGAACTCCTGGGCTCAGAGTGATCCTTAGCTCAGCCTCCCAAAGTGCTGGGATTACAGGCATGAGCCATAGGTGTCCAGCCTTTGCTTTTAAAAGCCTTTGCTTTAATGCTTCATGATTTATGTCAATGCTACTTCACCTTCAAAATAGTACTGGAATAGGTCAAGACAGAGCTTTCCTCCCTTTAATATGAGAGAGAAAACTCGGGGAGTGGATGAGACGACTTGCCCTGTACAGAATGACTGGTCCTCCTGGTGAGTGCAAATGATCAGACACTCTATGTGAGAGATGGAAACCAGCTGTTCAATGAGATTTGAATCTCAATCTTGCAGCTTACATGCTGCAGGCTACGTTCAAAAACAGCTCCTAGTAAACCCAGGACTCACCCTGTCTCTGCGATGAAGGCAGTCTTCATTACTCCTGTAAGTGTCCACTAAGCAATCGCCTACCGCACAGGGATACCTTCTGTTTGATGACCCCGTCTTTTCATACCAGCAGTGGCCATGGCATCTTAAGTAGTGATGTACTCAGAAATAACACTGTCTTGATTGTGAAGAAGCCACAGAATCTGTTCTTTTGTTTGTTTGTGTTTTTTTCTTTTTTTTTTTTTTTTTTTGAGACAGAGTCTCGCTCTATCGCCCAGGCTGGAGTGCAGTGGTGCGATCTCTGCTCACTGCAAGCTCCACCTCCTGGGTTCACGCCATTCTCCTGCCTCAGCCTCCCGAGTAGCTGGGAGGCTACCACGCCCAGCTAATATTTTGCATTTTTAGTAGAGACAGGGTTTCACCGTGTTAGCCAGGATGGTCTCATTCTCCTGACCTGGTGATCTGCCCGCCTAGGCCTCCCAAAGTGCTGGGATTACAGGCGTCAGCCACCGCGCCTGGCCCAGAATCTGTCCTTTAGCACACAAAAGAAACTCAAAATGATATAAAACAAGGACACTGTTTATCAGCAGTTACACTGTTCCCGGTTAAAGAGACAGCAAAGGAGCTGAGAAGGCTCTATGGCCAGAGGCAGACAGCAGAAGCGCCTGAAAACTTCAGCGAACACAGAGGCACTACCGGCATGAAGGTGCAAAATCTATTTTAGAACCAGGAATCACGACGGAAAAAAGAAAAGTGAGCGTGTGAGTTATAAACTAAGTAAAAAAATCTAAAGCCTCAATTTCTCACTTAAATGTGAACATCGTACTTCTGTGAGGACTGATGCTGACATGAAGTCTGTTCTCCAATCTACACACAACTGCTGTCCCTCTTATCCATTTTTCTGGACTTGTTCAAGCCTTAGACAATTTGCTTCTATGGTTAGACAATATATTTAAATATATACTAATATAAAGTCTAGAAATGAATTTCAAGTTGAG
Organism: Papio anubis; assembly: GCF_008728515.1. Taxonomy (NCBI): domain Eukaryota; kingdom Metazoa; phylum Chordata; class Mammalia; order Primates; family Cercopithecidae; genus Papio; species Papio anubis. The sequence goes on from NC_044981.1 coordinate 132,724,359, forward strand.
ACGTGAAAGATCTTTTAAAACAGAACTTATTTTTTTTCCGAGAAAGACAAAATTTGCGACTCTGTTATGAACTAAGGCAATACTTAACATAGTTGAAAGTACATCGGGGTGAGCAAACTAACACCTGCAGGTCGGCTGCCTGTTTTTGTAAATAAACTGTTACTGCAACACACCCACGCACAATGGTTTACCTATTGTCTATGGCTGTTTTTGCACTACAATTGTTTTGAGTAGTGGTGACAGAAACTGCATGGTCTGCAAAGCCAAAATATTTACTATCTGGCCCTTTACCGAAAAAGTCTGCCTACTCTTGAAGTCTATGAGTAGTATTAGACACATTAAAAAACACGCACCTGGTGGAGTAATAAGGGTTCTTCTATGTTCTTTACACCAACCAACTGGATGAATGTGGGGACTCGATGCTTCACACCTGTAAGTTATACAAGTTAAAAAACTGCAATTATCAGGACAAACTCACAAAAACTAGTAAAATAAAAAGAAAATTAGAGATCATGAACACTTTACAGAGAGTTTTATTTATTACAATCAATCTAATTTGGAAAAAAATGCTAAACCAAAGAACTTTTTAATATATTAATACCAAGTGGATTTTTATTAGATAAATATTATATGGATTTGACACCATGCAATTTTCTTTTCCCCACAAATTTTGTTATATCCAGTAACTTCAACTACAGCAAAAATGCAAACATAATATCATTAAAATCTATAACTTAGATTCATTAAAATCATGTAGAACAATAAACTTAGACTGTGTGTACATAGGCAAACCAAAATTATTTCAACATCACTAAGGGTAAATGTACAAAGGAAGTCTTATGAACAGCGAAACAAAGAATTTTCTACAAAATGTCCTAAGTGGGTGAGATTAGCACACAGTCAACCAAGCCAACCTTTCTAAAGGCATAGCCTGGGACAATAATACATGGTGAGTTCATGTAACCACTACTGAATGCTGATTGTTCTCAGAACTCACTTCAGTAGAAAATACCTTTTTCTTAATACTTAAAGGCTTCTTCCTTTATTCAGTTGTTATCTCATACTGTCCCTACCACAAACTATTTTTCTTGTCATTATTTTAGGAATATGAGAAGAAAACAAGCACTGCTGGGTCAATGCCAAGTTCATGCTGCAATCACTATATTTCTTACAATACGTATTTTCATAGAAGATATTTTAATACACAATTCATTAAGATGTACTTTTATAAATCATACAAACAAGGCTTTGGGGCTCTATTTCCAGATACGATAGTGTTTTCCTTAAAAAATCATTTTGGTTATGGATTATTACTAATGTCTTACTGCCTTTATTTTAGGAAAGGATGTTAATTCATAGGTGGCATCATAAAAAATGAAAATATACAATATTTGTTTAACTTTTTTCCTTCTCAATCTAATATAACTTAGAGAGTAGTTTTTATAATTATCTGCCGGACTCACAGTGTTTATTTTAAAGTAGAAACACTGAACATGACTGTTGATTTTACTGGATATATAAATTGCAATTAAGGAAAATATTGCGGCCTCTTAATGGTCACTCATTCTTGTACTATCTGAATCTAATATAAAATTTAAATAATATCCAGACACTGATCAAAGTCACCACTTAAAACAAAGAAGCTGTCTCAATAGAGAAGATAAAAATATTGCTGTTTTTATCTATTTTACTTATATTTTCTTAATAAGTAAACAACACTTCACTCAAAAGTTGGAAGGCTGTGATAGCCTTTCTGCTACTATTGTAAAACAAGTCATCTCTTAGTCCCATCTAGTGTTCAAAAGTAGAAATGTAACTGAGAAGAAATATGAAGAACAACTAAAGGTAGAAAGCAAGACAAAACATTGACTGCTATACTCTTCCTTTCTTTTGGGTTTTTATGTATATCATGAAAGAAGTTCATTTCAAAATTTTTGAAGTACATTTCACATATAAAAGCAAATTATTCATAATGACTGCTAAGACCCAATGAGACTGAGACAGTAAATTCTCAAAGGGCCAGAAACCAAAGAAATAACTTATTTTAAAAAAATCCATGCTTACGATATAAGGATAAAGTTAGGAGACATGAAGATCCTCATTTTACGGAAATCAAAGAGGTTAAGCGATTTCACCAAGCACTTGGGTAGAAAAGAAAGGGATTCTGGTTTTGTCAGTCACAGCCAAAAGTTAAGCAAAAACTAATGCACACACGCTGGGCTCTGCAGTTTCAGACGGAGTCAAAGGAGAACATTGCAAGACACTTACTTACGGAAAACATCAAAGTCTCTCCATTCAGCAAGAGTGGTTTAGATTATTTGAAGAAATACAGGACACTTGGCTTCTCCACTGCCTATAACCCAGGGCATGATGACTCTGCCAATTTATTACCCAGTACCCAACTCTCCTGGCTCCCCTTATATGTGAACTCTTCAGGGCCTCCACTACTCTGCACTTTACTACTAAACCCCAAACCTCATCAGCCTGAGTCATCAAGTGATCCTTTCCATCCCTAATTCATGTTCAATTCTATTACCCACAGTAGCTGTTTGAAATATTATTAATTTGCTTCAAGCTTAAAATCTTTCATTAACACAACGAATACTTGGAAGAGATAAAGGTGATAGCATCTCATCACCCTCTATCAATTTTTCCTTTTACTTCTTCTTTTTTTCCAGGCTGAGGGGAAAAGAAAGTTTATTTCTTCCTGAGGCTAGCTGCTCCTAGGAGACCTGGTCCCACCAATAACCCATAGTTTCAGAAATCACCGCTCTCTCCCTCCACAGTGGCCTCCTGCCTTCTACCTAAAAACCAAGCTCAAAAATGCTCATGGTGCAGGGAACCCTCCCTAGAAGTCAAGGCGACTTCCTCTTAAGCAGTGATCCATTTGCCTTCAGCACTAAACTTCTCTGCTTAATATCCCTTATTGCTCTTCAACTTTTTGCAAGTCAGTTTCTGTTCCTAAAACTCTTATTTTAATCCCCACGACACCTGATGGGACAGGTATTATTATTAATCCCTTTCAGAAGACAACTGAAGTTTAAAAGTGTTAAGTAATGCACTGAATAAACTGGCTGCCATTACCCAAACACATTCTACCCCTGGGCCGAAACACAAGCAAGTGCTTTCCTTAGCCAAGAATATTCCATCCCAACCTCTAAGTACCCAGTCCTTCTTAGTCAAGCTCAAATCCCCGTGTCTTCTAAGAAGCCCTCCCCAAGAGCCCTCCAGTGAGCTTGAGTCAGTCCTTCCCTCCAAGTGCCATCACCCCTCCAAGTGGTTGGTTCTAAAAATTAAGCACTAACCACCATCTAACCCTGCAGCCAAGACAGTGGTGTTTAGTTTCTCTCCTTCCCCAGACCGTGAGACCCTCAGAGCTGAAGTTCAGAACAGCCCAGGTTCCATTCATCTCCACGACCTTCCCATCACCACCACCAACCAGAGCTTCCCAAATTTAACCAAATAGTGACAAGCCTATTAACTGACACTGCTCTAAGTAACTGACAACTTTTCAACATGATTTTAGGGAGACACATAAAATTACTACTGCTCTTAATCTGTAAATGTAAAAGAGATTCATCTCTAAAAAAAAAAGTTTACACTACACTTACAGGCAATAAGGAAAAGGCCCACTGCTATATTTGTTCTAATTCACTAACAACGCTTTTCTTTTTCATAGATCTTTTTGTTGCTAATTTTTGCCCTGACTCCACTGGGACACCAAAGTACAATGGAATCAAAAATCGCTGAAGCTGCAACCTCATTCATTCAGGCCTTCTACTAAACAATGGGCCAAATCCTGTTGTCAATCCTTCCGGATCCCAAAAGATAAGGGTACATGAAAACAATATTTTTTAAAAGAACGGTTCCTTCCTAGTGCCTGGAAGAAAAGAGGAGGTGACTGTTCTCATTGTGTTCTGCCCCAGAGCCCAACCTTCAGGCAGCGAGAAGAGAATCAGGAAAGAGGCTGCAGTGGTGGGAGGGCAGCAGTACCCTGGAGCTACTCTCCCCATGGTACTGACTACCTTCCTGGGTCCCTAAAGTCCTTTCTAGTGCCAATATTCTATTATATCTAGGATTATTCCTAAATCTAACCAACTGTTAAGGAGATAGAATCAAACAGCTACCAACTATCAGTAACAAAAGCACAGAAGAAACCCAGAGGTAAAGCCATTTTTATTCTAGTATATGCTATTTTCCTTTCATAGAAGACTACTTTTTAAATCCTACATACATTTTTATCATGTTCCTCTTTGGAAGTTAGAAATGTTTTATTGCAACTAAACATGTAGTAACACAAATGTATACAGACACATATATATTTTCAAATTCCCACTAATGTAAACAAGAGATATAGAATTACTATTCAATTCAAAGCAAAAAATATCTCATTTCCAAACTATTTTAAATTGGGAAAGGCAATCCAATCTGTAACCTCAATTACATACCTAAGTAATTTATGCAGATAAAAACCATTCCAAAATTCAAAGATCAAAGAGCATAATATTTAGTAAAAGTGGAGAAATTCCAGAGCACTTAAGCAATTTCCACTGTGCCTTAACTGCATGTTGAGGAAGAGAACACACTGTTTTCATTTTCAGACAATTAACAAAATATGATTCCGTGTCAGTAGCTGGAAGTCTAAGTAATTCTTAAAGTACATTCCATCCTAAAAATAATTAGTTTGTGCTCATAAAAGCACAAAACTCAAGTTAAAAGAGATCAATTTTTTTCTTTTCTTTGTATTTTTAGAACCCAGGATCTTTTTAGAATCCAGGATCTTTTCTAGAACCCAGGATCTTTCCTGTTTGTTTCCTAGACGTTTGGCATTGAAAAATGAATGTGGCGAATTCTTCTAGACTCTCCCCTTACTTTTTTCCACAATAATGTTTTCAAAGGCAACGCATCTTATGTCAAATCGGCAACTTATACCTCTAAAACACTGCAATACTTATGAGACCACAAAAATTAAACTGACATTCACCTATTTTGTTTAAATCAGGCAAAAGCTTTAAAAAAATTCTCCCCCAATAAACCACAACTTTAAAAACAAAATATTCTCATTTCAACAGATTCTAGTTATTGTTTTAGCATCATTTATTAAGAAAAGGCCTAGAGCCCAGTTATCACCCCAGTAGTGCCATCATCACAGTCCACCAAGCACAGAAGGAGACAAACAGGTTTGATTCAGGACAGATTTAGACTATTTCCAAAGTTAAAGTTTTCTCATGCACTCACCCATTCAAAATAGGTATAGAAAATTTTTTTTGTTTTCGAAATTTTTGTGTAGTCAGGGGTCTCGGTATGTTGACCAGGTTGGTCTCAAACTCCTGGGTTCCCACCTTGGCCTCCTAAATTACTGGGATTACAGACATAAGCCACCGTGCAGGCCCGACAATTTTAAATAAAACCAAAAGCACCAATTTACAGTAAATAGGAGGAACAGAAGAACACAGTAAATAAGATGAGGTTTCAATGAGGAAATCAAACTGGGAGACTCAACAGCACAAACAACCTGGTGTCTTTAACAAAAGCCACAATCAATGAGGAAGAAAGGAGAGAAATAGGCATCTGTAAATCAAATGAGGTCAAGCAAGGCAATCACAAAGTGTATACCTTATGGGACCTAAAACCAGAAAGCTAAAAACAAAAAAAACTCACTGAAACAACTGGAAGAAATATTTAAGTATGTTAGTAATATCATGGTTATTATTATTTTTTAAAAAATAAAACTAATTCCTCTCTTTAGAAGATATATACTGAAATGCTCTGATATCTGTAATTGATTTCAAAACAATTGCAGAGTTGGGATTTGAGGAGTAGGAATACAGAAGAAACATACTGGATATAAGTCGATAATTGTTAGTGCTGAGTAAAGGCCGCAGTAGGGCTGCTCTATTATTCTACTTTTGTGTATGTTAGAAACTGACTGTATTTCAATGAAAAACTTTTATTATAAACTGAATATAAAGATGTCCTATGAGGAAAAATTATGCTCTGCAGAAAAAAGCTGGGGAAAACAAACAAAATACTCGAAAGCACAGTCATTCCTTGGTGTCAGCAGAAGATGGTTCCAGAAGCCCCTCTGGACACCAATATCTAAGGATGTACAAGTCCCTTTTATAAAATGGCATAGTAATTGCATATAACCTACATACATCCTTCTGTTTACTTTATCTCCCATATACTATAAATCATTTCTAGATTACTTATCATACCCAATACGATGTAAATGCTATGAAAATAATTGTTATACTGTATATTTTTATTTGTATTATTTTTATTATTGCATTGTTATTTTTCTTTTTTTCATATTTTTGAACTGCGGTTGGTTGAATCGTGGATGTGCAACCCACAGATACAGAAGGCCAATTGTACTTGGGTCTGTGTAATCTAATCATGGAACTAATGGTCTACATTTTTAAAAAATTCTGCAAAAAGCGTAGGTAACATATAATGTAAAGCATTTCAAAAATATGAATAGCAAATGAATTTCAACATCTCTTCTTTTTTAAACAATGCAAGCAAAACTTATGAGTATCTAAGAATCCCATCTGAGAAGTAACGGAAATTATCGACGTGTCTACTGAATGTTTAAATACACGGATGCTAAAAAATAAGGTCAAAAAACAAACTTCCCTGACATTTAGCAATATTTACATAAGTTAATATTCACTTATCCTATGACATGAGCCATATTTTATATAAATATATCTGTTACTTCTCTAAAATGTTCTCAATTCAAGTGTACTCTAGAAGGAACTAAACACTTTAGAAATGCCTTTTACCAGGAAACTGAATTACAGCAATCAATGAACATGAATTTGTTATGAAAAATTCTTATTCCAACTATTTAATCAAAATATAATGGCTTTATTATAATTATTTTATAATTACATAATTGTAAAATATGTTGCTTTTACTACTTTGTGCAGGATATCCAAAAACTGCAAGGATTAAAAATAATATTCTTCAATATATTTTGTAGTCAGCTATTATGAATGTTTAAATTAGCTGGTGGGCATGAAAATAAGAAGGGAAGATTAAAATACGTGTGAACATATGTCGGGAATGTGGAGTGTGCAGACTGCACTTCCATAGTAGGAAGTCAACTGAAATACCAATCATAAAGTAGAATTAAAGGATGCTATTTAAAATATATCCCATATGGAACAGGTAAAAAATTAAAAATCTGTAATAGGAAAAAGTGGGGCAAAATATTGGTTTTTTTTTGTTATAAGCTTTGCTTTATTACTGTTTTTAAACCGTTTACTTGGATAAACATTACATTTTTAAAAGCACACAACAATGGAAAATGTCTCACCAATAGTCATAGCTCTCATCCCAGTTGTCAAAATGTACCAGGAAACGATTGTCCACCATATCTGTTACCGTAGCAACACAGATGAATGAGGGATTCTTTTTGTCTACTGCCTCAAGCTTCATACCAACTCGAAAGCCTGATGGGATCACTGTCTATGGAAACACACAGATTTAATTAGAGATAAGCACACACTTAACAACCGCAAGAACTGCACACTCTCTGCACCTCCTGCTCAAAGGCCCAGCATCCACTGCTGTATTCACATAATTTAAAAATCATATGCCAGTTTCACAGCAGGGTCGCTTTCCAACAAGCAGCAATAAAAAAATAAAAATGCCCTACTGCTACACCCAATTAGCTATCTGGGTCTCAAAATGAAAATATCCATCACCCCACAGAGTTTAAAATAATTAATTTTAACATGTGTTTTGATGCCTTAATTAGAAAACTATAATAGGTAGGCAAGTTTTATTCACCATACAGTTCATATTTTGTCCTTCTTTTCTTGATTACAGACTTAACAATGAAAATTATTCACACAAAATATGCACTTAATCAAGTTAAAAATGTGCATGAGTCAGTACAAATTCACTCCCACTTCTGAAAATATCTCTCAAAAGAGTACTCTACCGAAAGTAGGTCATCTTCATATATGAAAGGCTGCATATTATTACAACTTTTACTCAACACTACAGATACATTTTATTCCTAATAGCAGCAAAAGAATTGGCTGTTGATGCACACAGCTATTCAAAATAGTTGGTAACTTAAAGAAATCCACAGATAATCAGTCATTCAGAACATGGAACAAAAACAACAAAAGTTCTGTAAGAGTGCTTGAGGTTCAGTAATATATAAACATCTCTTACAATCCTTTGTGACGAATAATATCTTAATCTATCTGTCTCTACATATATATTTATATATGTACACACATATATGTAGAGAATTAAATGTCTTCAATTCTAGGGCTCAGAATCAAGCTTATTTGTCTGCAGATATATAGTATACCTAGATACCAATGATGCCAATCACGACACACTACAAGTCATTCCTTCCCTTTAAAAAATAAAACCTCTGTTCAGACTCAATTATACAGATATTATTCTAACTACTTAGGCAAGATAGATGCTATCTCTCATTTTAATATGATTATACAACCATCATTGCAAAAACGTAGACAGCCGTGTATCTGAAAAGGTTAGAATAAGTTGTGTCTGAATGGATGGAACAGGCACTAATGCTATACAGAAGTTTTTACTAAGGATCTAAGTACTGAAATTTATCCAAGTTCTGACCATAAATGTTTGAGTATTCTGAGGTAGAGGAATCTAGAAGTGGAAAAAGTGTCTCTTAGATACGAAATGGAGAGCCCAAGAGTAAGTTGTATGCTAGCAATGCATAATTTAGGAAGACGGTTCAAGGCAGTTCATCAAATCCCTGACCGAAGTCATCATCAGAGAACCAGACAGGGATTCGGAAACTTGGAGCAGAGAGGACACCAGGCTGCTAAGTCTTCCACCGAACTGACCTTCCTCCCTGGGATAAATTTTGACAGGGAATACCAACTGACAATGCACTGTTACACTTCGGCAATTACACTACCCTCTCAATTAAGATGTTTTAAAATAATAAGCTGGCCCATTAACACTATTAGTAACCTAAACACACACACACACACGCATGCACACAAACACAATTTGTCAGTTCTCTAATTCAACCTGGTTTGCGTTTGATTAAATCAGAGAACATTTCAGCCATTAGACTGATGCTCTCAAACCAACTGGTTAACAGTGTTTCCCAAATGGAGGATTTTTGGAATGAGGAGGTTTCTCCTGCCCTTGATATTTATTTATTTCCATTTGGAGGGAATGCTGTTAGTGAAACATTACTGCTTCTCTCCACTGTCTCACTCACTGCTACCTGCCTGGTGACTCCGGGAAGGAGGAACTGATCATACTAGAGAGAAAGCTGAGCTGCAGGGTGCACAGCTTCCACTCTGCTCTTTAAGAATCCAGTGTTCCCTGGGCTTGGGGGATGGGGGTGAAAGGAGAATGAAATCTCTTCAATTCTAGGGCTCACAATCAAGCTTATTTGTCTGCAGATACAAGCCATGCACGTTCTCCAACTTAGCTCTGACCATTTGTAAAGACGGCATTTTGGTTTTCCACTGGCTTGCCCTTTATTCTTTCCAATTAGATCAGAACTTGGGAAAAGAAAAATGTCATGGATCAAGTCTGCCAACGGAGGAACATGTTATGGAAAGTGGGAATACAGGTCAAGAAGTAGAAAAGACACACACATCCAGATTTTGCTTTTGTTTACTGTAAACAAAGCTATAAACTACAGTGAAAATACATCACAGTCTCCAGTGACCTCCTACATGTAAACTGAAACAGGGCTACCTTCATCTGGCTATGTGAATTCCATTTGAAGAGCACTCCCATATAAGTGATAATAACAATAAAATATCTCAGCCAATTTAGTTTTTTATGCATCTTAATTGTAAATCTCACCTGAATCTTATACTACCTTGTCTTCTACTATGCAATAAAAGAGACAACCATAATATGGCTATAAAACATATTTATTCATGAAGATTTTAAGCTAATTTTAAACTTTAATTAAGATAAGAGTACTCTATTTACCAAGGCAATATAATTTATTATAGTTCCTTGTTATCACTTGTAACTGATCCTATGAGACACTCAAAAATCTTCTTCCTTTGAAAGAAAACATGCTTTGCATGTACTTACTATATTCTGATTTTCAAATAATGACTTAGGAGCAGCTTGAGCTTTACATGTCTTAAGATAGGTCTGCCAATTGAATTCTTCTTCTTTATACCCTAGAGTAAGCACATATGAACAGACTGATTCAAATATCAAAATATTTTACACTTAGTTTTCCAGTCCCACTTTTATCTCTAACTCTAACATACCAAAATCAATCAAATGACTTTTTAAATAAACAAAATTTAACTCATAATTCATAACTATGTATATTTAGACTACATTTATTTTCAACAAACTGTATTATTATTTTCTAATTCTGAATGAAAGGTAATGGATATAAAGAAAAGGAATAAGGAAACAAATACGTATTATACCCAGGGCACTTATTATCAGGGTATTTCTACCAGTATTTGGGTAGAATTCCTCAGCAGTATAGATGCTAAACTAGAGTAGTCAAAATTCTTTATTTTTCTCTCACCTCGTCTATTTTGGGAAGACTAACTTATAGGAACAAGTGGGAAGTTGGAAATAATAGAAATGAAACAGGTAAAATCTTTTTGGCCTATCACTTCAAAAAGGACAATTAAAGGTTTATGAAGTAAGGATGCTGGCAAATTACAGTAAGGGAAATGTCCTCCCTTAATTTTTACAATTTCATTGAAGTTAACATTTCTTTTAAAAAGGAAATTGAGCATCTTATTTTATCTGCGAATATGCTTTCTTTTACATTCATTAAAGTCCAGAAGGCAGCATGAAAAAAACAGCTAATAATTTACCATATATAAAAGATCAATTCGTGAAAAGGCTTACAGATTTTCTTTCTCACCCTCATCTTTTCTATGCGATTTTGTTTAATCCTTCAGCTATCTGAAAATACCACTCTGCCATTATTTTTTCACTTAAAGGGATGGCTAATGCACTGAAGTCCTGAGATAGGCCAAAAATATCAACCTAGTAACCTTAATTTTTGACATAAAGTAAACAAAAATAAATGTAATGACTGAAAAAGAAGGGAATAAGATATTACTAAATATGGCCGAGCACGGTGGCTTACACCTGTAATCCCAACACTTCGGGAGGCTGAGGTGGGCAGATCACTTGAGGCCAGAAGTTTGAGACCAGCCTGGCCAACGTGGTGAAGCTCTTGCTCTAATAAAAACACAAAAATTAGCCAGGCATGATGGCAGGTGCCTGTAATCCCCGCTACTCGGGAGGCTGAGGTAGGAGAATCACTTGAACCTGGGAGGCAGTGGCTGCAGTGGGCCAGCATCACATCACAGCACTCCAATCTGGGTGACAGAGCAAGACTCCATCTCAAAAAAAAAAAAAAATTAAGGAATACTTTAGGGAGACAGTGAAAAAGATGATATCTGTTATTCTTGAACTTTGATGTAAACATGAAATAGGAAGATCACTGGGGGACTATAACATAAAGAACTCAAATAGAAGAAAAGTAATTGCTATGAGTTCAACCCCCTACCTAAGCCAATTTTTAGCGTTATAGTCTTCTTGCCAATCTCCTAAATATTAAGATCTATACGGTCATGCATAATTTCTCAGGATTTTCTATATAATGAAAAACTGATTTGAAAAATTAGTTTAAACCAGTTTACACTAAACTTAGTTATGTAAACTAATTTAAACTAATTTTTCAAATCAGTTTTTTCAAAGATATATGTATTTAATAACGGAAATTTGCAGGTAAACATTATTTGCAGCCAAAGTTGAGTATCATGCAAATGTTATTTTACATGAAAATAAGCATATGAACATACTTTATTTTCTTAAGTTGGAGTATACTTTTATTTATTTTACTTTAATAAATGTGGTTTCATCATGAACAATAAGGTTAAATTTGCGCCTATCTGAATTTTCATAAAGTCCAAATTCTTAACAATTTTAACGTAGCATGTAAGAAAATGAGTTTTTACTGAATTTAAAATATGAAACAAAAAGTGACAAAACCTTTTGGAGGATGGAGTTTGTGGCCAGTTTTCTCACACCACCCAACTGGGTGGATATCCAGAGCGTCTGCATTCACCCAGAAGTCATAGCAATCAGAATACCCATCAAAGTGAAGCTTTATCCGGTATCCACAAACCTGAAACAGGTACAACAGGTTGAACTATTTTTTTTTGATCCAGAATATTCATATATATATACAAAAATAAACATGGACACCAGGCATGATACAGTCTTAATGTTAATCAAACCACCCACATTAACAGCAATAAAACAACTAAACAAATATCCAGAATCTAAAGACAAAAGCTATTACATTGGGAAGAGCTGAGCTGCGGCATTCTGGCAACATTCTCAGTCACATTAGGAGCACACGGATAGGGGGCAAAGCATAATATCCCAAAAGTGCAGGTCCTTTCTCCACTCCCTACGTTGTACCAGGATGTGTCCCCGAGGTAAGCTGGAAAGCACACCAGCACAGCACACTCAGCTCTAGCATGGCCCCAAAGTGGATGCTCTGCCCTGCACTGAATGCTGCAAACCACAGCTGGTGCATATGCACAGAAGTCAAGCGTTTCTTCTCCACCAAAGCTGGGTTGGAAAGAAGAAAGAAAAGCATCTCTCCTGGTTTATTACTTGGATGAGACAGGCTCCTAAGAATGCTAGTAAGAATGTACTCTGTATAACACATGCCGTACATATGCCTACAGGGCCCCACTTAGGGACATTCTGAGTTAGAAGGTCATATAGGCTTATGAGACCTGAGCCGGATCATACCCTCCCCCTGGGCTTTCAGAGAGAAGGTTCAGCCCCTCGGACTTCTTCCCACTAACACAAGCAGATGTGTTCAGGTAGAAACACATACCACACCAGACCTCTACCCGCTCCGTGAGCATCTGTCCTGCAGAACCCTGAATGATGGACTTAGACCAGAGTGCAGAGCCAGGACAATCAATCCTCAAATAGTGAGGCAGCTGTACAGTTACTGTCATGGCAAGTTCTCTAAAACATATTGCTAAAATTCAAGGGGCAGAACACATAACAGAGAATGAGTTAGTTTATGAGAAAATTAGACATGTGGGGGTCCACATGTATATTTATGGGTATATGATTATGTATACATATATGTATTGTGTGTATACATATATATAAGTGTATGCATTTATATACATACATTAATATACACACATATGCATATATACATAAACACACAGTAAAAAGAAGTCTGGATGAATATTTGCCAAAATGTTAATAATGATTTCTTCTAGGAAGTGGTAGTAAAAACGAAAGGGTAAAATGGAAACGATGGACTTTTAATATTTTCTCTTATATATCAGTATTTTTTCAATTAAAATGTATTGATACACCACATACATAAAATTTACAACTAAGCTGACTCCCCGCAAAGAGAACAGTCTCTCCATAGAACTCAGACTGGAATCCTTGGGAAATACAATCTCTCAAGAAAGGCAGGAGATACCGCCACTCCCCGCAGCCACCTCATTCAAAGAAGGCTGCTTCTCTCCTCTGACTCACAGTCAGCTGTCTCTGACCGATCCTAAGAGCTCAGCCCTTCAGTAACTTACAGCCTGTAGTTCCTCGTGGGCACACAGTTCTGAGCTTCTGCTTCCTTGAGCCAAGCTCTCTCTGTTCTCCCCACAGTCTCTATCTCAGGCTCACTGGAAAGTTATGCTTTGAGAAACAATCCCCCACATCCTCACCCTCTTTGCCCACAGTCATACCTAGCTCGTCCTTCTCAAGCCCTTCCCCAAGGCTGCTCACGTTCCCAACTCTACCTCCTGCAGACACAGGAGGGGTTGCTGCGTCCCACCACACCATGGATCCTAGGCCAGTTCTCCTCTGAGGCTCGAGCCACATGGCTGAAGCAACTCTCCTCCTCTTCTTCGCCCATGCTAACCACCCAAACACTTAGCCCTGGCTTATTCTTTTCCTTTCCATCTGAGTACTTTCATCATCCATACGGATGACTTATCCAACACCCTGGCGTTTTGGCTCCCTTCCTCTCTACTTCAAGCCCTCACTCCCATGAATCTAGTCCCCAACAAGAACTGCTCTGCTTCTTAGTATTACATTTAAAAATCCAACCCTGGGACACATACTCCTATTCCAGTCTGTGAACCCAGTTACCCCCAGCATGCCTCTTCCTCAATCTCAACAGAAACTCTAATCTCACACTGATCCCTCTACTTCCTCCCTAGCAGCGCCCCTCACCCCAAGTCTTCCTTTTCTAGCAATACCTCAAAAAACATTTTCTTGACAACATTTTTAAATTTCTGCCCTAATATCCTTTGCAAAATATTTGCCTGGTGACAATCCATCATTTCAGGTATCCATCTTGTCTCCACCTAACCGAGTCTAGTAAATGCTGCTGGGAAGGAAAAAATGACATACCGCCAGTCTTTATTATTCGCATATTGTATTCCACATTTGTGAAGTCATCTACTTGATACAATTTATTTGTAACCCCTAAATAATACACTCTGCAGTGTTCGTGGACATGCACAGACTGACAACACTTTTGAGTCACTCAACATGCACGTTCCCAGCTGAAGTCAATCAAGAAGGCGCTTTACCTTCTTGTTTCAGCTCTCGTACTGGGAACAAGAGTCTTTTGTGTGGTCTATTTCGTGCCACATGTTCTACATTTTTGTGCTTTTCTTGGGTGATGCTGCTGTTTAAAATGGCCCCTGACACAGTGCTGAGGTGCTGTTTAGTGTCCCTAAGTGCCAAAAGGTTGTGATGTTGCCCTACAGAGAAGAAACTTGTGCTAGGTAAGTTTCATCAGCCAGGGGTGATAGTGCTCGCTCTCGTGAGTTCAATTTTTAATGAATCAACAATATATATTTAAATGAGGTGTCTTTAAACAGAAACACACATAAAACAAGGTTACATACTGATCAGCAGATGAAAATGTGACCAGAGGCTCACAGGAAGCTAACCCTCTACTTCCCCTAAGAGCAATGGTCCATACTCGGTAATTTGTGGAGCATAATTACTGCGAATAATGAAAATGAACCAACAAGAATCAACTCCACCTGAATGCTGGGCTCTGCCACTGCCTAGCAATTCTCCTAGATGGTGCTGTCCAACTCCCTCTCCCATTCTTCACTGTGGTCTTTTCAAATCCTCTTCCTTCTCCTTCAGCTTCTAATCCCATTTTCTCCATCCTCACTCTCAGCCAGTAATTTGTCTTCTAACCCAAAGATGCCTCAAATGTGTGCCTCCAAACAGACAAGCTCCCCGTATCCACAAGCCCTACTTCTTTGCCCCTCCTTCCTGTTATAAAGCAAGAGACTCCTCCGTCTGCCTAAGACTTGGATCTCCACATATATTGTGTGGGTCCCATCTTCTCCCAGGCCTCTTCTCTGAACCTTCCAATACTCTACTTCCTAGTGGCTTCTTCAGAATTCAAATACTATGTTATCTTACCATTGCATTGCAACGGGGCAAAAAAAAAAAAAGAAAGAAAGGCAAGAAGGGAAGAAGGGAGGGAGGGACGGAGGGAGAGAAAAAGAGAAAACTAATATGAAAAGTAGCAATATGCATCAAAAATTTAAATATAATTTATACGTCCATACTTTTCACCTGGCAATTCTAGAGATAGATCCTAGACCTACTTACAGATGTAAGAGGACGCTCACTGGACCCTTGTTTTTTTTTTTTTTTTTAATTTTTTAATGAAAAAATGAAGCTCACTCAGTTGTTCAATATGAGAGCAGTTAAATGAATTAAAGTCAATTCCATAAAATGGAGTACTACCCAATGGTTAAAAAGAATATGTATGCCAGGTGTGGTGGCTCGTGCCTGTTATACAAGCACTGTGGGAGGCCAAGATGGGAGGATTGCTTGAGCCCAGGACTTCAACACCAACCTGGGCAACATTATAGGACCCCATTTCTAAAAAAAAAAAAAAAAAAATTAGCTGGGCATCAGGTGGTACACGCCTACACAAGAGGTCCCAGCTACACAAGAGGCTGAGATGGGAGGATCGCTTGTGCCCAAAATGTTGGGGCTACAGTGAGGCCATGTTCACATCACTGCACTCTAGCCTCGGTTATAGAGAAGAGACCCCGTCTCAAAAAAAAAAAAAAAAGTGTGTGTGTGTGCGTCAAAAACAAAATGCAGTACATACTATTATACACAGAGAAAACATCTGGAAGGCACACAGTCAACTGTTAAGGGTCATGCTCTCTGGGATATGGAATACGGAAGGAAGGAAGGGGGATGGGAAAACACTCTTACACTATTAATAGTTGAAGTTTTCAGAATGAGCAAACATTACTTTTATAATAAAAAATAGGGAAGGTAAAATAAATCTGCAAAAACCAAAAGCTGAAAAACAGACATATATCATAAAAATTCCCTCTCTCTTTTACAGTTAAACTTCTCAAAAGCAGTCTATACTTACTGCTTCCTCACAATCATTTTGTAAAACTCAATTCTGTTCCCAAACACTCCAATTGCCCTGGCGCAAGACACAATTCCCTCAGGCTCCTTGAGAACAATCACAGCTTCTGACACCACTGCTTCTTCCCCACTTCAACTGCCCAGTCTCCCTGGTTCCTATTGCAGGCCCCTCTCCTGGTTCCTTTCTCTGACTCTCGCTGTTCCTTTTCAGGATCCTGCTCTATTCTTTCTCCTGCACCATTCTCTTACTTGATGGTATTCTTCAGGGATAGCGACTCACGTCTTGTCCTCTCCCTGGGCAATATCATCCACTTCAAAGGACAAACAAATCATCCACCAAGAAACTCTGACCCTCCCCTTCCAACTCAAAAGGGTCTAACAAAAACTCGAGTCCAGGAAGGAGAGAACATACAATGTCTGATCAAGTTTGAGAGTGACAGTATTCTCACTGTAAATAAAATCTACAAAAATGTTCCACAACAGTTTTCTGATATGAGTAAGAGAATCCAGTTACTTCCTTTCACTACATAATACACGATTACAAGCTGCAAGTTCCTTTAACACTCAGTGCCTCAAGTTTCTCATCTGAAAAATGGGAGGGAATGGGTTCTACCTCAAAAGGTTGTTTTGAGAACTAATAAGAGCTAACAGATGGGCCGAGTGCAGTGGCTCACGCCTGTAATCCCAGCACTTTGGGAGGCTGAGGCAGGTGGATCGTTTGAGGTCAAGAGTTCAAGACCAGCCTGGCCAACATGGCAAACCTCATCCCTACTAAAAATACAAAAATTAGCCAGGCATGGTGGCACGTGCCTGTAGTCCCAGCTACTCGGGAGGCGGAGGTTGCAGTGAGCCGAGATTGCGCCACTGCACTCCAGCCTGGGTGACAGAGCGAGACTCCATCTCAAAAAAAAAAAAAAGAGCTAACAGATGAAAAGTACTTCGATTAGCCGCAGGCACATAGTATACCCTATGTAACCGTATGTTATCATTGACTGAGGCTGCCATGATCTAGCTACCACATGGTACTGAGTTCTGCAGAAGCCAAGCTTCTTATAAGTTCATTAGGTAATTAAACAATAGCATGATACCTAAAACTAGTACACAAGACTATCTTATTCTTTTGGGAGGAATTTTTTAAATAGATAGACTTCTGGCTCAAGGGAGGGAGCAAGGAGGAGGCTAGCACAGGAGGAAACACATTTTTTAAAGTACTCTCAGTAACATATGTATGTATAATTGACTTGGTCATTTTTTCCTGAAAAATTTCATACAGATACCTTAAAATACTTATATATATATATGTGTGTGCGTGTGTGTGTGTGTGTATATATATATATAAAAAACTATCTGTTGGTCTGTTCCTTATGTTAAGGAATACAGTAAGGCAAAGGAAAGGCTATAGAATCAGACAGACATGGGTTCAAATCCTGGTTCTACCATTTTGAAGCTGTGTGGTCACAGTTTTTAAAGCACTCTCAGTAATATATTAGACTGAGATCTATATTTACATATTTGGCTTGGTCATTTTTTTCCTGAAAAATTTCACAGAGATACCTTGAAATACTGAAAAAGAAAACAAAACATAAGTATCTGTTGTTCTGTTCCTTATGGCAAGGGCTATGGCATCAGACAGACACTGGTTCAATTCCAGGTTCTACCATTTTGAAGCTGTGTGATCTTGTATCTACTACTTCATCACTCTGAGCCTCAGTTCCCTAACCTACAAAACAGAGCTTGAGAAAAACCACAACGTGCACAGGATTCTTATAAAGATTAAACGAAATAATGCACACAAAACAGTAAGCACCGTGCCTGGCATGAAATACAACCAATGGCAGTTTTTCCTCATTTTAAATCCCCATAATCACCATTTTATTTTAAAAATAAAGATGAGGCAAAGCTTACCTCTGCCACGGTGAGGACACAGTACACAGACTGATGCTCAGGATCCACGCCTTCTAATTTCATGCCAACTTTGAATCCATTTTTGTTATATGGAAAGGACTGGTGCTAAAATGCAAAATGACAGCAGCTTTAGTCCCTTATCCCAAAGGCCTAGTTAAAAATGTAAATAGTTACCATTTTAAAAATAAAGACTATTTAACCAAATACATAATTTCTAAAAATCCACAGAAAAAGAATCAATTAAAAACCCAATGAAAAAATGGACCAAGGCCATAAATAGATCCTAGGAAAGGAAATGTAATGCCATATACCCTTTGTGTTTTACATATTTGAAAAGATGTTCGACCTCATGCAGAAGAGACATACAAAGTAAAATTACACTAAGATACGTTTCACCTGTCAGGCTGATAAAGATCAAAAAATTGGACAACACTGTGTTGGTAAAGCTGTAGGAAAACAGATACATGCACACATCACTAGGAAGAATGAAAATTGGTACAACCTTTAGCAATTTCATAATATCAATCAAGAAATTCTTTTTGACACAACAATTCTAATTCCAGGAAATTACCCAAGAGATACTCACACATGTGAAAAATGACTGGTATAGAAGATTATTCACCAAAGCATATAGCAAAAGATTTGAAAGTATATATGTATGTACGTGCAAATCAATAGGGAGCAACCTAAATTATTACAGAACAGGCCTAAGATGGAATACTATGTATTGCTATAAAAGAATGGTGAAGAGATTCATGACTCAGGATGGAATCATCCTCAAACTGTCAAGTTAAACAAAAAAAGCAAAGTCCAAAAAGTATACAACATATGTTACCATTTGGTTTAAGACAGAAAGGGAAGGATCTGTGTGTATATATATATACACATATACATTGCTTATATGAACATATAATTTTCCAGGAAGGGAATATAAGAACTGGTAACACTGGTTACTTCAGGAGAGGCAAACCTGGTGCCTGGGGGACAGGGCTATGAGAGACATTCTTTATACTATTGCAGTACTTTTATATTTTGAATCACATGCATTCATTACTGATTCAAGGAATTAGCTACATTTAAACTTTTTTTTTTTAATGTAAAAAAGTCTATTCTCTAAAGGACCAAAGCTACAGAAAATAATTACAGAGAACAAGTTTATATGTAATTACTACTATATTTAAATCAAATATTCTTAATGTAGATGTATCATCCTAACATTTACTATTCATCACTTTTTAAAAGCTTGCTATGTTCGTACCTACATAAAAATACATCTATGGCTGATTAATTACATACCATGATTAAATATAATGAAATAATTTAAACCAAGTGTCAGCAAACGCCAGTCTGTGGGTCAAACCCAGAGCACCATGAGTTTTATAAACAGTCTTACTGGAAAATAGCGATGCCCACTTGTCTACATATTCTCTATGGCTGCTTTTGTGCTATGACGACCTGAGTTGTTGCAACAGAGGCCACATGCTCTGAAATGCCTAACATATTTACTATCTGACCCTTTACCAAAAAAGTTTGCCGACTCTTGTTTTTTTGTATGTGTGTTTGTTTGTTTGTTTGTTTTGAGACAGGGTCTTGCTCTGTTGTCCAGGCTAGAGTACAGTGGCAGGATCGTAGCTCACTGCAACTTTGAACACCACGCTCGGCTATATTTTTATTTATTTATTTTTTTAGAGGTAGGGTCTCACTATGTTGCTCAGACTGGTCTCGAACTCCTGGCCTCAAGTGATCCTACTGCCTCAACTTCCCAAAGTGATGAGATTGCAGGCAGGCGTGTACCACTGCACCAGGACCCCAACCCTTGGTTTAGTCCAAGGACATCGACTGCTACTCAGAACTACATCTGATATCTATATTGTTAACTGATTTTAAATCACTTATGACGAAACACTTTTATTGTAGCTAATATAATATAGTGACTCATATTTAGATGTTTTGTTGTGATAGTATGTAAATTGAAGTAACTCATTTTTCATCTCTCAAAGCCACAATCGTGTCGTGAAATTTCCTAAGATTTTTTTCTTCATCTGCTAGTTTTTCATGGTAGTATTAGTACCCTGTTAAAATTCATGATTGCAAGCTCATAAAATGCTGAGAGAAAAGAGCACACATGTGTCAGTGTGCACCCACACATGTGGCATGGGGAAGGTACGCACACGTCAATGTTAACTGCCCTCCATATAAACATATGCATGAAAAACTGTATGCTGAAAAAATGATCTCAAGTCAAATTTCAGTGGAAACAACAATCCTAATTCAGGCTGGTATCCCTTACTGATCCTGTGCCCTTACAGATCATGTCTCTAGAAGGGTCCATACCTCCTTGAACAGCTTCGCGGGCACTGCCACAGCTTTCTCCTCTTCCAGATAGGATGCCCAGCACCACGCTTTCTTTCCTTTAGGAGGCAAACCTGAAAGGCAAGCGAAACTGAAATGACAGAATTTCCAAATCTAAGCCAGCAGTGCTTCATCTGTGAACTCACACTTCCCTGACTGATGATACTCTGCCTGGCTCTTCTCTGCCTTCCAGGGCTGGTATCTCTCAGTCTCTCTTCCTGGCTCCTCTTCCCAAGAACCAAGATAAAAACCGAACTGTGGTTTGCACCCTCAGTGAGGAGGGTAGGAGATGGAAGTGGAAAAACTTAGAATAAAGGAAGAAGACAGCAGGAAGTCAAGACAAAACACTACCACAGAAGCTACAGGAAGGGGGAGCTTCTAGAAGCAGGATGCTCAAAAAATTTTCCCTAAGAGATCAAGAAGTTGAGGACTGTGGAAAGGTCAGTGCATTGAGTGGCTGCTAATCTTGAAAAGGAAGGAAAACAATCAATATAGTGAGAGGCAGATTTTTAGGTGCAAAAAGAATGCATAAGTGATAAAAATAATGGAGGCACTTAATATTCGTTTTATGTATTTTGGATTAATTAGAAAAAGACTGGAAATGAAGGAAAAATATAATAGCCTGATGGGGAGCAAAGTTGAGAGAAAGGTACTTTGGGGATGAGACTGGAACAGGCTAAGGTAGAGTACACAAAGAGAAGAAAAAAATCGGAAAACTTATGGAAAAAATGTGACTGAAGGAACAAGGTCCCAGAAGAGCCAGGGGCCTGGAAGTTCATCCGGGGTAAAAAAGAAGGGCAAGAGAAAGGATGGTCAAAGAAACAGACATTTCGAGACAGAGCGCAGAGGAACTGAGGAATTTACACCCTTCATCTCAGTGACGTAAAACAGAAGGTCAGCTCTGAAAAGACACAAAAGTTAAGCTGTGTGCCTGGGGCAGGTGAGGCTATTTCCGATTTTTTAAGGAATTAACAGAACAAGGCTAGAATGCACCCCAGCACTGAGGAGGAGCGCCTGGTCCATGGCCCCGGTTTGTCGGGACAGTATGACTGTGCAGGCTGTGAGCTGAGGCAGGCAATGGGATAGAGCCTAGCGGGGGACACCCCCCAGGGCCTCTATGGAAGTGACCCAAGGTCCACACAGAATAAGCAGAAAAGTACATCGAGACAAATACTAAAGGGAAGGGCTTCAGGGCCGGCTTCCTCCTGGAAATAAAATGCCGCATGAGGAACAATGGAACAAACAAAAAAAAAGGGCCAGGGAAGGTGGCTCGCGCCTGTAATCCCAGCACTTTGGGAGGCGGACCCGGGCAGATGGCTTGAGGTCAGGAGTTCGAGACCAGCCTGGACAATATGATGAAACCCCAT
Source organism: Papio anubis (assembly GCF_008728515.1). NCBI lineage: Eukaryota > Metazoa > Chordata > Mammalia > Primates > Cercopithecidae > Papio > Papio anubis. The sequence continues at coordinate 132,746,432 of NC_044981.1, forward strand.
CTCTACTAAAAATACAAAAATTAGCCGGGCGCGGTGGTGTACAACTGTAATCCCAGCTACTTGGGAGGCTCTGGAAGGGGAATCACGTGAACACAGGAGGTGGAGGCTGTTGTGAGCCAAGATTGCGCCGCCATACTTCAGCCTGGGTGACAGAGTGAGAATCCATCTCAAAAACAGAGGGGAGGGGAAGGGAAGGGAAGGGAGGGGAGGGGAGGGGAGAAGAGAGGAGAAGAGAGCAGAAGAGAGCAGAAGAGAAGAGAAGAGAAGAGAAGGAAAAAAACAGGTTCCATGCCAGGAGCTCATATTTTGAGAGGAACCATTAAAAACCTAAAACTGTGGGAAATGAACAAGAACAGAGGTTTTAGTAAAGACGCAGAGGCAAGAAACACCTACTTGATGAGGGGGACAGAGAGAGAGAGGGAGAGAGGGAGGGGGGGGGAGGGAGAGAAGGAGGGAGGGAGAAAGAGAGGGAGGGAGTGAGAAAAGGAGGGAGGAGGGAGAGAAGGAGGGAGGGAGTGGGGGAGGGAGAGAGAAGTAGGGAAGGAGAGAGAGGGAGGGAGGGAAGGAGAGAGAGGGAAGGAGGGAGAGACGGAGAGAAGGAGAAAGGGAGGTAGGGAGGGAGGGGGGAGGGAGGGAGGGAAGAGAGAGAAAGGGAGGGAGGAAGAGGGAGCGGGGGAGAGAGCAAGAAAGGGAGGGAGGGAGGGAGGAAGGAAGGAAGGAAGGAAGGAAGACAGTTCTCATGCTTACCCTGAAACCACTTGAAAGTTATGAATTTTCATTTTTTTCCTTATCCTCAAAATCTCAAATCTTTATTGACAAAACTAAATCAAAGAAAATCCTGAAGTAATACTTTAACTGCCATGACTAAAATTTCCACCTGTGTGAACCATTTTCAATTCCATAAAGTTACAAGTAAGACTTTATTTTCATCAGCTCACCCTGCTTTAATACAGCCGAATCCCCTCGTCTTTTCCTCCGCGCTCTCTGCGAACCCCTCAGGATTCTTACATCTTGTTTGTTCTCCTACAAAAAGAAAGGAAAATTATGACTTTACAGTTCAAGAAATTGGCACCAGTGAATAGTTAGCTGTCAGAAAGCACTTTTTCTGTTGTTCTTTTCTTCAATTTTACCTTATAACTTTTAAGGAAAGTAAGAATAGAGTTCATTTGAAAATTGTGTTGCTTTTGGCCTGAGGTTATTATCAACTAAGACCGTATCCATGTATTACCCACTGGAAGGGCATGGACACCGCTCCCCGCTCCTTGAAACACTTCCGCCCTCAGCTGCGTGACCACTCCGCTCTGATTTTCCTCACGCCTCACCGGCACCTCTTTGTCTCCTCTGCTGATGTCTCCTCCAATCCAGTTCCCTTCTCTACCCTTTCTAGTCCCTTTCCCTGGGTTTTCAAGGTCGTTTTATAGGCCAGATACTCCCAATCCACATCCCCAGCTTCCTCTTCCTGACTCCATGGGGCTGTACACAAATGCCTACTTGGGCTCTTCATCTGGATAGTTAATCAGCATCTCAAACCCATCAGGGCCAAAGGACTCTTTGTTCTGCACTCCACCCTCATCTTCCCATTCTCAGTAAGAGACATGATTATCCAGTCAATTGTTAAAGCCAAAATACTAAGCGTTATCCCTGATTTTTCTCTTTTCCTCACACACTCTGACAACCCTACCTCTACTGATTCCCAAATCCACAGACTTCCATCTTCTTTAGCCTTCTTACAGGTCTGGTGCAATAAACTCCTAACTGGTTTCCCTGATTCCACTCAGGGCTACAGTGGTCATTTAAAACATACATCATATCAAAGCATTCCCTTGTCTTAACTTTCCAGAGGCTTCCCCTGAAACTCAGAATACAGTGAACACCCATGACTCTTGTTTACCATAAAACTCTACATGCCCTGGGCGACACGTACCTCTTCAACTTCATCTTACTCCAACCTCTCCTAAACTACAGTGACCAGACTTTCTTTTATTTCCTCGAACAGAACATGCTGCGCAAGTTCTTACCTTGAGGACTTTCCTCTGGAAGTTCTACTACCCACAAGACGCCTCACCCTTAACTTCACATAGCTGGCTCCTCTTCATTAATGAGATCATGCTGTTCATGTCATTGTCTTTGGGAGGGCTCCCTTATAACCGGACCTAGAGCAGTGAGCCTATCCTAATGCCCTATTTTAATTCTCAACGTAGCACTTATCACTAGGTGACATTTCTCCTGTTCACTTTGTTTGTAGATTAAATACCCCCTAAACAAGAATGCAGTGTCTCTGCCAGGAGAGACTCTGTCATCTATCTGTCTTATGCATCCCCTGTATTCTCAGCTCCCAGCACAGTGACTGGCAAGTAACAGTTGTACAGTACTGATCTTAAGGGAAACGCTTCCAGATCTCAAAGTTCCCTTTTCCTATAGGACCATTAATAGATGCTTTAGGAATATGATATTTATGTTTTAATTCACACATTTTGAATGGCTTTTCCCCAAATATACCTCATATTTATGTGCCATTTTTTAACCACTCAGATAGTTTTATGAGATCTGTCTGCAATTTAATGAAATTGGATTGGCATTTTGTTGTCAAGAGGAATTTAAGATTCATCTACAAGATTGAATGTGTTTAAACGTTCCCTTTCACCCTAGCACTAAATTTCAAGACATCCCACTTTTTCACCCTGAGAGAAGGATACTATGTTTATGATTCCCATTTTGAGATCAAGACAGCAAGGCGCAGAGAGGCCACGTAACTTGTTGACAGTAACACAGATAGTCCTGGAACCCACATGTGAACTCAGTGGGCTCCAGAGCAGTGCTTGTGACTGTGATGCTACCCACTAAAGACGCATCCCTGCGCTCCTGGTGTCAGGCAGAGGCACTCACCATTTCATCATCTCTCTCTTCTCCATCCTCCTTGGGGTCCACTTTCAGAGATAATTTTGGTTTTTTCTTCCGACTACACTTAGGATCTTCTTCCTCGTTGTCTTCTTCTATGTCCCTTTCTTCCTTCTGATCTCTGTTGTGTTTATAAACCCAAAATAGTGACAAGAGACAATACCTATCAAACATCTACTTGTTGATCATCAATGCAACAATCATTTAAAAAAAAAAAAATCACCCTCCAAAGGAAAAATCTTTAACTATCAGGAGAAATCTGTAGGCATGAGACTATCATATATCAGGAACACTGAAAACCACTATTACATATGACATCTGTCAGGGCAGAAAATGAAAATAACCCTGTATATTAATTTCAAAAGGGGGCCAGCGATATGTATGAAATAGGTTCTAACAAGTTATTTGTCTGTCACATCTACCATCTATACTAATAAAATAATTATTTAGAGATACTTGTTTTCAGGGTCAAACAAGGATCTAGCAGTTATTAAGAATGAAAAATCCGGCCAGGCGCAGTGGCTCATGCCTGTAATCCCAGCACTTTGGGAGGCCGAGGCGGGCGGGTCATGAGGTCAGGAGATCAAGACCATCCCGGCTAACATGATGAAACCCCATCTCTACTAAAATACAAAAAACTAGCTGGGTGTGGTGGCGTGTGCCTGTAGTCCCAGCCATTCAGGAGGCTGAGGCAGGGGAATCGCTTGATCCTGGGAATGTGGAGGTTGCAGTGAGCCAAGATCACGCCACTGCACTCCAGCCTGGCGACAAGGTAAGACTCCGTCTCAAAAAAAAGAAAAACAAGACAGTTCCCAAGCCTGTGCTGATTAAAATACATGGGAAACGCCACTGAAATATAAATGTCCAGTCGTTTCTTTGTAGTATACAATGATATGCAAGAAAAACACCTGCTTGGCAGTAAGCTGAACTTTGTCAGACAGTCCCCAAGTGGGAAGGTCACACACCACTGCCAGTCACAGCTGATGCCGCTGTCTCATAATCCTCAGTCCACCCCTTCAGATCATCAGTGACACAACTCACTACACTCTTCCCTATCGCCATTTCCACACAGGTGATTACAAATCAGTGGAAGCTTTATGCCATATGTGGAGTTTTAGCCGAGTTACCTAAGAATTCCCAAAATATAAACAAAACTATGGTTCTATAAATGTGTCATCAAAACGTGTATGTAGCCCAGAAAAAACTAAATACTCTTAGCTGAAGAACAATCAAATGAATGGAAATGGAAGACTGAAGGCAGGGGCAGAGGCTGTTTTGCAGGCAGAATGTTAGTAATACAACTCAGACTAGGCACGACAGACATCACCAGGTCCCATATAGGGGTCAGGGCCCATGTGGCCCTAAAGGAAAAGTCTCTGGGAAAAAGGTATCAATAGGTGACCAATGTCAGAGAGCATCAAACTTCTATATTCTCAGGCACCATGACTTTGGACTCTAAAATTCATTTTATAGATGGAATGGGGAAAAAACCTACTTATCTTTGATGTGCCGAGCACAATTCTGGCTGCAATAGTTTCCTCCAGAAAGACACTCATCTACGTTGCCATACTGACAACAGTTCTCACAGAACTGAAGCCCTTCTACTTTCACTGGATCCTTCAACCTGAAAGGCACCCCAGTCTTCTCTGAAAAGACTAGAAGATGAAAAGAAGAAATGCAAATTAAAAGCATGACAGAAGACATTCTAAAATACAATTAAACTTTTTCTTCTAATAATTTTGTTAGCAACACAATAAAGAATAGTGTTTGTTGAATGAATGAATGATCAAATGATAGTGTTTTTGCGGGGTATGGGCTCTGTAAAAATCACTCAAGTCATTCAAATAATGAAAAAATATTCTGCAGAAAGGATAAACAAAAGCTTGCCCAAGGCTTTTCTACAGAGTTCAAAGTAAAATGAAGAAAATTTCATTAGTCACTAAATTCAGAAGATGCATGTATCGATCTATAAAATCCTCTTCTATATTTGTATCTTTCAGAAAATTTCAAAGGATCATCTTTTATTTCACATTTATAATCTGTTGATGAATGATTTTGTTTCACTTAATTGGCTAAATCAACATCTCATCTATTACGCTTTCAATGTAGTACATTTCCTGAATCATAGCTATCCAAATTGTGCAGAAACTCACATCTCCTTTTGCCTGAATTGTTAGGCTAATCATTCATTCAGCCAACAGTTATTAGGCACCAATTTATTCTAGACATTAATAATGATAGTAGAGACCTTGCCCAAGAGAGCTCACAGTCTAGAAGAGAGGCAAGAAAACCAGTATTTATAATAAAATGTGATACATGCAATACTAGAGGCATAAACAACGTCCAGAAGTAGTACAGAAGAAGTGATTCATTCAGCCTGGGGTAAGGTCAGAGAAGGATTTTCTGATAGAAAGCCTCAACAGGGTTTTGAAGGCCAAAGAGGAATTTACCAACTGGACAAAGAGAGAAATGGCATTTGAGCCAGAAAAAGCAGCATGAGTAAAGGCAAGAAAGCATGAAACCACATGATGTGTTGGGAAAATTACACATAATTCTGTGCTGCTGGCACTGCCAGGACACAACATACAAAGAAGAAAATGGAGACTGAGGAGACAAAGCGAGCAGGGAGGTGCACACAGCACCCAGATCTTTGTATGTTCTGCTAAAAAGGCAATGAGAAATCAGTGAAGTGTCAGATAAGCAATCTATGTAAATTCCTCTGGCTTCAAGGTGCAGGACCAATTGGAAGGGGATAAAATTAGAAGCAGACTGACATCTGCAATAGCTCAGATGAGAGTTGAGAAGAGCCTACATTAAGGCTGTGGCAAAGATGATAGGTAGAAAAGGCCAGATCTGAGACATATTAGGAAATAAAAATCAAGAGGTATAAGTAACAGGATATGGGGATGGGAAGAACAAATTCAGGATGACTCCTATATTTCTTTCTTGTCCACTGGGTGGATGGTGCTATTGTCAACTGAAATATGGGTTAGGGAAGAAAGAGCAGGTTTGTGGGGAGGGGAGAAAGAAATAGAAAATGAATTGCATTTCAGACGTGGAGTTTGAGGTACCTGTGGGACATCCAGGTGGAGATGTCCAGTAGGCAGGTGGAAATACGGGCCTGGAGCTCGGGGGAGAGGTCGGGGCTGGAGATGTAGATTTAGGAGTCATCAGCATATAGGTGTTAGTTACAACCATCGGAGTAGATGAGAAAAAAAGTGGCAGGCTTTTGGCTAAATCACCTGTGTAGGCTACAACATGGATTTACTTAATTTCCAACTAACCTTGTGCTACTACAGATCTGGCATTAGGAAAGAAGACAGTTTATAGTTATTTTAAAATATAAAAGCTGGCTCCTATCAGTTTCATTATAGAAATTTACCTAACAACATGAGGGATAAAAATTACCCGGGGCCTTCAAAATTCCAGCCTATTATAAAATTTTTGATATTCTTATTTCGAATCTTTCAAAAGCAAGAAATAAAATGCAGATGACCCATCCTTACCTTCTTGAGCAGTTGGTACCATCCAAGTGGTGGTAGCAGTTGCTTTTTTAACATTTTCCATCTCATTCTCATCTGTAATAACTTCCAAGGCTCCAAACTCATTTACCCGAAACTAGCGACAACAGAGCAGAAAGGCAAAATTTACAAAAGTGCTCAGGAAAGTCATTAATTATTTAATGGCTGACACATATAGTCTTCAAGCAAATTAATTACATGTTAAAAGTTAATTTAGACAATTATATCCTGATAAGCCTCCCAACAATACTAAGACCTTTGCATTTTACTAGTTTTGGAATTCAAGGAAGGAGAACAGAACAAAGTAGCAAGGTCTGCTGAAGGATATCAACAACCCTGCTCTGCCCTGTCCTATAGAGTTGGCAGTTTACTTGATGGGCTATCATTTCGAACACACTTTGTGTGTGTGTGTGTGTGTGTGTGTGTGTGTGTGTGTGTGTGTTAACTAATTCTTACGTCATATTTTTTCTTATTTAAAAATCACATTTAGTAAAAGGAAAATGACTCTTTTCCCAGGAATCAATTTGTCTTGCCCAAGCTCACCCAGTTCGGAGAGAAGGAATATCCCTATGCCAGAAATAATGGCCTGGACATCCTTTTCCTTATAATCCAAGACGTGAGCACAGAAGGCTGAAGCATGAGCCACCTGACCCCAATGCCACACTTCCTCTTTCTTCCACTGCTCTTTAGAATTCTGCATTATCTTCATTTATAGTCCTCTAAAATAACTGGAAATTTCTCTGGGAGCTGAACAAGTAGTCTACCAGCTACACGCCGATTTTATCACTAAAAAGCAAGAGCATCTTGATTTCACGGACATTCCCATTCCAAATACTGAAAATTTCCTTTCACCTGAGAGCAAGCTTCAAACAAAATAGGTTTCTACAACGACCTGTTTGTACTGTGTGTACGCATTGAAGGCTTAGCCATTACCTACGTGTGGAGACCCTGTTCTCTCTGAAACAGCGAGGTTTACTCACACATTCATGAGTTTCAAGCAGTTTTCTGTATTCCTTCTGTTTTTCCATAAAACAGGATAACATTAAGGACCCACTAATTTTAGCAGGTGATGAAAAACTAGAAAGCTCAGAATTCAAAAGGATAGTAAGTAAGATGTTTCAGATCTTTCAGAGAAATTATGAGCATGCAAATATGTAGTGCTTAAGCAAGGCCCTCCATTTGCCAATCCGAAAAAAATCGATCTGGACAACATGCCAATATAATGATTTATTTAACTAAACTACATTCTGACTGCAAGTTGGAAAACTCTTAGGCAAAAAGTATCAATAATTATTCTTTCTATCAGGTGAAAACAGCACCTTAAACAATGTTCTCTGCATAGTCCACAACTATGAAATGGTTTCTAGACTAAATGTGTGGAAATGGTTAAGGAATGTGAGAATGTCTTCTACCTACTACGTATTCCAGATACAAGTTCCCAGGTAAAATGTGAGTACTATACCAAGTGCATATACCAAAATGTCAACGTAGGAAGAGGCAAAACTTTATTTAGAAGGAAAAGAGCTAAAAATAACTTCACTTTTGGAAAAAGAAATCTTTAAAAAAATGTTTTTAATGATTACTCTGAAGACAGAATATTTCAAAATAAGGCTGACAGTACCATCTGCTGGGCAAGAGCAGAAAGAACAAGCTACCATGATAATTATTAATTAATGATATTAAAGAATGTGATAAAAATCAATTTGAATTAAAATTCAAAAACAATAGGCACAAGCTTGACAATGCACTTCAGGTAATTTTGCTTTTACCTTATGTCACCGATGTTAATTTATGCTTATTTGACAAATACAAAATGTAAGAAATAGCATCAAACATTTACATTAAACAGAAAGTCTCCCATGGCTTAAGTTTTCAAATTGCTGTAAAACAGCAAACCACTCTCCATTTCAAAGACCGAGAAAGAAAACACCACTGAGTGAAATCTCCAAGTCAGAACTCAGACCTCTGACATCTGGAAGCTTCAGGTTCAAACACTTTCAAAGTTAAAAGGAAAGATTCCCACAATGCAACATTCAATCCCAGTCAGTTTTTCTTTCTCCTAAAATTTATTGCCAGTAACTGACCTACAGTCTAAGTACAAAGTAAAGATGCAATGTCACTTCGGGGCACAGTTCACTCTTCTAAGCCAAAGATCCACAAATGGACTCTGAGGGTTGATTAATCCCATAAAATAGATGCAAAATTATGATATGTGCATATACAGCTTTCTGGGGATACGATTCATAGTTTTCAAGGCATGTTATAAGCCTGAAAAAAAATGAAGAATATCTGCTCTTACCAAAGTTGCTTATCTCAAAAATTAAATACCTCAAAACATTTTCAAAATATCCTCTCATATACAAAAACATATAGGGATCAAATTTTTCTGTGACTTCTCAATTTGGGCTTACTGTGTCTTCCACAACATTGTTATCATAGAAAATGTTAGACCACAAAGGTTGATAGGTCCTGCTAACATTACTGAAGTCCTACAGACAGAATTCCAGAAAGACTCATACATTTCCTAACACTATGTTTTCCAATAAAACACCCAGGTTCTGAAATTGGTGATGCTTTCACAAATGGTTTTGGAATGATGGAAACTTCACATTTGTTTATATTTCTTTAAAATCATTAGTTCTTTTAACCTAGAGAGCTAAAATATGCATAAAAACTTGCCAAGTGGCTCCATTCTACAACCAAGAAAGTCAAAATTATAAACTTTACAAAAGGGATTTAATATTAAGCAAATAAAACACATCTGCTGACTTTTTCTGCATGTAGATATATCCAGGTCAATCAGAAAACAATTATGCCTGAAATATATAAGGGACTGCACATGTTTTGTTTGGCTTGAACTACCTTTAATTGATTCAACGCTATTTTTTATTTTTGATTGTAGAGTCAAAGGATCTTTTGCCTATATTTGCCTGATTTAATAATAAATCATTAGAAGATGCTGCTCAGGTTATTGTTTTCATTTTATTACCTTCAATGTTGAGATGTGAAAAGACTTACCAGTGTGTTTTAAGGGCAAAGATGTTTGATAACTAAATTGTTTTCAACGTTAACCAAAGCAAGGCAAAAACCGTGTATTAAGAGTGCGGTGAATTTTACTGTTGGGTTTCTGCCTGCTCCTGCAGGCAGGGTCTTGCTCTTGGCTAACTGGCAATTATTCTTACTAGATAAGATGCTGTCCTCTCAGAAGTGTATCTGCGTTTTACCGAGAGACCCTGAAAGACATTATGACCCAGAGGAACAATTGTCTGTGGATAAATTTCAGACATCATTAGAAGTTCAGGTACGGAAACTGCTCAGGTATGGGAAGCCCTACCATGTACCCCTGCACTGCCACTTAATCACCTCCCTGTTCTTACAGCTGGCCCTGAGACACTAATCTACAAATACTAATTTGCATTTTAAAAGGACAAACTAGGCATTGGTAAAGTTTCCAAAGCTTGCTTAGGCAAAAGTGTTTTAATGACTATAATATTTTCAAGAATGTCAGTGGACACTTGCTGTTTCTCCCTTAACACTCTGTACCTTCTTAAGCTACTCCCTCTTCCGGAAGCCCTTCTCCTTCCCTTCCTCCCTAAGGTATTCATGGAGACTCCTACATATTTCCAGGCACCTGAAGCTCAAATGACATCTGCTTTTCAAAGCCTTCCCAATCCCTCCAGCTGAAATAAATTTTTACCTCCTCTAAATTCCTGTAATATTTTCCTTGCATCTCTTTTGATATGGAAGTGTTTCCTCTCTTTAGACAGCAGTATAGCAGTGGTAAGATAATCCACTTTAAATATCAGAAAAGTCTGGTTTTAAGAACCCTACCAGTAACTGACCTAAGCAAGTGAATTAGCCATCCCAGGCCTCCATTTCCCCATCTGTAAACTGACAAGAGAGACAGAACTACCTTTAAAAAGGTAAAATAAAAGAATTAAATAAAAAGATGCAGGTAGTGTTCAGCAGAGAGTACGTTCTCTATTCTTTCCCCTACTGCACCCAGAGAAGACGTCTGTGCTCTGTTTATATAAGCGTTCGATCGCCCAGTGTGGAGAAAGGATTCCAGCAACAGGGAACAGTAAAAAGGGCCCAGCATGTGAAGGCTTCAACTAGTGGTTTGGGCTGCGTAGAAAACAAGAGTGGCAGTGGGAGTGAAATGAGACATGGCCAGAGGGGAAAACAGAGGCCAGACCACCAAAAAACTCTTGTGGTAAACTTAAGGGGCTTGAACTTCACCAAAAAGATTCCGGCAACTGTTAAAAAATGTTAAAAAGAAGGGCGTAACTTGACTGGATAACAATCATAGGGCTTTTACAGGAAAAGTTATTTTGAAACAGCAAAAATTGAGGCATATAAAAACCTGTTCCCATGATAAGAAATGGACTTCTATAGATTTGCTGACTATATTACCCACTGAAACACAGAAGCCTGGGTAGGATAAAATAGGCAAAGAATGATGTGAGAGAGAACATTTCATGACTCATTGAAAGTTCTTTCCAATATTCTAATTTTGTGAAAAATCAATTTCTTAATCAGATTTCTTAAGTAACTTGGATTTTAAGTAGGAAGCAAGTGAATTAGAAATCTTCAGTAATATAATCAATTGGGTCATCTCTGAATCTCAGATAAAAAGGGTCATAAGGTAAAAAAAAAAAAAGACATTTAAATTATTTTTAAAGTGAGGCATCAAACTGTCTACAATACATGAATTAGATACATGGCAATTACCCAGATAATAAGATGGGTCTGAAAGTTATTATCAAATAACCCAGATGATAATACCTGTTAAATGGCTTAATTACCTGATTACCTTAATACAAGTAATAGGTTAATTTCTCAAACTCATTGCTTAGAAAACCTTAAAGCAATCCAGATTTCTTAGGGATAGAAACTTCTCTCTATTATTAAAAGCTAACTGAACAAAACTTACAAATTTCATCATCCACGTGACAGTTTTTTTAAAAAAAGTCATTGAGAAGAAAAGGGATAAAAACACACAAGGGAAATAAAGGAGTAAAGCAATTAAAAATGGCACTTTACATAGTAAGTCATAAAGCCAGAAAAAATACAATTTGTTAAGTGTTCTGTAGCCATTATTTTGTTCAATTCTCAAAACCACCTTATCACATAGATTCTAATATCCTCAGTTTTACAGATAAGGCTTCCAAAACTTAGGCAATTGAAATAATTTGAAAAAGCTTGGGTAGCTATTATGTAGTTGACATGACCAGTTTGAGAAACAGTTTTTCTTTCTCAAAAATGTTCAGCAAGCTTTCTCTGTCATATGCTTATCCAGATGAATATTTGGAGAATGTTAGCGCAGGTAAAATCCTTAGCATTTGTTTAATTCCTAATTTACTGCAGAGGAAACTTGACCCAAAGAGATTAACTGGCTTTTTCAAGGTTATACAGAAATAAAATTGAAAACCCAATCTCCTCTCCAGATTCTACTAAACCTCAGTGCAACATTTTTGTTACACTAAACTCAGAGATGTTGGCACATTACACTTAATTAAATCAAACCCAACTAAAATCTAAGTATTTTTCCAATGACAGGCAGATTGTCCAAATCTCACCACTGAGGATGAGCTAGGGCAGGCTTGGCTAGGATAGTTGTCAAGCAGCCACTAAAAGGGATTAGATTCCAAGAGGCCTAAATTAGGGAGCAGGAATTTCTATCCAAGATAGCCTAGAATACCAAACATTTGAGAGGCAAACCAAGCAATGGCCTGTTGGGGAGATGGGAAGTTCAAATACCTGAACGATCAAGTACAAACACAAAGTCTAAAGGGCCCCAGACAGGTTCAAGGTTCCAGAGATAGGATCAGAGCAAAAGTAAATTAGAAATGAGAGATGGGGGTAGTTGGTTTCCCAGATGGGTGCTTGCACAACCATGTTTCATGGGACAACAGAAGTGGTCCTGGAACAGGCCTGGGGTTACTGGGAAAAGGAGGCAGGGCAAGGTTATACAAAAGCAGCAGATGGAAGTATTGCTCTCCAAAGAGTTCTCATCTACACTAAGGCAGACGGATTTACAGGAAGAACCTGATTTTGAACAGGTCACTATATAAAAATCCATATTTACAGTATAATTTAAGAGAGGTGAAAAATCCTATTTATTCAATACTTTAACGTTATCCAGTTTTCAAATGAGAACTCTAGGACACAGAGATTGTGGCTATTCATTCAAAGTTACAAAGCCCATTACTACAAAATCAAAAAAAGATAGGTCTTCTAAGTCAGTTATTTCTATATTTATAGGCTGCCACGATAAGAGTCAACACTGAGATGATCCTTCTTGAAACTATAAATCAATTTGTGCAAAATAAGCACATACTGCAGAAACAGTCCTTACTCCCCTAATCCAAGTGACAAAGGCTCTGCCATTCCATCAGCATTTCAAATTGTCTTGCACATTTATTGTGGAGGTCTAAGCATCATCTAAAACCCACACTATGATTAATGCTTTTAATTTTTATTTCACATATGTATCCAATTTTAAGTAAGCACACACACAGATGCACACACACACAATTGTATGTAATAGAGAGAGCTTACCTTTAAGTCACTTCCTGGTAACGTGCCCACTCCATCTTTCCAGTCCATAACACTGAATACATCAAACTCTTGACCACTTGTGCTAGAGGCAGATTCAGTCATGATTTATTTTTTAACCTGAAAGGGGAAAAGAAGGCATATCACTAAATATTCCACACGGAAATCTGTTTTTAATTTAGTACTCATTAGTTCAGTTCCCCTTAATTACATAATTTTCTTCATCACAATATCCCATATTCCTAGATCTAAAAACAACTACTTCAAAAATATTAACACTTTTTTCCTAGTACAATCCTTGGAAAAGTATAGAGAAAAAATATTAATAAAAATTTCTAAGTTAAAAAATGTTATGGTAAACATTTTCTATTCACAAACAAAAGAAATGCATTGATTCAAGGCATATTCACTTAAAACAAAAAGTCATAATGCCATATGGATAGAATTCCTTGCCTATAAGTAGTCTGTTTTCTGTTTTAAGACACTAGAAAAAAGTAGACATGGATAAAGGATAATCTGCCAATTTATTATTCTAGGAAATTGGAAAACAGTCTCAAATGTACAGCAAACACCCATAAAAAGGCTCTGTTAAGATAACTAATTTGGCTACCTAAACTGTGACAAAATTCCTAATTTTCATTTTCTAAAAAAACTGGAAAACAAATTTCCATTGATTGTAGTATTGATATTGTTCTGAGACTGTTGTCTATGTAACATGAGAAAAACAAACAAGTAATTATGTTGGTATCATAGACAACTGAAGAAAGATTGACGGGTCCTAAATTTGAATGGAAGTATCAGTATGAATTCATGATGTGTTTTATCTTTAGAAATATGTGTATTTTCTAGTTTTGTCCACTGAAAGAATCTAGAAACAATCATCAATCAACAGTAATGAGCAGCCTAGCTTCAACTGTGGTGTCTAAATACCATTTCTCACAATTCTCCCCATAGAAGGAGCTGACTTTTGCTCAATAGCAGGAAATGTCCAAGATGAAAACTTAAACATCTTGTCAAACAAGAAAGCAAAGAAGCTATCAAAGACAATCGAAGTCATATCCAAAGAACTCAAGAGCCAACCTGAATAGGCCCCTTCTGGCCAAAGAAAGACAAAGTAGCATCCTTACTATCCTTACTAATTACTAGCTGCAGTGAACTGAAACACATCAGATAAATGTAAATCCACAAGTTCATAATGACATTCAAAGCAAATAAATAAACCAAGAACACCTCATTGATCACCTTTTCAGGATTCAAGAAAACCAACTCACTATTTGGAAAAGGAAACACGGATTTATCCTGCCTTTCCAATGTGATCTGTATGTTAGAGTAACCACATCGTTGGGCAGATAAAGTTTCCCCTTAGAAAGAATTCCAGCTAATAAATGAAGAAAGAATGATAGAATATTATAAGTTGTAACCTTTAATAAATTAATGGTTCTAGGCAACGACCATCAATGGCTGCCAGGAATGTAAACCCAACACCATCTATGAAGTAGCCTTGCCAGGAAAAAACAAAATCAAACCTAATCTGATCAAGTCTATTTATAGAAGCTAGCAGAGAAAGAAAGCCTGTTAAATCACACCACAAAGATATAAGGAAGAAAATCCAGATTACCAGAAACTCTTTAGCAGCATTTCTCAAAGCATGCACACCTCAAAGGTCTCTGAGACCCTTTCAAACGGTCCAAAAAGTCAACTGTTTTCATAGAAATACTCACATACTCTTTGTTTTCTTCACTGGGTCGACATTGGCACCTATGGTGCAAAACCAAGACAGGATAAAATTGCTGGTGCAATGGCAATAACTGTAGTAGCAGCCATTGCATTCTTCCCTGCCATGCATGCACAGTAAATAAATGTCAGTTTCACTAAAGACCATTATTGATGAAGTAAAAATAATAAATGTTATTAAGTCTTGACATCTGAATATACATCTTTTTAATATTCTGTGTGATGAAATGCGAAGTACTTTGACATGCCAAAGTACCATGGATGCAAGCTCCTAGTTTTTAATGGAATGCCTTTTTTACTTAACAAGCTATATTTATTCGGGTTTGGATGTCTGGTAAATATTTTGGCAAAAATTAATGAAGTGGGCCTGTCAAATGAAGGAAAACACTAACAGTATTTGTAGCTAACAAGTAAATTTGAACCTTCAAGAGAAAAATCAGAATTTTGTAAAACTTACAAGCATCACCATAAGCTTGCCAGCTTCCAGATGGCTAAAGACTTTTCTAAGGCAGTGGATGGGCGGTGATAGTAATGGATGTGGTTTTTAAAATATTTCATAATGAAATATGTCAACACTTGAAGATCTGCCTAACTCGGTTAAGCAAAATTTTCAAAATGACCAACGCATGATGGTACAAAATTATGCATAGGTAAATGATCCATTTAAAGTGCAAGACGGACCAACAGATTTATTTATTTATTTATTTATTTATTTGTTTGTTTGTTTATTTTGAGACAATTTCGCTCTTGTCACCCAGGCTGGAGAGTGCAGTAGCATGATCTCGGTTCACTGCAACCTCTGCCTCCTGGGGTCAAGGAATTCTCCTGCCTCAGCCTCCCGAGTAGCTGGGATTACAGGTGCCCACCACCACACCTGGCTAATTTTTTGTATTTTTAGTACAGACAGGGTTTCACCATGTTGGCCAGGCTGGTCTTAAGCTCCTGACCTCAAGTGATCCGCCTGCCTTGGCCTCCCAAAGTGCTGGGATTACAGGCATGAGCCACTGCACCTAGTCCCGTCAGATTTTAATATAACAGATTATGATTCATAATTAATCAGGTTCATTGGTAAGGTTTCAAACTGCACACTGCAACTAATCTTTAAGAAACTACCACCACCTGTCAAGTTTTAGTGTGGTAACTAAGAACGTTCACTATTAAATGAAAAGGCTATTATAAATATTCCTTCCTTTCCCAACCTCATACATGCATAAAACCAGATTTTCTTCATATACTTCAAGCAAAACAACCCAATGCAACAAGAATGCAGAAGCAGATATCCAGCTATCTTCTATTAAATTAGACATTAAAGAGATCTGCAAAAATGTTTAAAAATGCCATTTCTCTCATATTTCTTTTATTCTGGAAACTGTGATTATATTTCATTAAAATTATGCTTATATATGCTATCATGCACTGGTTTTACTGTTATTTTTAAATAGTTTAAACTATTTCTAATATAGCAAATATTGAGATACATATATACATAAAAACTATAAAAACTATACCTCTTTGAGCTTTCAACCATTTTTAAAAGTGAAAAGGAACTTGAGACCAAAATGTCTGAAAGCCACTACTGTAAACTACATAAAAAGATGGGCAAGGAAATATGAAATTTAGATGAAAAGGGATTTAAGAAACACATCAACCAATCACAATATTACAATTCATAGATATTCTGTGGACCCTGATTTAAACAAAAGATTATTAGACAGGAAGGAAAGTATGAATGCCAA
This sequence comes from Papio anubis, assembly GCF_008728515.1. Classification (NCBI taxonomy): domain Eukaryota; kingdom Metazoa; phylum Chordata; class Mammalia; order Primates; family Cercopithecidae; genus Papio; species Papio anubis. The sequence continues at coordinate 132,762,879 of NC_044981.1, forward strand.
ATTAGGTATTTTATGATATTAAAGAAACACCAGATTTCTTTAAGAGAAATGACAGCATGTACTTTTAAAAGAGGAGTTGTTCCTTGTATTTTAGAGGTACAAATTGAAATGAAAAGATGAAATGATGTAATGTGAGAAATTTGCTGTAAATAAGGGGATGAAGTGGTAATAAGACTGGCAATGTGTTGCTAATTGTTAAGATGTGTAAAGGGTCCGTGATAGTTTTTATTCTACTACATCCTAGTTTTGTATATGCTTGAAAATTTTGTTCAAAAATTCAAGATTTTTTTGAAGTGCAGTCCCCTTACATATATAATATACACTCACTTGTAAATAGTCAATAGGAAAAACTTCTGTTTCTTTTAATTACAGCTAATTTCTACTGGAATTTACTAGATGCTTCAGTATTTTTTCTTCTGTTTTCCCCCGTAAGTAGAGAAAACATCAAATATTAGACATATTATTAAGCCTACTTCTGATCATTTCAAAGCTTACACAATCTAAATTTGAAGAATCAGATTTTACAGACCTCAAAAGCACAAGCCACAAAAGCAAAAATAGACAACTGGGATTATATGAAACTAAAAAGATTCTGCACAGCAAAGGAAACAATCAATATAGTTAAGATAAAACCTACACAGTGGGAAAAGGTATTTCCAAACTATCCATCTGACAAGGGATTAATATACAGATTATATAAGAAGCTCAAACAACTCAGCAGCAAAAAAGCAAATAATCCGATTTGAAAATGGGGAAATGATCTACATAGATATTTCTCAAAAGAGGACATATAAATGGCCAACAGGTACATTAAAAAAACGCTCAGAATCACTAATCATCAGATAAATACAAATTAAAACCACAAGGAGATATCATCTCACCCCAATTAAAATGGCAATTATCAAAAATGTAAAAGAAGAAATGCAGGTGAGGATGCAGAGAAAGGGGAGCTCCTATATATATTGTTAGTGGGAATACAGAGTAGTATGGCCATTATAGAAAACAGTATGGAGGATTCTCAAAAAATTAAAGACAGAAATACCATATGATCCAGCGATCCCACTACAGGGTATATATCCAAAGGAAAGGAAATCAGTATAGCAGATATCTGTACTCCCATGTTTATTGCAGCACTATTCTCGATAGCCAAGATATGGAATCAACCTAAGTGTCCATGAGTGGATGAATGGATTTTAAAATGTGGTTTATATACACACAGGAATATTCAGCTATAAAAAAGAATGAAATTCTGTCATTTGTGACAGCGTGGATGAGCCTGAAGGACATTATGTTAAGTAGGTAGGCACAGAAAGACAAATATCACATGTTCTCATTCATATGTGAGAGCTAAAAAAGTCTCATAGAAGTAGAAAATAGAACAGTGGTTACTAGAGCCTGGGAAGGGTAGCGGGAGGGAGGGAATAGACAGAGGCTGATTAACTGGTATAAAACTACAGTTAAATAGGAGAAATAAGTTCTAGTGTTCTATAGCATAGGGGGCGAATATAGTTAAAAATAATTTACTGTATGTTTCAAAAGAGTTAGAAGAGTGGATTTTGAATATTCCCAAAACAATGAAATGATAAGTATTTGAAGTGAAGGATATCCCAATTACCTTGACTGGATCACTACACATGGTATGCACGTATCGAAATATCATATGTATACCATTAATGTGTACAATTATTATGCATCAATTAAAAGTAATTCTTTTAAAATAAGATTTCACTACCATTTAGATTGTGCCTCAAAACAGGACCTAGGATGTAAAGGGCTGAGGAAGAATTAATCTAATCAATAATAGAAACATGAAATGAATTAAGACTTAGTATGACTTCTCTCTCACTAAATAGGTAACAACCAGCAATGATATAGACTCCCTATGAAGTGATGTTTAAGGGTAGTAACTTTTTTTTTTGATAGACAGTAGAGTGATAGAGTATCTTCCCCCTGGTGGATAAACTTGGTAATATCCAAGTGATCCTTTAATAAAAAAAAGTTTTACTGTTCTTTCTGGTAAAATCTCTAGATAACCATTTCCATTATTTTCTTTGGCAAGTACACTTTAAGGAAATTTAGTGAAATTATCTTATAGTATGAAATTGTCAGCTGTGACTATCCTGGTTATTACAGTTTCCATAAATATAATAGCATTTGATAATAGCATTTGTTCACCAGATACTAAGTGTCAGGCACAACACACACTTTTGTAAGTTTGATTCAATCTTACCTTCTTTCAGAAAAGGATTCAAAGTAGCAATTTACATATATTATTTCAATAATTTCTTTTTCAGAAAAAGAGGGATTTTATCATCCCTCTAGTCTACATTGAAGAAACTGAGGTGCAGAAAGATTTGGTAACTCAACCAAAACCACAGCCGGTAGCATGGCCAGCATTCGAACCCAGGTCAGTCTGATTCCAACGGTGAGCTTTCTTTGTCAACCATTGTTTAACCTTTACAGAGCTTTGTCCCCCTCTGAAAATCTGGCAAAATCTACTTTCACCAGAATATGGCACACCTCAGAACATGACAAAACTAGTTTACTGGGCCAAAGTTCTTAATATAAATATCAAGTCCACATCAGTGCAACATGTATCTGATAAAGTACCTTCAAAGTACATGCTTACTAACAAAATGTCAGTAAGACATACAGATGCCACAAATAGATTTTTAGTCTTTTTCTACCTAAAAACCATGTATGTATAAAATTCACAGTAGCAAAATCCTGTCTGACAGGAGGAACAGAAAGTAGCAGATATCTAAAAGCTAGCACGATACATAACCTGCAGTAAATGTTCACGTTTTAAGAAATACTCAGAATATGCCTTTGCCATATGAAACAGTAGTAACGTTATACAATGTACCCTGCCTGAAAACATGTATCTAATATTTGTAAAAATTGTTTTCACCCATATTTTCATTCTGAGGTTTGTAGAGATTCTGTATACAGTATTATAGCATAAAAATATTTACTACGTTGTCTTTCTCATCATCTAATTTTGAAGCCTATGGGTACTTTCATTATCACAAGAAGACTGAATGGCTACAACAGATTGCTTCTCCACCATCTATTAATGAGGTAGAACAGCCAGCAATCAATATTATTTTAAGAAAAGCGGCTTCTAAGACACCCCAAGTCTTCCTCCCTTGTTGTCTCTCTCTGTAAATGTGTACACTTGCATACAAACATACAAAGTCCTTTACTTCAACAATTTGTGTTCCTAAGACTCGGTAAATTTTTGCAGTACTTAGAAATGCTCTCATTGTGTTTTGTTCTTGTAAGTATCACCTGGTGCTACACCATAATCCACCTGTATTCCACAGGCCACACACACACACACACAAACAGGTAAGAGAGTCACAATGCAAGTCACAAACACTATTTCTCCTTCTGCAGAAAACCCCATCACAATTTTTTGTTGTTGTTGTTAAGTGGTGCTGAGATTTGCTAAGGAAGTATCTTAAAAGTACACCCTGATGGGTCCTCTGTGCTACCAGACAAGATTCAGCATTTTCCTCCTCATCTCCTCTAACTCCTATTGGACTCCAGCCACTACTAATGTCAGAAGAGGTAAGTTTGGGGTTCAGATGTCCACCAAATGCATCAGAGCAGCTTCTGATTCCCACTAATACATATATGTCATGGCTGACCATGGCTGCAACCAAAGGCATTGATACCCAACGTGCTGCTACCACTGCCCACTGTGGATGTCATGTCAAGGAGCCGATGACTACTGAAGACAGAGACCACTACTGCTGGCACTAGTGCAAAAGTATTGCACTCTGAAAGTCCCTGCTTTGTGAAACAATTTGCTTTTATTACAATGTTCTTCCCCTCAGCCTCCAACAAAAGGGCTGGAGAATAGACTAAATGACATATGACACTTTCTTCAGAATTACCTCCCATCTCTCTCCTATACCACTCCTCATCTCCAAACCAAAGTTGTGAAACCTGACTCTCCCTTGAGATATTCTATCTCCTGGATGAACCTCCTCCCTCACTCATGTAAATAAATCCCTGGCAGCCCCGGTCTACCATGTACCACTTACATCAGGTGGTAATTAAACTAGTTAATATCTGATATTCAAAAACCCCTATAACACTTTATATTCAAAAACCCCTATGAGGAAGCACACCACTCATATATTGATGCCGGCTCCTTTTTCGTGTCTGTTGAATGTTTAAATAGTTTTTTTAATGAATAAAAATGAGTTTTTAAATCCAGTTTCATGTTTATTTAAAAGTGTATATTATAAAAGGCATGTCTTCCCATGAAAATATTTGTTATTAATGCCAACAACTGAAGCTACAGCACAGACGTCACGAAGGAAAATCCAGTTCCACAAAGCTCTCTGGTAACTTAACTAGTACTCGTTAACTATATGTGCACATTCATCAGCTCAACAGAAGGATGAGAGGAGGAGGTGTAGGGTTCACTCCTCCACCACTCAGGTATGCATTCGCAGACTGTGTATTTATGGTTCCTACCATTCCTGAGTGACACCTGGAAGTTGCTGTGACATTTAGTAATTTGTCATTTTGCAGAGACATGATTCTGAATCACACATGCCATAAAGCTGGGGCAAGGGCAAGTTGTCCAGCCTGGCTGAGACCCAGGCATGCTCTTAGTCATAGTGCTTAGTCTCAGTGCTATGAACACTGTAAATAAAGTGATAAAAACTGTATCTTTTTAAGAAATGAAACAAAATTAACTGCTGGTTGAGTCTAGTGTTGATGACAGAATGAAGGGAGTATGGGGATGTTTATGAAAGCGATAGGCTAGCCACAAAATAGAAGTTTCAGATAAATTAAAGACTGAAATGTCAAATGCAATGATGACTCAGACACATTGTGTGAACAAAACTACCAAATGCTCCAAAAGGAAATAAGTAGAAAGGATGTGTGAATTTGTTTCAATAAGTGCTCCAGACAGTACACAAATCAGTCATCAAGCGACATAAGTATTTAGGGGTCCAGAGAGACCATTTAAATTTTTCAATTCTTCTTTAGCAATTTTATGGAAGGAATTATGTGCTAAAATGATTTTTTTTTTTTCAAGTTGAGAATTGTGACTGGCTTCGGACATCGACCTCACAAATGTCAAGAATCTACTGTATCTCATTTTGACTAGCGATAAACAGTTTGTGTGTCCTTCATAATCTTTCCTTCCTACCACTTCTTTGCTCCTATTTGCCAGCAGTGGATAAAACAGAGGCTCAGAGTGAGGAGCAGGGACTCCTACGAGCTGGGTTCCTGCAGCATATTCAAAATAAAGAGCCTGCCTGGGGCTGAGATGAAGGGAAGATACCAGTCCTCTGAGATATAAGCGGCACAACCTAGGAGGTGCAAAGCACAAAGCAAAAGAGCGGGCCCTGCCTGTAACCCAAAAGTCTGCACCTGCAGATAAGGGAAGAAATACGGATTACTGAGAAAGGGTATTGACTGTAGTCTGACCATTCCTGGTCAAACCATTGTTCTCCAAATATTGTCTTTAAAAGAATGGCTAGCTAATATCTTTATAGTCTTACAGTTGCTTTTTCTTAAGAGCTGCATTTTATAGCTTCATAGTTAACAATTACATTTTTCAAAAATAAGGTATAGAGATGCTATGGTTATGAGTTGAGAGTGGTTGTAAAATGAGGGTAGACATTACCTTAAAGGCAGCATCTGAGAGTCAGATTCAAATTCTGTCATTCAGATAACAGGCCTGAGATCAGTGCCCGGTGTCAAGGAACTGAACTTGCCAGTTTTTGGTTAAAAGGGCAGTGTATCTTTTGTAAACAGTGTGTCAGGAATACTAACCCTAAAATCATTACTATGAACCAAACAAAAATGACAACTATGCTGAAGAGGAAGACAGCAATGAGAAAAGCCAACACCCACTGTAGAATCCAACACCTTGTTGCTATGATGCCTACTATGCAACACCATCAACTCAAGATGATTTTTTGTTTACTTTATAGAAATCATCTTCGGTCGCTAATCGCTAACTGTCGAACCTGGTGCAGAATGACATACTCAAAACTCCTAAACGTCATTCTTCAGTAACATCATCTACGAGTCTCCCCACTGCTAATCACCTTATGAATGCAGCATATAAAACTGCTTTGGGCCTCCCCACCCCACTCACCCAGCTCCCGTCATCCTTTCATAGGTGCAAACCAAATGCTTCATTGATTATCCTCAAGATTTGCTGTACATACTCTTATAGTTCCTCTTTCCATCCCCTACCCTTCCCTCAGCTACTTCCTTCTTTTCCTCCTCTTCGTATCACTTTCCAAAGTTTGACAATTACTCACTCCATGACTTCCAACAAATCAATCTCTCATTTTTTACACATTTTTGAGACAGGGTCTTGTTCTGTTGCCCATGCTGGAGTGCAGTGGTACAATCATGGATCACCGCAGCCTCAACCTCCTGGGCTCAAGCGGTCCTACCACCTTAGTCTGCCAAGGAGCCAGTACTACAGGTGCATACCAGCACACCCGGCTAATGTTTTAAATTTTTTGTAGAGATGGGGGTCTCACTATGTTGCCCAGGCTGGTCTCAAACTGCAGGCCTCAAGCGATTCTCCCACCTTGGCCTCCCAAAGTGCAAGGACTACAAGTGTGAGCCACCATGCCTAGCCTGATCTCTTAAAGTCTCAATTTCCCCATGTGTAAAATGTAAAGAATAACAGAACCTTTCTTCAAAATTCATTGAGTAACGGTGAAGACAGATGAGATAGGCCAGGTAATAACACAGCATAGTACTTACCAGATACTAAACAGTCAATAAAAAGTTAGCTTCTTGTTATAATTATCTGGTTTAACAATTATTCAAATTCATGAAAGCCACTCAGTGACCTTAAAAAAAAATTACGCAGTGGCTTGCTTATTTATTCATAGAGACAGGATCTCACTCTGTTTTCCAGCCTGGAGTACAATAGCACAAACATAGCTCACTACAGCCTCAGCCTCCCAGGCTCAAACACTCCTCCCACCTCAGCCTCTAGAGTAGCTGGGACTACAGACACACAACAGCAGACACTACTCTAGGTTATTTTAAAAAATCATTTTATTTGAATAACATCTATGGTAGTAAGCCATCTGTGTTCAAACCTTTGTCACAAGATGTGAAGATCACTACCTAAAAAGTAGATATGATCAAGTGTGGTGGTTCGCACCCATACTTTCAGCACTTTGGGAGGCTAAGGCAGGAGGATCGCCTGAGGCCAGTGGTTCAAGACCAGCCTGGGCAACATAGTGAGACCTCATACCTACAAGAAAATGCAAAAATCAGCCGGGCATGGTGTTGCACACCTATGGTCTCAGCTACTCCAGAGGCGGAGCAGGTGTGATCGCTTTGAGCCCAGGAGTTTCAGGCTTCAGTGAGCTATGATCACACCACTGTACTCCAGCCTAGGTAACAGAGTGAAGCTTTGTCTCACCAAAAAAAAAAAAAAAATAGTAGATACATTATTTTTATTTAATACTATTACTATAATAGTAATATTTATTTTTATAGTAATAATTCCTCATATTTATATGGCACCAGAAAAGACTGCCAATTTCTTTATAAAGCAACACATCTGAAGTGACAATGAAGGCTTAGCCACATGAAGAAGGTACTGGACCTGAAGCTCAGGCCCTCTTTCCAGAGGATACCCTGTCCTTGGAGGAGCCTAATGAATGGTCACCATGCCGGTCTGACTGCACTTAAACAAGACTAAAGGCCAGGGCAACATTCCGCAAAGTCTGCTCCCCAAAACACAACTTTTCAAAGACCATTTATTCATGTCCCCTGAGAAAGGGGTTTGTGGTAAAAGAGATGTCTAATACCCTAGGGTCTTTGGGAGATGTCCAGGGCACACTGATGTGCAACCATCTGTGGAGTGCTGTCCCAGCCAAAGTTTCCCAGAGTCACTGAGTCTTGGCACGATTATCACATCACATCAAGTTCCATGGGATCCCTCATTTGGAAGGCACTGAGCTACAGAAAACAAATTCAGGAAATCACATGAAAGTAAGGTACTGTTTTAGAGGATAGAGTTTATTCATCTTCAAGTTGGATTCAACTACAAGGATGCTACCTTCTAATCTAGCTCCCAGTCTGAACCTGTTTATTGGTGTAGTGTCTAATACCAGGGAAGGTCCTCAGGACTTGTAAGTACTTTGAGTCCAGGATTGAGAAAGTGATTCTGAGAAACGTATGGCCCCTGCCTCCTAAGACCTCCCTATAGCTCTCAGATTTAGTTTGTGATGACCTTCTTTTACCTCCATGACACCAGAGAAATAGAGTCATTAATGGAAGGACTCATGTATCCACAAATACAAGGTCACATGGGGTAATCGTACAAAACCCATAAGCCTAACAAACATGAAAGGGAAACAAACATGGTGGGGCACATGAGTTTCTTCAATGCTTTGCCATTTTTAAAGGGTATCGTCAATACCAGCCTATTTGACCCTCATAACTACTTTCTTAAGACTGATAAACATTATCATCCTCATTTCACAGATGAGAAAATTGAGGTCACCCAGCTAAGAAACAGATTTTATCTTCCAAGATGTTGCCAACACATTGTATTTTAGTCAACCTAGAAGACAACTTAATGTAATGGAAAGCAAAGGCTTTGGAGCCCCAGTGCCTGGGTTGAAATTGTTGAAATCTTTTTTTTTTTTTTTTTTTTTTGAGACAGAATCTCGCTCTGTTGCCCAGGCTAGAATGCAGGGGCGAGATCTCAGCTCACTGCCAGCTCTGCCTCCCGGGTTCACGCCGTTCTCCTGCCTCAGCCTCCCGAGTAGCTGGGACTACAGGCACCCGCCACCATGCCCGGCTAAGTTTTCGCATTTTGTTTAGTAGAGACGGGGTTTCACCGTGTTTAGCCAGGATGGTCTCGATCTCCTGACCTCGTGATCCGTCTGCCTCGGCCTCCCAAAGTGCTGGGATGACAGGCGTGAGACGCCGCACCCAGACGGGTTTAAAACTTGCTTCACAATTTACTAGCTGTATAATCGTAGCCAGGGTACCTAACCTTTCTTGAGCTTTAGCTCCTTCATCTGTAAAATGGGTTAGGTATATTTACTCCATCGAGGTGTAAACACTTTAAAAAAAAAAAAAATGCACACTAGAGTGCTTTGCACATAGTGAATGCTTGGTATATGAAAGTTACAGTTATTCTGAAGAAAAGACAAGTGGCCGGGAGAGGTGGCTCACTTCTGTAATCCCAGCACTTTGGGAGGCCAAGGCAGGCAAATCAAAAATGGTCAGGAGTTCAAGACCAGCCTGGCCAACATGGTGAAACCCTATCTCTACTGAAAATACAAAAATTAGCTGGGTGTGGTGGTGACTGAAAATACAAAAATTAGTTGGGCGTGGTGGTGCACGCCTATAGTCCTGGCTACTGTAGATGCTGAAGCATGAGAATCGCTTGAACCCAGGAGGCGGAGCTTGCAGTGAGCCAAGATCACACCACCCACTGCACTCCAGCCTGGGCGACAGAGTAGGACTCTGAGTCAAAAAGAGAAGGGGAGGGCAGGGGAGGGCAGGGGAGCAGAGGGGAGGGGAAGAGCTCTCCAGGGTACACATGACCTCCAAGCACCAGTTTATCAGATCTCTGAAGTCTCACAGGGCAGAGGAATGAAAACTGTACCAAGGCCAATACCTTTACATCGAAAAAGGCCTATTTAATTTCTCAGGAGTCCAGAGATGAGGATAGGGAAGGTGGGCAGCAGGGCAGTCAAAAACAATGATACGACTCAGATTTCACGGACAAGTAGATTTCAAAGTGAATTTGGGAGACTGACGTAAGGTCAATAGCTGTTAGTTTTGCCAAGTTCTTATAAAGAAAAAAAAAATTTAACTGCCAACAAAATAAAAACGACATAATTTCTGAGAAACTACTCAAGACTAAGCCATTGGCAATCTTACTATGACGTTTTTGCTGAGGAGGCATAAAAACGTCCTCACATACCAAATGTGGTTCCAGGACCTGCTTTCAAGAGAGCTGGTACAGCAGCAAACAGAAAGTGCTGTGAGAGATTAAAGCAAGAGGCCAGTACAAAAAAGAGAGATGAAAGCTCTGGGTCATCATCCCCAAAGGGGCTACAGTGGGAGTGTTTCTCTATAGGAGCACTGGAGTATGTATGAGCAAGTAAGATGCCAGGACCAGGACATAAGTGGGCTGGGAGGACAGAATCTATACACTGATTATAATGCTCATGACATTGTATCTTGATCATCTACTTACAGGAGGTTTTGAAGCAGAGAGACCTTGATTTACCCATTTTGTTATCTCTTATGAATATCTTTAGTAGGTACTGATAAAACTTATCAAATGAATCAATAAAAGAGAAGAGGAAAATACAATACACTACTGGAGGGGAATGGAAAGGGCTTGGGGACAGGAAAAATCAGAGAAAGACCTTCATCTGTCCATCTAGTTCATATTCTCCAGTGAAAATTCTAACTAGGCTGCTAAGTATTTGTTTACCTCTTTGGCAGAAGTATAACATCACCACTCCAAGAAACTCTCCTTATATAAGTGTCAGTGGAGAACACATCAAAAGAAGTTAAATTCAAACCTCTTAAACAGACTTATTCAATAAGGATAAGAGAAAAATCTAAACTCACACTTGAAGCATCTCCCAACAAACACACATTGCTACGAAGAAAAATATTCCTTTCAAATCAAGCATGACAGAGACCAGCTTTGATACTCTACTCACCCTGCCTGATAAGAACTCTGAATCACACACATATTGGAATTAATGTCTGTTGTGGAGAGATGTGAAATCTGCCCTAAGGACCTAAGTTCATAGATTTTAGGCAGGAAAAACTCTAGATCATTATTACAATGTGAGAACTGAAATCTTAGCAGCATCAAGAACAAATCCTTGAGAAGCTGGGTCTTCCGTTCTCATCCATCCCTGCAGAGGAGACACCTGAGTGTGAACTAATCCATGCTGCCTTTAAACATGAAATCAGTCATTACAGCGGTTCCACCTTATTGATATTTTCTCAGAAACGCTGTCCCTTTTTCTACTAGTCATATTTTAATGTGAACGATCCTATTTATAATGTCGCAATGGTCTCTCTGATTTGCTACCTTGTCTGCCATGGAGATCATATGCAAAGGGTAGTCACCAAAGGCAGCCTTTACAAAATCTCAACTTCCTGCCCTTCTGTGTTACTGTAAGAAGGACGAATTATTTGAGATTCTGTGGCCTAACCTACTTACTTCCTCTAAAGAAGGAACAGAAAATGAAAAATGCCTTTCAAGAAAGAAAAAAAAAAAAAAAAGGTACACAGAAAGTGAAATCACAAACTGACATTAACGGGCCTATGGCATATTTAATAGACTCTCATTAAATGCTTTTATTTGAAATTCATGTTCAACGTACAGACTATATCTCAATTTGAGTCAGAAATATTTTTTAAAGTGCTATCATATCATCAACATACTATACTAGAAGGGTAATAATAGAAATTTTACACCCATTAGAGGGATTCAAGGGCCATAAAAAGAACAAAAACCTGACACAGATATTTCTATGCATATGCTAAATATGCATGAACTGAAATTTAAAAAGAAAAACTAAAAGTACTCTTGTTCTTTTTTATTTTACTTCATAATTTTTAATGCTAAAAGTAGTATCTTCTTTTTTCTTATTTTGCTTCATATTTTTATAGAACATAAAGCTAAAATTAAAAGATTTACACTTGATTTCTCTTTTGCATGTAATGAATTAGATTTGGCTAGATTTTTTTTTTCTTTCACAGAAGTCTACAGGCTTATCTCGATAACCATTTGTAGCCAAACTGCTTATCAACAGACTGAACAGCTAAGCCTCAAGTCCACCCAATTAGACCACAAACCAATACAGTTAATTACTAAGATCATTTAATAACCAGACCAGATTGACCACCTAGGAATTTCAATTCACTATTCAGGGTTCAACAGTGTGATGGATGGAGAAAAATAATCAACTGATTTTGGTGCCTGAGCAATCATACCCAAAATGTTCTGGTAACTAAACTAGCTTAATTCCACAAAATTTATATAATATAAAGATATGGTCCAGCCTTTAAAAGGTCTGGTACACAGTATATGCTCAAAAAATGTATTAAATAGAACTTCAACAAAAGAGAAGCAGCCCATTACCTTGTAATCAATGCCCACAATGGCATCCTTCTAAGTCAAACTGAAGATCTGCTTGATCCACCGTAACTCATATAACAGAGAGATATAATTCCCATTGCAATACAAAACCACCCGATGAGTCAAAATAGACTCTTCACCTCATTTTGCAAACATGGGACATACTCTTTTGGTTACAGTGTATAACATCAGTAATTATAGCACTCTTGCTCAGGATCTTAGTCATATTCCCTGTTTTCATCTTTTACTTTGATTCTAGGACACATTTCTACCACACCACCCCTCCATTTTCTCCCCACCATTGTCTCTCTTATTTTAATTTTCTTCTTTCCTTTTACAATCCTGGCTTTAGAGTAAATTTCATAACCTACTGAGCCTGCCTTGGTAGATTCAGGTCCCCCTCTTTCATTGACTGACTGCTTTATATATATATATATTTTTCATAACTAGTCCTACTACCTTATTGGATCTCTTCCTACAAAGAACAAAAGAAATCTTTATATAAATAAGCCCAGTGTTTCCCAAACCTATTCTGAGTAATGTTTTATCAACAGTTTGTGATTATTTCAAGGCCATGGGCTAGACCAAGGTGTTCTTTTCAGAATAATTCAATAATTGGTCTTTTCTCAATTCTTGGTTTTGAAAAGAAAAAAAAGAAGAAAGTAAAGCCAGTTTTTCTTCCCATCTATTTTTCTTATACCTGTTCATTATTGCTCATCTTAGTAAACCAATGTAAAAGAGCACATACATTAATCTGGAAATGTGTTGTTTTTAAAATATTCTGTGTGTTACTATTTTGAAAATCAAAAACCTAAAGATATATCAATCATATGCCAGTATCATTTTCCCTGACTCCACCCCTTTCAAACTGCATGATATGAACAAGTTACTAAGTAACTCTGAGCACCAGTTTGCTCTAAAAGACAAAAAATAATACCCAGTGCTCGAGGTTGGTGAAAGTATGAGAGGTAACAGTCAGTGCCTAGAACAGTACCTGGGCATACAGAAAGCACTCGAAGTATTTTTGGATGAATAAATAAATATAAAGCATCTAGCTTAATGCTTGATCTTCAGAAGGCACTCGATATACAATTGCACTTAACACTGTATATCAACACTTCATAGTGTTTTGCAAAGAGCAACGCCGTCTGCCGGGTCCTATCACAGGAACACATTTCCCACCACATCCAGAGATGCCATCACAGTGTCTACAGCATTTATCTACCATTCACCCATACTTAACCATGGCTTTGTTTTGTTAATTGCCATCGTATGTGCATGGGTTATCTCCCCAACCAGATTAGGAACACACTGAGCCCAAGGATTGATGCTCGATGTCTTTGTAGCCCCAACACATACATTCATTCAACCCTGCTGTTAATTGTTGATTTTGTGAAGCAGTTCACAACAGTAATTTACACAAAATAGAGGCTCAATAAATATCTGTTGGTGGAACACAAAACACTGATTTACAGTGTATATGGGAGAAAGAATAATAAGGCAGAAGACATTTTACTGTTACATATAATATGCATGCCATTCTTTTAATAACCATCCAACTAATTAATTCCAAGTCTACTCAGAAAGAAACTATAGCTTATGAAGAAAGTTCCCTCATCCAAGATCACCCAACTTAACTTTACTCAAGTTCCTCTCAAAGATCCTTGTTCATTCCTCCAAACTACCTTGTCTCCCAAATGGGAATTTTCTAAAGGTCTTCCCCAATTTTACTTCATAAATCAAGCTTAGTTATATACCAAGGATACCCTTTCCTGGTGCTTCTTTTCATCCACCCACTGCACAGCTGCCACAGTCAATACAAATCCGTTCATAATTTCCCACTATTGACTTACATCGACAACCATCAATGAAATAATTTAATACAGTAAAGAGATAATCTGAGAATATTCCTATTAGATAATTAAGCCCTTTACAAAATGTATCTTCCATGGATCCACTGAACTTCAAGATGTCACGTATAAATGTGCACACATATGAACGTATAAATAGTTCTCTCTAAATACAGTGTCTTTACCTATGTTATAAGCATCCCCAAATCCTTGTAAGGAACAAATCCCTCAATAGTAGCAAGTGGTAACACTGGAAGACAGTGTAGATCTTCACCAGAAAGTCACCTTGCCAACACACTGGTCAAAGAAAGAATCACCTCGATCCATCTTGCTAGACTCTTGCTAGACACACAAATCAGGCATTCCTTGACAGTGGGTGAAGGGCTTCTTACTCATTTCTGAAGACGAAGCACTAAAAGAGGAATGCATTATATTGTGCTATGTGTATTGGATAATATGTCATTGTCCTGCATCAGTTAGCCCAGAAATCCATGTTTCCTGGCTCAACAGCTCCAAAGAGTGCTGGAGCCCTCATCCTTTCCTACTAGTACCATGTGAAACTGTTACACTATTATTAGAAGAGTTCATTATGTCTACTCCCAGAGTAAGGATCTCTAGAACTCCTCAAGAGCAGGGATCTAGTCTTTTAAGTGTTCAACACTGTAAGAGCTCAGAAAGAAACTGGTTAAGTAACTAGCAGAAACAATACTGCAGGGATCACTCAAGTTACCCATCCTGGGGATGCCAATGGTATATCCCACACACCACATAAAGTAAGTTCTCTCACAAATTCCCCATCCTAACTGCACTACTATAAACAGCACTGGCTGAAATATGGAATTCTTAAAAATAAACTACCAGCCCAGTAGAAATTCTTTAAGAACCAACTCACAATTACTCAGGGACTAATTAAACAGGATATAGACTTCTTTTTTCCTCCCCTATTGGGTTTTTGGATTCTTAGAACATTGATTGGATAATCTCCAAAGACTGGAGATGAAATAAAACTAAAACTTGTCAGGGTTTATTTTGTCAGGTTTAGTAGCATCAAATCGAAAATAATAACAGATAGTACTTGCAATTTTTTTTAATCTAGATTTTACATAGTTGGCTATAATTAGATTGCAGCCAAAGAGGTCTAGAAAACAAAGAGGAAAAGCCCTACTTGGACATTTCCTAAATTCAGTCATTCGGAGGACTCATGTTCTGGCCCCTATAGTTAGTTTAAATCATTACTACTCCACTTACCTATTTTCTCATCCTCATCTCCCAGCAGACTCATGCAACTAAAGTATTAATTACAGTACATTAATTCCCCTCACACCAACCCTTCTACTTTCATCACCCTACCATTTTCACAATTAGGCATCATTTTAAAGTATTTCTTTCATTTACTCCTACTTATTCAATGACTAGTTTGGGATAAATAAATTTCAGGTTTTATATTCTGCACCATGTTAGAGCATGGTCTCTTCCCTCAAAGAGCCAACAGTATACAAGAGAAACTACTTTTTTCTCAAGACAAGATATACTCCTAGAAATATTCTGAGAAATCCATATCATACACACATCAGAAACCAATCTAAAAATTTTAGCCAAAAGTTAAATCAATATATTCTGACTTAGACAATCTACCTCCAGCCCTTCACAAAGCTTGACAAAGGTAAAATGATATGACCACTATACATCTGAATAACTCTTTATGGTTCTCAAAATCTGATTTTATTTGATTCTTTTAACAAAAGATACCAGGCAAGCATTGCTCCCACTCTGCAGATGAGGAAATGGAGGTTAAAGGAGGTAGAGTGACATATACAAGGTGATATATCTAGTTATTGAATTTAGTCTTCTGATTCCTATTCTAGCATTCTATCCACAGACCCAGTGACTTCCCAAAGAAAAACAAGCAGTGTCTTCAAATCAGCACATTTAAACATGAAACTCACCATCTCAGGAAACAGATTTTACTCTGCTTGAACTCTACTTGTCTGCATGACCCTCCTATAGCTGTTCTTGCCCCATTGTCTCTGCTGCATACTACATAGACCACATCTACTTATTTTGCTAATTACACAATTCAAAGCGATCCACGAGCAGCAAAAGGCAATAAACTCCTGTCAATCATTTTTATATCAATAATTACTCATTTTGACTTCTAGATTACATCTGGCCCAATGAAGGTTGTTAGTTCTGCTCTAAAAAGGTAGGCTAATTTTGGTTTTCTTTTGTTTTTGCCAAACAAGATTTAGCGACCCCTTTATTACTCAAGACAGGGCAGAAAAACAGGCACAAAAGGAGAGGGGAAGATTAAAGGAAGAAAAAAACAAAAACGAAAAAGGTATAAACAGTAGAAAGCACTGGAGTAGCATAAATGTACTGAAATGTTCTACCCCCAGAGATGGCTGCCCCCTCTGCCTCAGAATGACCTTTGCCCTAAAAGGAGGTCCTGGAGTATTGGAAAGAAGCCAACACCCTCCAAAATTACCAAAGAGGTATTGGTAGACAACAGCTGTATTCCCTTTGGAGGTATGTTCAAAAGTTGACAAGTCTAAGCTAACACACTGAAACTCACACTCATAACCGTGCAACATGGTACTTGGCACAAGTCAGCCCATCTTGGATTTAAGCCATAGAAGTTACGTGACAAATACCCCCAAAGCACTCAATGTAAATTTCATTCACAAAATGTTACCACTGGCCCCCCCAAGACATTTAGAGTTCCAGAATCTTCCATATCACTGTACAATGATGTAACACACATAATAATTTACAACCCTTTTGTTCCAGTTTTTCTACTTTTTCAACTCCAAAGAATAAGACAATTTACTTTCAGTAGAAAACAGGTGCTAAAATCCTAATTAAGAATCTAGTAAGTAAGCCAATACAAAGATTATCCAGGACAATCTCATAACTTCCTAATGTTTCATTCAAACTACAATCACACTTAGTGTCAATACATTCATGCATTCAAAGCAGTCCCACAAAATGATGTTTTTCTGCCAAGCCCGTCTCATACTCTCCTTCCTGATCTCCAAATGCAGCTTTTTAACATTTGCAGGTATGTCAAGCAATTTGTTTCAACAAGCGGGTCTTACCTTTCGGCGGTGATAAAACACAGAACTCTCTGGCGATCTTCACAATTGCTGTCCACTCTCAAGATTTCTCCTAAGAGTTCTATCATTGGTTTAAAAAGAGGGAAAGTAAAATCAAAACACTGTCATCAAAAAGAAACCTTCAAATCCACAATCCCCAATTAAGAAGTTTACATTCTGAATCACTTAGGCATAATTTTACACCATGCCAATCGGTAAATTAAAATAAAATAAGCTGGTTCTAGATGAGTTGAAATGGATTTTAATCATTCCTATCATTCCCATGTCCTAAATTCACCCAATAAAATGTCTCCTATTGTATATTACGGGCAGGTGAAAGTTACAAGGATCATTTGAGTCAACTTTAATTTCCCTCACTGTTTTTATCTTTAAAATTAAAGATATTTTACAGAATACACACTGGAAAAAGAATAGATATTATATGAACAGTTTTAACCCATACGTTTAAGGACTTTAAATCACAAATTATACAAGTATTCAGAAACAATTTCGTACTCAGTGAAACAAAATTACAGTCTTAGAACCAAAAGGGACTACTTATTCGGACTATACATAACTATACAGCTAAGAAACTACATAAAATTGCCTTATATTTATCAGAGGGTAAAATGAACAGCTCATATAAAAGGCAAATCTCAACTAAAGGTCTTCTCCATTTCTTCAAAAGTTTTAAACACATTTCAACTTTGCAGTTTTATTAACATTCAAAATGAAGTCATCAGCTGAGACTCATAATTAAAAATTGATCAGAGGTACAGACACCGATAAATGCAAAAGCAAACAATTGTTTCCAATTCAGGGAGCGATCAATCTCAAATCCCAGAATAAAAGCAAAGTGTTTTTCCCACATAACTCATGTCGGATGGAAGTTACAGGGTCTGAGTCCTCAGAATTCATTGCTCCGATTTACTAAACTTTCAATTTCTGATCAGCATCCTTTCACACAACATCTGGCTGCTCGCTCAGGTCCTCTAATTACTTCCACGTCTGAACGGACTACGTAGCTACAAGTAAAGGCCAAACTTTGCTCTCGGCCTTCCGAACTTAAAGACGCGTTTAACCACTAGAGGTCTCCCCTTGGCCAGTTTTGCACGTTCGCTATTTTGCTGCACTTGAAACTTTCCGGAGAAATGCTCTCTACTCGAGTCAGTGTTTTTCTAAAAACTTGCGCAAAAATCCACGCGACCGAGATAGCCAGCACACAGCCTCTCGGACTCCCTAAACCAATAAAGACATCACAAACAACGCTCTAGGAAAACCAAAAGGAGAAATGGACGCACTTGCCCCGGCCGCGCCCCCCCACCCCAAAATCTTATTTCTCATCTCAGTTTCCCCTAACCTAACAATTAAAAACCTATTTTTGTTTCTATGCACTCTGAATGATCTCGAATGCATTTTTCTGGCGGTGGCCCCGAGGTGGAGAAGAAGCGGGCCAAGGGATGCGGGGCGTTGGGGGTGGGGGCGGTGAGGGGGAGGGCCGTGCTCACAGTGCCCAAGGAAGTTGCCTAAGGAAAGGGACTCCGTTTTTCGGGTCCCCTCAAAAAATCGGCGGGGAGGGGGAGGAAAAGGAAGCGGGGTAGTGGCAGCAGGGGGACTCAGAAGGGAAACCGAAGCAACGTTTACCTCCGTCTCCCGTGGAAGGGTGGGGTAGAGCCGCGGTCCCCGCGCCCCGGAGAGCAGCTAGTTACCCCCACCTCCCTCCGAGCGCAGGCGGACAGACCGACGCCCCCAGCCCTCCGCGGGGACCCGGGAGGAACCCGCCCGCTTTTAAACTTTCTCTCACGGTCGCGCTGCGGGCCGTGCTTTGACCGGGACGGGGGGGAGGGGGGAATCGCAGGGCCTTTTTTTTCTTGAAAGGTAATTAAAGTTTTACCACCAGTCCAAAAGTTGCGCCCTCCCCCCGCCCGTGCCACTGTGCCCTCCTCCCCCTCCAGGGCTCTCAAGTTTTCCTCCCTGCCCGCCGGCCCCCACACTCCACCAGCTCGCGGGGCGCGCGGCGGATGCCTCGGCTCCTGCGCTTCCCGATCCCCACCCCCGCCGGCCTCTACTTCCCCCCGCCCCGCCGCCGCGGCGCGAGGACGGCCCGCGGGGCCCAGGACGCGAGTGTGCAAAGCCCATTATTCCGGAACGGCACACGCACGCGGCGCGAGGCGGGCGGCGGCCCCGGCCCCGGCCATTTTTCCTCCCAAGTTAAGGCAGGCGTAAACGGTTACTGGAAAAGCAGCCCCGCGCCGCCCCCACCCTCCCCCCGCCAGCCCGCCGCCCCGGCGCGGCCGCCGCCGCCGCGACCGCCGCCGCCGCCGCCTCCCGACACACGCCCGCGCCCCGCTCCCGCACCCGGGCCGGCGCGGCGCCCGGCTGGCGCCAGGGCGAACGCCGCGGCGGCGCGGGCTCAGCCCGGCCCGCGGCCCTCGCCCTCTCCCGCGCGGACGGCCGCCGCCGAGCCCGCGCCGCCTCGCTTCCCAAAGCACTTTCCTGCCTCGGGCAGAAATAAACCGGAGGGTTTGTTGCGGTAACTTTCCCAAAATGGCGGAAGTGGGCTGATCACTTGAAATTCTCACACACTCGGTCGGGAAGAGGGAGGCGGCGAGGAAGCCACGCAAACTCTCGGCCGCCGAGCCCCGCCGCGGGTCCGTGTGTGTGCGTGCGTGTGAGTGTGCGTGTGCGCGGTGGGAGTCGGGCAGGCCTTTCCGCCGCGCACACAGCACACGCCGGGGAGACGCGCCTGCATTCAACCAGTCCATTCTCCGCAGCCCGAGAGGGGAGAAGGCGGCCTCTTTTCCCACTGCCTCGGTCTCCCGTACTTGTACTTCTCGCGCTCGCCCGCCGGCTCGCTCGCTCTCCGGTGCGCGCCCGGCACAAAAGGCCACACGGGCGGAGGGGGCCGCAGGGGCGGCGCGCGGGGCTCGCGCCTCCCGCCGCACCGATCCGCGTCCCCGGCCGCCCCCGCGCCCCCGCCGGCGCCCCCCGCCTCGGCGGCGCGCTCCGCCGCCCGGGCTGCGGCTCCGCGGCGCCCACCCGGACACGCACCCCGGAGGAGCCCGGCGCCATATATCGCTCCCCACCCCGCGCCCGGTGTGCGAAGCGACCAAAGTGACAAGCTCGGGGGCGCGGGGAGAGACCACGCATCCGCCGCCTGCGCGCCAGCCTGAGCCCGACGCGGCCGCCTCGCCCCGGCTCCCTTCCGCACGGCCCCCCACACCCTTCCCCGTGTGCGCGCAAAGAAAAAAATACAAGTCTCTCCTCCCCCCATTTTTTCCTTTCTCTTTTCTCTCTCTTTTGTTCCTCTTTCACACTCGCACTCACTACTTCAGAGTGAGATGCCCAGAGACTCCCTCTCCAGCCGTTTCCGAGTCACTTGCCCACTTTTTTCCCCGGGATTAAGTTTTCTCCTCTTTCCCAGAGGCGCAGAGAAGTGGGGGAGAAACCCCTTCTGTCCCTCCCCTCCCCTGATCTGTTTCACAAGACGAGGGTGCGCTTCCTTCCCTCTATAGGGCTCTTAACTTTCATCCTCACCCAGAAAAATAAATGAATGGCTTTTGCACGGACAAATCTTCAGATTAATTAGAGATTAGATCCGATCAACCGCTTCTTACCCCCAAATTTTCTCTTTTTTTTTTCTCCGTCTCACGAGTAGTCCTGACAAATGGTCCAGGGCTGCGGGCGCAGTGCGCATGTGCGCGTAGAGTCAGGGCTGGGGAGAGGGGAAACTGCGCTGGTGCCGGTGCCGCCGCCGCCGCCGCCGCTGCCGGGGAGGCTCGCTCTGGCTTCCCTGTTACTGCTGCTGCGCCTTCGCCGCTGGAAAGCAGCAATAAAGCCGGGTGGCAAATGCAGCTGCCCGCAGATCCTGTTTCAGGTGCATCTTTTCAATGGCCCGGTCACCGCCTCAGAGCTGGTTCAAGAACAGTCCAAACAAATAGGAAACACTGCTAAGGTTCCAGATTTCTTTGTCTATTTTTCACTTTACTTTTTTTAAAGGCAATTCTCAGAGCAGCGAATCCACCATGTGCTGCGAAATGTATGCATTCAGCCATTAAAGAGTGGGCCTTAGTCTTGCACAAACATTACCCAAAGGCTAAATACATGCTACAGGTCATGAAAAGTAACAAAGTTGTAAGCTTTGGGAGAGTACAATGTTCCCCTCTTTGATGGCTGGAAGAATGCATAATAAAGAAAGTGTGCATATAAAACTTGTGCCTTCTTTCCGCTTGCAAAGTGCGGATCTTTATTGACAGCTCCAACATGTTAGGCCTCTGTCGAGTGATAGGCTGAGATTCCTACAGTAACTTAGAAATCACTGTGAAAGTCCCTTGGCAATAAGCAGGTCCAGGACTACCCTCTTAACGTATTCAGTCAAGATGGCTGAGCGGTCCTAAATGGCAAAACCTGTCTTTGTTAAAGCGTCAAAACTAGATCAAGAGAGTATTACATTTCGGTATTGACAGCTTTCCGCGCATTGACTGCAGGCCGCCATTTGGACAGCTTCACCGGTCTTCTTTTCTACTGAATAGGAGTACTTACAAAATAATTCGAGTAATTAAAGTTTTAATAAATATTTTGATGTCAATAGCAGAGTTTCTGTGTGAAAAAAAAAAAAGTAGCATGTGTGATTTTAGGAATGAGGGAAGCATGTCTTAGATTTCGCAGGGGTGGGGAGGTAAGGGGAAGTCCCCATACGCAGAGTAGACTATTTATTTTGCATCTAATAAAGGGTAAAGGAGGCCCTTTTCTGAAACTGCTGCCTGAGGCCTAGAATTTAAATATATCGCAGATGGAAGCTCTATATTAAAAATTCTTCTCCAAAATGTAGGGAATATTATTCTTGATTGAATTTTTTCACTTAAGGAATGTTTCTTGAACCAGTTTCAGAAAATAAACTCTTAAATTCTTTCCTTAGGACCATGAAATTACCCTATAGAAGCAGACCACCCGATATATCTAATGTTGGTGTGCTGACCAAATTCTCCAAACCAAAAATCAGGACATATGCCTTAACAGGTACTCCAGAACAAAGGGACAAATCCTGTGAAGCTGGAATGAACTTATAAAATGCTTCATATGTTGAACAGCCGTTGATTGAGGGGTGTGAAGTAGAGAAGATTGGGTAGTGAGAGCTATAGATGATCTCAAACCACCAGTTCACTATTGATTTCACCCACCACCACATTCAACCCTTTTCAGAGCTGTTCCCAAACAGCTTAATTAACTGATCTGAATTTCAGCTTCTCTCCTTTTCTCTCCAGCCCTTGAATAATAAGCAGTGAAATGGCCAAAGGCAAACTACAGGAGGAGAAAGAAAGAAAGGGCATGAGCTATGTACAAAACTAAGACCTTGCCCCCAAAGAAACTAAATTAATTTTAGATTCCTTTCTGAAAAATCCATTTTAGATTCCTTTTCTCAAGAAAATTTCTAGATGATATTTCTGTTGTACATATGTTTTCAGAGATACTGGTTCGACAGTCTCTAAATGTGTATTAATGGCCTACCTGTGCTAAGTGCTGTGCAAGGTGCTGGGAATAAACAGGTGACCAAAACTAGGCCCCAGCTACAAGGAATTCAGCCTGGTGAGAGAGACATTGTAGTAAATTGGGCATTATGTTACAGTAATGTTATATGGAAAATGTTATAGCAGAGGTATGTAGAGCAAACACAGCTGAGCACCAGTGGCAATAAGGAAAGGCTTTCCAGTAGAAGTGATGGCTAAACTGATTCTTGAAGGACAAACATCCAGGGTACATGATGCCATCCTTCTTCCCAGAAGGTGTCTGGGAACATGAACCAATCAGAAAAGTGCTTCAAGAGCAAGGTTTGCCTAGAAAGTGTACTGACAGAGGTTCACTAATAGAAATAAGAACGACTTGGGGCTCTCTACAATAAATACACTGTCTTTCTCCTCCGGAGATCATTATTGAAACCTCATCTCAATTTTTCTCAAGATATGCTTCAGGATAGTAAAGATTTTGAAAGTACTCACTTATAGGAATAATGACTTTAAAGGCTGCTGTCAAAGTTTTCTACAAAGAATCCTTTGGTGCCACTATCCAAAACAGAGGCAAAACACATTATTAGAAGCTAGGTAACATGATTTTATTCTTCACGTAAATGTGTACTATTTACTGGACCTTTCCCATCTGTTCACTAAATGGTAATATACTAGCAGAGGCTTCTTTGCCATCCCTTCCACCTTCCGCCATTCACTCGCTTGTTAATGATTCATGATGAATGCCTTCTTTCCGGCATCATTTAATCTCATCATCCTCTACCACTCTCCTACCTTCTCACCCCACCCTCCTCCACCCTGCCACATGTAAATAGCAAATCCATGCTTCAGGTTCAGGTCTATAACTTCCCTGACATCCCACACTCAGCCATGAGCTCACTCCTTTATTTTTCTTTATATTTATTTGTTTATACCCAAACCTGTCCACCCCAAAATGATTTCAGGTTACTACATTCCCAAATATTCCGAAGCTAAAGTCATTTTACATAGAAAATGTTTTAAACCAATCACTGTACTTGCTCTCCAGAGAATTTTTTAAGCTTCTCATCACCCCATCTCCCACCTTCATGGATGTCATTCAGAACTTCTCACTGTACTCCATCCTGGAATGTCGATGCTGCATGAACTTCATGTTAGAAACCTTAGCTCTTGCCAGACGTGATGGCTCATGCCTGTAATCCCAGCACTTCAGGAGGGCTAGGTAGGTGGATCATCTGAGGTAAGGAGTTTGAGACCAGCCCAGCCAACATGGTGAAACCCCGTCTCTACTAAAGATAGAAAATTATCTGGGTATGGTGGTGCACGCCTGTAATCCCAGCTACTTGGGAGACTGAGGCAGGAGAATCACTTGAATCCAGGAGGCAGAAGTTGCAGTAAGCCAAGATTGTACCATTGTACTCCAACCTGGGCAACAAGAGCGAAACTCTGTCTCAAAACAAACAAACAAGCAAACAAACAAACGCTTAACACCCTTTTCCTAACACTATGCTTGTCCTGCATTGATAAGACAGGTCCCTCATGTCCTGGAAAAATTCAAGGATTACGTTTTCCATGAGCCAGCCCTTCACAAATTGAAAGTGCCCAGGAGTGAAGTCCAGGAGACTGGTGTTCTAATCCAGTTCTGCCACTACCACTGGGAACCATTAGGCATGTCACCTCACGTTTTAGGAGCTTCAATTCTCTCCCTACTTAGACAAAGTAAACAGAGTAATTGATTTTCTCCCTTTTTTTCTCCTTTTAATTGGCCCTGCTTCCTGGAGTTTTTGTTGTTGTTTTGTTTTGGAGACAGTGCCTCGCTCTGTCACCTGGGCTGGAGTGCAGTGGTGCAATCACAGCTCACTGCAGCCTCGACCTCCCACGCTCAAATGATCTTCCCACCTCAGCCTCCCAAACAGCTAGGACTACAGGTGCATGCCACCACGCCCGGCTGATGTCTTTTATGTTTTGTAGAGATGGAGATCTTGTTATATTGCCCCAGTGGTCTCAAACTCCTGAGCTCAAGTGATCCTCCTGCCTCAGCCTCGCAAAGTGCTGGAATTACAGGAATGAGCCACTGCACTCAGTCTGATTTCTGAAGTCTCTTTGAAAGCCATGTATCTCCCCACCCCTTCTCACATAACAGCAACATAATCACATTTTATTTCAAATAATATGGAACCGAGAAAGAGATTTTTAAGTAAAGAGTAAAGGCTCATCCATCTGTTAGGTATCATAATGTTATCAATGAATAGCTCATTCAGCTTGGCTTAAGCCTGGTACTAATGAGATGAAGGTCATGGGCTTCATTCCCTAATGGCTAGTTAGTTTTGATCTGTTTCATAGCCACAGACTGCTTTCCTAACCCTGGTCCCTCATGTTACAATGTGTGCTATTGGTCACAAGTCTGTCTTAAGGTAAAATTGAATCTTTCTATAGAATTTTTCTAAAAGAACAATTCTTGAAATCATCCTTTTAATGTATTATCTTACTGTTACATGTGAGTCAAGTTATTGATTTTTTTTAGCCTATGTAATTGTGTGCTCTATGCTTTTCCAACTATAAAAATGATCTTAACATTGATTTGGCCAAAATTCTTATCATTGATATTTGTAAGAGCTGAGTTTGGTCTTCCTGTTAATGTTCTAGATAACACTGAAATGTTCTTATAGGCCTTTTCAGTTGAATACCAATCTCTTGCTTGTGATACATCTGTATCCAACACTCAGCACAAAGTTTGTGATAGTGAAACGTAATTGAAATGCTGAGGGGGGGAAAAGGGGTATAGTACTCATCAGGTGAGGAAAGGATTATAATATGTATCACATTCTAAATATCATAAGGAAATTAAATATATAAAGATGTGATGTGAATATATATTATCATTTCATTTAGATATGAAGAAGGTAAGATGGAAATATTGCAGGCATATTCAAAAGAATAGAATAATATGGGATTGTCAACTGACTTCTAAATTAAAAAGAAAAAGACAGTTTATAATTCTTCATAACACACTCACTTAAAACCTAAATTCAGAAGCCATATTACAAACAATATTGGAAGGAACAAGCCAGACTTCAGAACATGCCTGTGACAATAGCCCCCAGTACACTTCGATCCTGGTTCTAGAATGTTCTTTCCATTTGACCTGGTCTCCTGGCCACAGCTGATTGGTCCAGGATTGGACATGTCATCTAAGGACTGAATAGAGTAGCAGCGGTGGCCTGTAAGTCAGCAGGGAGTGTGCTTCCCCATATGAATGCCCAATTATATTCTCACACTTGGCCACATTAACTGAAGACACTGGGGACACTGGGGATAAAAGTTAGTTGACAGCCATTACAAAAATGATTAATAAACAACTCAGAGAGAAAAAGCATGGGTGTATTAGCGATTAAACAGTAGAAACTGTGCATAAGTAGAATCCATAAGTTAGGGAAAAACAGAGATAGGTGGCAGGAGGCCCAAAAGGTAAAGGTGCCAGAACTGCAGTGGACGCTGCATGTCGTCTTATTCCCAAATGTCATTCCAGTTGTGTGCGGCCTGGTCACTCTGTGGTTACCAGAAGAGCTACTTGTAGAGCAGGATTCCTATCTTCACTGGTATCCCAACAAGAACTCCTCATCACGTATGGAAAATTGAGGCATTTTTTGAATGGAATAGAAAAAAAACCAAAGACCCCAAGCAATGTGTATGGCTCATTCTCTTTGGCCTTACAAAATTAGAGAGGACCAAATTAGACGGTCAATTTAGTCAGTCCAGTACCCAGTCATTTTTTCTCATTAGTGGAACATTCAGGCTGGATTTCAAGGTTCAAATCCCAACTCCACTACTTGCTAATGTGTGATATTGGACAAGTTATTGAAACTCTCTTGCCTCAGTTTCTATATCTGTAAAATGGGGATACTGACACTACCTAGCTCATGAGGTTGTTATGAGGATTTAATGGATACATCCAAGAAAAATCCTTGGCACTTGGTTAGCAAGCAATAAATGTTAACTTCTTAACTTTTTCCTGTTTTATTTTTATTGAATATTGACAAATTATAATTATATATATATTTATGGGGTATAAAGTGATGCTGTATGTATACAATGTAGGATGATTGAATCAAGCTAATTAACATGTCCATCATCTCAAATAATTATCATGTATTCCTCCTGTCTAACGGGAACTTCGTACCCCTTGACCCGATTTCCAGCCACTCCATAGCCTCTGGTAACCACCATTCTATGCTCTCCTTTTATGAGTTCAATCTTTTGCAGCTTCCACATATAAGTAAGAATATTTGGTGTTTCTCTTTCTGTGTCTAGCTCACCTCACTTAGCATAATATTCTCTGGGTTCACCCATATGGTCACAAATGGCATAATTTCCCTCTTTTTAAAGACTGAATAGTTTTCCATCACGTGTATATGCCACATTTTCTTTACACATTCATTGGCTGATAGACACTTAAGTTGTTTCCCTATCTTGGCTATAGTGAATGATGCCACAATAAACATGGGAGTGCAGATAATCTCTTCAACAGGCTGATTTCAAATCCTTTGGATATATACTCAGAAGTAATATTGCTCAGTCGTATAGTATTTTTATTTATAGTTATTTTAGAAGCCTCCATATTATTTTCTATAATGGCTGTATCAATTTACATTCCCACTCACAGTGTACAAGGGTCCCCGTTCCTCTACATCACTGCCAACACTTGGTATCTTTTTTTTTTTTTTCAATGAATAGCCATTCTGACAGCTGTTCAGTGATATCTCATGGTGGCTTTAATTTGCATTTCTCTAATGATTAGTGATTTTGAGTAGCTTTTCATGTACCTATTGACTATTTGCATATCTTCCTTTGAGAAAGTCTATTCAGGTGCCTGGCCAGGCTTTTTTCTGTTTTCTTCCCTGTGTACTCCTAGCACCCAGAATTGTACTTGCACATAGAAGGCATGCAAAACACACTTATTAAATGACTTAAAGAAGTATTCTTATGTGAATTATTATGCTGCTCTTTGAATTGTGTCTTTCCTGGCTGGTTACTAGACCATAGGTATTGTATCAGAGTTACGTTCATGGGCAACATCCTCCTAAAAGTTCCTAAAAGCATGTAAACAGAGAGTGTTAATGGAATTCATAGGCCCTATTTCAAAGGAGCCTGCTGTTCAGAATATATTATCTTTATTTAGCATTTATATTACACTTTTACATTTTCAAAGCCCTTTTCAGGTTTTTAACTAAATATTTGTTATAACATTCCTATGTTATCTTTCATAAGGGAGATAACTGAAGCATGGTTCCAATTGCTAATACCTATATCTAGAATTGAATTTATCACATAAATACAGTAAATATAACTATATATTTTAAAAATCTGGAACATTACTTTGTTCACGTAGAATGCCGAATGGAATGTCAATGTAAGAGAAGAAGACAATCTGTTACTTTAAATTATACTAGCTACGCCTTGCACTGGTTCTATTTCAGAAACTAGAATCAATAGAAAGGTTTTTAAACTGAGGTTTCTCAATGGGTTTGAAGTCTTTAACGAATGAAATTTTGAAATTCAATATTGAAACATTTCACCATGTCTCAGTAATTTCCCCATACTTTTCTATGACAGTCTCTTCAAGAAAGTAGTTCTCTCCCAGTGCCAGTATGTTGGGGGTTTCTGCATGTATGCCCTTAGAATTTGTTGACAGTGAAAAATAAAACTGGTAAAAATCAGCATGCCATCAATAAAATCAGCCAAGAGTTATTTACCTTAAGGGTCTATAAATAAGGTTAAGGAGATTTATGAAATACCCAAACTCAATCAGGCAACTCTGTATAGTTTCAGGAAAGTCGGAAAATGTATCAGTGTGAAAGATACTGAGTTTCAGTCACTCTTTCGATGGGTTGCCTTCACGGTAGAGTAAAACCATCCTAACTCAGAGGAGCCCTCTGAGTCAAGCTACATAATCTATTCATCTGACCCTATTTGACTCCCTTTTCCTTAGCCCAACCAGCTGTTTACCAATCTTGACACCAGAGCTTCCCACAGCCTCACAGTGTTGCCTCTCTATCCCAATGTAACTACTTCAAGCCAGGTGTGGTGGCTTGAGGCCATGAGTTCAAGACCAGTCTGGGCAACATTGTGAGACCCCATCTTTAAAAAAAAATAAAGTTAGCTGAGCATGGTGGTGCACACCTGCAATCCTAGCTACTCAGGAGGCTGAGGCAGGAGGATCGCTTGAGCCCAGGAGTTCCTAATTACTGTGAACTGTAATCTCACCACTGCTGTCCAGCCTGGGCAACAGAGTAAGATCCTATCTATAAAACAAAACACGAAACAAAACAAACAAAAAAAAACCACCAAAAACTGTCAGCTCTTCCTTTCAACTTGCAAACTCTCTTTCTCTCCTCTTCCTGGGGAAAGAATATTCCTATTTCTCCCCGCCCCTCACTATCCCTTGAAATGTGCTCCTGATCACAGCCTGTCTCTAGTCCTTCATGAATTTCCATTATTTTCCCCAAATTTTCAGTTGACTATTCTCCACTAGCTTTTTCCTCACAGCCAAAAAATTATGCTCCTATCTTCCAGGTCCTCAAAAAGAAAACCTTTCCTCAAATCTGCATCACTTCAAATACTGTGCCATAATTTCACCTTTCCTTTGCTGCCA
This sequence comes from Papio anubis, assembly GCF_008728515.1. Taxonomy (NCBI): domain Eukaryota; kingdom Metazoa; phylum Chordata; class Mammalia; order Primates; family Cercopithecidae; genus Papio; species Papio anubis. The sequence continues at coordinate 132,792,119 of NC_044981.1, forward strand.
AACTTCATAAACAAGAAGTTTACACTCATTTTCTTTGTTTCCTTACTTCCTATTCATTCCTCAATCCACAGACACTGCTATATGTACTTTCTTCTCTGTAAATTGTCCAATGACTTCCTAAGTGTCAAATCTAGTGGCCACAGTCTATTTCCTATTTAAGATTTTAGAAGCACTTGACGGTGTTGACTAATCCCTTCTTTGAAATGGCCTTCCCATGCAGCATCTTTGTCAATTCACTGTTCTGGCTCTTCTCTTATTCCTCAAACCCAGTCCCACTTTCTCTTGTCACACGATAGATACATGTGCTTCCAGAATTAAGTTCTGGTCTTATCTTCTGTCATGACAGTCTCTCCTGAGTCAGCTTATTTATGTTCTTCCTCAGCATCGCTTTAAGTCATCTTTGTGTAGAGATGGACTATATTTTTATTCATGAGCATTTAACCGAAATTTACATTGCCGAATTTTTGAGAGATGAGTCCACGTGGATATTCCATGTGTTTGAAGACAATGGAATAGTATGGTGTTTTTTTTGTTTTTTATTAAGTTTGAACTTTGCCATTAGATCTGGTTGGAATCCTAGTTCCACCCCTTTACTAGATATTAGACAGTAACTTATTCTACATAAACAGGGTATCTTCCCATGTACAATAATCCATACTTCACAAGGTCATTATCAAGATTAAGTGAGATAATGCGTGTGAGGTACCTAACACAAAAGAGCTCAATAAATGGTAGCTATTGTTTTTGCCTGCTTCTTTTTCCTCTGCATTCTTCATCTCAGTTTGTAATGTCACCATGCTCTCAGGCACTGATTTAACAACAACTTCCTCTTCCTGCCACCCACATCCAGTTGGTCAACAGATCCTATTAGCAGTTCCACTATAATATCTCTACTCCCAGCCAGGCGCAATGGCTCATGACTGTAATTCCAACACTTTGGGAGGCTGTGGTAGGTGGATCACTTGAGCTCAGGAGTTCGAGACCAACCTGGGCAACATGGTGAAACCTGGTCTGTACAAAAAAATACAAAACAAAATTTCGCTGGGCATGGTGGGGCATGCCTGTGGTCCCAGCTACTGGGGAGGCTGAGGTGGGAGGATGACTTGAGAGGCGTAGGTTGCAATGAGCTGAGATCATGCCATTGTACTCCAACCTGGTGACAGAGCCAGACCCTCTCTCAAACAAACAAACAAACAAACAAAAGAAAAATAATTCTACTCCCTCCTGGTACTATTTCCTCTGCCACTGCCCTACTTTGTCTCCTGCCAAGATTATTACCCTGTATTTCTAACTACATCTTTGCCATTACAATTATATTCTTCCAGTATAGTGTTGGTAATGTTGCTTACCTGCTCCAACCCCCTTTAAATGGTTCCTAATAACTTCAGAAAAACTTTATCTCCTTGGTATGGTACTTAGCGCCCTGCAACTTCTGGAACGGATTAACCTTTCCATGTGCAGCCCCAATCCATGAGTAAGCCATACCAGGCAAGCCTAATGCATTGTCATTCTTCTTTCCTTTTGTTCATGCTATTTCCTGAACTTGAAATGCCTTCTTTCTGACCACTCTTGATCTATCTCAATTTCTAACTCATTTGAAAAGGTATTTGTACATTCATGTTCATAGTGGCATTATTCACAATAGCCAAAAATGGGAACAATCCAGATATCCATTGATGGACGAATGGATAAACAAACTGCAGTTATATATATCCAGTGAAAAATTTATTATTTGCCCTTAAAAAGGAAGGAAACTCTGACACATGCTATAACATGGATGGACCTTGGTGACATTTCAGTAAAATGGGCCAGTCAGAAAAGGACAAATACTATATGATTCTACTTATATGTGATAACAAGAGTAGTCAAATTTATAAAGACGGAAAGTACAATGGTGTTTGCCAGGGGCTGGAAGCAGGGAAGAATGAAGAATTATTGTTTAATAGGTCCTGGACTTTCAGTTTTGAAAGATGTAAAAAGTTCCTTAGATAGATGGTGATGATGTTTGCATAACAATGTGAATGTACTTACTGCCACTGAACTGTACACTTAAAAATGGTTAAAATGGCAAATTTTATGTCTATTTTTCCACACCTCAAGCAATTTAAAAATTCATCTTTAGTGGCATCTATTAAGTACCAGGAACTGTGCTGGGAATTAGGAATACAAAAACAGATAAAATGCTCCCTGTTCTAGTGGGCATATGATTAAAAAGGGCTCAAATTCAACCTCTATATGAAAATTTCAGGTAAGCACACTTGAAATCTAAAGCTTTCTTCTGTCTCTATATCTATTTTAGCACTTGTCACATCCTGCTCTGTATTGTGTCTGGTCCTTGTAAACGTTTGTCTCTCTTTTGAGATAATAAAATACCCTAAGGTCAGGAGCTCTGTCTTATCTATTCATTTTTTAATCTATCAAAGCACTTAATACAGTTCATTGCACATAATGGGAGTTCAATAAATACTTGTGGAGTAGAATAGAATGGAATGGAAGTGAACTCCAGCCATCAGTGATGTTCTGGGCCCAAAATGATACCACCTGATAGACAGTTCTTCCTCAGAATGGTTGTACTGACCAGTGAATGGCATTCGTCAACAAAAAGATCAAAGGAAAGCTTCACTTCAAGAACACATCTACATCACTCAATACCAAGTACACACAGATATTATGCATTCTGTTCATGATCCTCAGTAAACATAACCATCATCTCATATCTGAATTAATTTTCCAAAATTTCAAATTTAAAGCCATGATTTAAGCATGGATGGATGGATGGGCTTAGGTACCATCCAGCCCACTTACAATCAAAGCTGTGAGCCAACCATTAAGAGTTTTGTGTGGGCCGGGCGCGGTGGCTCAAGCCTGTAATCCCAGCACTTTGGGAGGCCGAGGCGGGTGGATCACGAGGTCAGGAGATCGAGACTATCCTGGCTAACATGGTGAAACCCCGTCTCTACTAAAAATACAAAAAACTAGCCGGGCGTGGTGGCGGGCGCCTGTAGTCTCAGCTACTTGGGAGGCTGAGGCGGGAGAATGGCGTGAACCCGGGAGGCGGAGCTTGCAGTGAGCCGAGATCACGCCACTGCACTCCAGCCTGGGAGCACAGTGAGACTCCGTCTCAAAAAAAAAAAAAAAAAAAAAAAAAAGAGTTTTGTGTGAACAGAAACAGCCCCAATAGTTGGCTTCTGTCTGTGGCCCACTGGAATTTGGAGGAGTATATCTCGTAGCTGGTTTGATTTTGAGTACATAGCAATAATCAGCACAAATAGCACTTTGGAATCTATACTTTTCTAACCTCTGATAACCCTTTGATGATAAATCATCTAGGTAGCAACAGGCATTTAAGCCTGTCTTTTTGAGTGTCAGGGATTCTTCCCTCCTTATCAAATTGGGATTTTTCTCTTCATCTTCAAGAACAGAGGTCTTTCTTTTGCTTTCTAGATGAGGCATAGGACCCTGACGCTTAATAATTATAAAGTGTATCGAATGACTACTGTGTGCCAAGAACCATGCTAAGCATCTTACATGCTTTATCTCATGTTTTTCCTTGACAACCCTATGCAGTAGAAAAGCGGCTTTCTTTTCTGTGTGCCTGTCTCAAATCCCTCTCCTTTGTTTTCCTTAAGAACATCACATTTTCCCTTTAGGAGGCTTCCGTCCTCCTTCCACGTGGTCTTGGGGTCTGTCCATTCTCAAGCTTCCGGACATCAAGGAATAGGCAGGTGATGAGAATGAGGCCAGTTAGAGTCTGTCAGGAAAAATCTGACTCATGGGATAAGGAACAAGCGTGGATGTAGGCAGATTATTTCAAAGCCCATCCTCAGAATTCCTCAGTGACACCCTCACAGTCACCTTTGTGCCTATTATCCATAAGGCCTGATGGTTTAGCTTTTCCTTCAATTCTGTGACATATCAAATTTTGATCCAACAAATTCTACCTTTTTTTTCTATCTAACATTAGCTGGAAGCAGTTTCTTATAAACTATACATCTTCCCAATAAAGCAGTATATTGTTTCCCATTGCTATGCAGCAAACTACCACAAAGGTAGCTACTTAATGCACATTTATGACCTTACAGCTTCTACAGGTCCAGGCTCTGGACATAACTAAGCTGGGCCCTCTGCTCAGGGCCTCACAAAGTTGCAATCTAGGTGTCAGCCAGGTCTCCTCAGAGGTTTGGAGCCCTCCTGGATGGTGCGAGAAAACCCAAGGTTGACCCTGAATCAGTGCATTTTCTAGAAGACACAAGATCAATCCCAAAGGGAGGATCATGTATGGGAAAAGAGTAAACGAGTTCACAGAAGAGGGAATAATAAATTCTTACCAAAACGAGAGGGTGAGAGATGAAGTCTTCCCAAAGGAAGTGAACAGGATTTTGCTTTACAGAAAAGTGAGGAGTTGCCAGGGAACACAGAAGAAGCTTCCTGATGCTCTAATTTTTAGTGTGGGGGGTCCCCAACCCCCAGTCTATAGCCTGTTAGGAACCGGGGCCCAGCAGGAGGTGAGCAGCAGGCAGGTGAGCTAGTAAAGCTCCATCTGTATTTACAACCACCACCATTGTTCATATTACTGCCTGAGTTCCACCTCCTGTCAGGTCAGCGGTGGCACTGAATTCTCATAAAAGCATGAACCCTATTGTGAACTGCACATGTGAGGGTTCTAGGTTGTGTGCTTCTTATGAGAATCTAATGCCTCATGATCTGTCACTATTTCCTATCACTGCCAGATGAGACCACATCTAGTTGCAGGAAAACAAGATCAGAGCTCCCCTGATTCTACGTTATGGTGAGTTTTATAATTATTTCATTATATATTACAATGTAATGATAATAGACATGAAGTTCACAGTAAATGTAATGCACTTGAACCATCCCAAAACCCTCCCCCACTGCCCTCCTGACCCACAGTCTGTGGAAAACTGTCTTCCACGAAACCGGTCCCTGGTGCCAAAAAAGTTGGGGGACTGCTCCTTTCATGAATTCCTCCTCACTTTTTCCTGCTCATTATAAGCTGACACATAAGCTTTTTTATAATTAAGAGATGGTGATAAATTACCCACACGTTGAAATTCCATTTTCTTTGGTTGGCCTAAGAAAGTTTGGAAACCAAGGAAAAGAAATACATTTTTGTTCTAACTGTAAATCCCATCTCTACTAAAAATACAAAAATTAGCTGGGTGTGGTGGCACACGCCCTGTAATACCAGCTACTCGGGAGGCTGAGGTGGGAGAATCGCTTGAACCAAGGAGGTGGAGGCTGCAGTGAGCCAGGATCATACCACTGCACTCCTGCACTCCAGCCTGGGCAACAGAGAGAGACACAGTCAAAAAAAAAGAAAAGAAAATAGTACCTTAATAGTACCAGTAGTGCCATCACTGGGCTACATCGTGTATTAACCAGTTTATTGATCACTAATTTTCTTATGTGATTAATCCTATTGCTTCTTGGAGAATTAATTCTTTCTGTTAGGCCAAAGGTGCCACTGACGGCCAACAAGGCAAATAGCATCAAGGTCATGGGAGAAGCTAGAGAAAACAGAGGAGAAAATAACATTGTACATTTTATCAAACCATAGTATATCTACACCAGAAATACTATGTGTATTAGTATTACTAGAAATTGTATATGAAACAATAAAACAGATAATGTGAAGATAGAGCTGCTTAATGTAGTTGCTAAGAGATTTGGGATTTTTTTTTTTTCTTTTTGAAACAGAGTCTCATTCTGTCACCCATGCTGTAGTGCAATGGTATGGTCTTGGCTCACTGTAACCTCCGCCTCCCAGGTTTAAGCTATTCTCCTGCCTCAGCCTCTGGAGTAGCTGGAACTACAGGTGTGTGCCACCACATCCGGCTAATTTTTGTATTTTCAGTGCAGACGGGGTTTCACTATGTTGGCCAGGCTGGTCTCTAACTCCTGACCTCATGATCCACCCGCCTTAACCTCCCAAAGTGCTGGGATTACAGGCATGAGCCACCACACCTGGCCAAGATGTGGGATTTTTAAATTAAAATTGTTGAGATTCCTAGAGCCCATATGCTAGCCAAAATTGTCCTTCTATTTTTTATTAATTCAACAAATATTTATTGAGTACCTACTATATGCCAGGTACTAAAGTAGGTTCTGAGAATAAAGCATTAAATAAGACACATAGCATCACTCTCTTTAGGATGTAAAATGTAGTGGAAATATTGTCAATAAGCGGGCGGTTATAAGACATCATTATATATCCTATAGTAGATAAAGTTACAGAGTCCTATGGGAACATGAAGTAAAAAAAGGTTGTTGCATATCAGGAACCAGGTGAGGTATTCTGGAGGAGATGGCATGTACGTTGATACGTGAAGATAGAATAGAAGATGTGGGATACCCTGCAATGAGCCAAAAAATCAACAAACACCAAGAAAACTTGTGAGGTTTCCCTGGGAGCAGGAAGAGGGGAATTGAGGACTATCATTTTTTAAATTGTTTGAAAATGTTAACATTCTTTTAAAAATTCATCCCTGCACACAAAGATGCTTAATGATCTCATATTTATGAGCTTACAAGCACTTCCCTGCACATCTAAGCAAGAACTCAAGAATTTGTTTTGCTTTTCCTTAACAGTCTTTGCCTGGAATCCATCTCCACTAGCTCTGAAGTCTTGCCTTCGTAAGGATGGCCACTGTGAACTCGGAATTTGAAAATGCTGGGGCCTCGTATTCATTAGTGCAGTCAGTGCCAGCTGCTTCAGACCGTCCTACAAAAGTTTTCAAATTGTTTCAACCATGACCCAGACAAATACCAAAAACTTACTACTTCTCCCAAATCACATTGATATAGGATAATCAACAATACATTTTATCTATTACAATGGACTTTCCAACTTAATTTTCATTTCAATATTTTCAAGTTTTAATCAGTTAATATTAATTTTTGATTGCAAGCATGTAAATTGTGTAGGTGTATACATACTCAGCCCTCAACTCTGCTGTATTCATGTGAACACAGATTATGACACTGATATAGTCTATTTGTATAGAGCTGTAATACATACCTTACTTTCTTAAAAATAACTATAAGCTTATACATTGTACAACATATATGGAAATTACAAATGCACTTAATCTTTGACTAGCAGTTCTACTTTTGTCCTACAGATCTTACCACACATTTGACATGATATGGATACAAAGTTATTCAAAGTAGCAGTGTCTGTATAAACAAAATAATTTTAATAAATCATCAGCATGACATTGGTGTAAAAATTACATAAATTCCTTCAACGATATAAATAATTACATAAATTCTTGCAAAGAGATTTATGTAGCCATAAAAAGAATAAGGAATCTCTGTATGTCTTGATATGGGTCAATTCTGAAGACGTGTTGTTAAGTTAGGAAAGCAAGGTGGAGCAAGAGTAAATGCAGTGTGTTTTGTATAAGAAAAGAATACATAAAGGATATGGGCCTGGTGCAGTGGCTTACGCCTATAATCCCAGTGCTTTGGGAGGCCAAAATGGGAGGATCACTTGAGGTCAGGAGTTCGAGATGAGCCTGGCCAACATGGCAGAAACCTCGTCTCTACTAAAACTACAAAAATTTGCCAGGTGTGGTGGTGCATGCCTGTAATCCCAACTACTTGGGAGGCTGAGGCAGGAGAATCACTTGTACCCTGGAGGTGGAAGTTGCGGTGAGCTGAGATTGCGCCTCTGCACTCCAGCCTGAGTGACAGAGTGAGACTCCATGTAAAAAAAAAAAAAATATATATATATATATACACACACACACACACACACACACACACACACACACATATATATATACACATAAATAATATGGATGTAGCATAGATATGAAGAAAGTTAATATATGCATAGACAAATGGTTCTTGGTCTCAGGACCAGTTTACACCCCAATGGGGAATTCAAATAACTTTTTTCACTTGGTTTGTATTGACCAATGTTTACCATATAAGAAGTTAAAATAGGCTGGGTGTGGCGGCTTATGCCTGTAATCCTAATACTTTGGGAGACCAAAGCAGGGGGATCACTTGAGCCCAGATCTTTGAGATCAGCCTTGGCAACGTAGGGAGACTCTGTCTCTAGAAATAATTTTTAAAAAATTAGCCAGGCATAGTGGCATGTGCCTATGGTCCCAGCTACTCAGGAGGCTGAAGTAAAAGGACTGCTTGAATCCAGGAGGTTGAGGCTGCAGTCAGCCATGGTCATGCCACTGCACTTCAGCCTGGACAACACAGTGAGACCCTGTCTCAAAAAAAAAAAAAGACATTAAAACAGAAAAAATATAAATGTTTATTTCAGAATGGCAAACCCATTACTTGTTAACACAAATAACATATTTTTATAAAAAATAATTGAATTTTCCAAACTAAAAAAAAGTTGAGTGGTATATTGTTATATTTTTGCAAATAACTTGAAGGTCTGCCCTAATAAAATACATCTGGATACTTACACCTGCCTCTGCATTCAATTTATTGTGCTGTGTTGTCCTGGTTGAAGTATACAAAGAAATATTCATGCAGATATGAGGCTAGGAAACAAAGAAGTATTGTTAGAGTCTTTTCAGGTAATTGTGGATGTTCTTTGATATTACACAAAACTTGACAACTAGTAGTTTCTCAAAGGTTAGTTATAGTATCTGATATATTATCAAGTACTTATTCATACTCTGTTACATTAAAATCTATTGTTCCCTTCCACTTTGAGTGGTTCTTTTACCTATGCATGATTTTTTACAGATCTGGAAAATACCGATCCACTGAGTTACATATCTTCCAAATATTAACACATTTTATTCTACGATATCAAAAAATTGCATATGTTTTATCACTATCAATTATGACAGAAAAGTTTTTAGGTATTGAGAGCTGTTGAGCTCCAAGTGGTAGATAAAAGCTTTCTAAAATTCTAATTTTTACTTAAAAGTTCAAATTTTATCATTTGCAATTCATACTATCATTCCTGTCTTCCAAGTAACAGGCTTATTTTATTCATTTTTGAACAAATATTTGCCAAACAGTCTCTGACTAACCGTGATTTGCTGGTCATTCTTTCAGGTAAACACGGTGCTCCATGAAGTATTTGGCTATTTGAGTTTGCAAGTCAATCACACAAGTGCTTTTTCTTAAGATGACCACAGTACCTTCCGTATGCAGCAGAAGTGCTTCCTATGTACTTTGTGTAGCATCAGACAGAATATTCAGAAGATAGGTACTCAAGAGTCAAGATTTAATAAAATTATTAGCTTTTCCTGTACCATCAAGGATATTCTTAAGTGAAATTTGAATGTTTTCATCAGTAAGTGTGTATCTGTTACTGATCTAAGAATAAAAATTACCTCTGCTACAGTTTCATGCCACTCTCTTGATATATGTCAATGTGCCAGTGGTTTCTTGTTTGTTTTCCAAAACAAAAGAAATTAGTGCATCATCTGTGCAAATGCCAACACTGATAGTGGCAACTGGTGTCTTATTATCATTGTGAAAATAGTTTTGATTTCATGGACCACTTCAAAGCATCTTGGGGACCTTAGAAATTTACAGATCACACTGCTTTTTTTTTTCACAATCATTTATTTATTTATTTATTTATTTATTTATTTTATACTTTAAGTTCTAGGGTACAGGTGCACAACATGCAGGTTTGTTATATATGTATACATGTGCCATGTTGGTGTGCTGCACCCATTAACTTGTCACTTACATTAGGTATCTCTCCTAATGCTATCCCTCTCCTCTTCCCCCACCCCACAACAAGCCCAGGTGTGTGATATTCCCCTTCCTGTGTCCAAGTGATCTCATTGTTCAATTCCCACCTATGAGTGAGAACATGCAGTGTTTGGTTTTCTGTTCTTGCGATAGTTTGCTGAGAATGATGGTTTCCAGTTGCATCCATGTGCCTACAAAGGACATGAACTCATCCTTCTTTATGGTTGCATAGTATTCCATGGTGTATATGTGCCACATTTTCTTAATCCAATCTGTCATTGATGGACATACAGATCACACTTTGAGAACCATTCACATAAAACATTTCTGTAGCAATAAAATAGAAACTGGTTACATTATTTGCCTTCGATGAAGAGCCCTGGGTAATAGGGGTCAGGAGTGGAGAAAGACATTTCTCTACATATGCTTTTTACTTTTTAAATTTGAATCAAGGGAATGCATTAGTCATTCCGAAATTAATTTTTAAATGATTTTAAAGAGCATAAGAAACTTGAATGCTAGACCAAGAAAAGTGAGGAGACAACATATTTTTATATATGAATAATATTCAGCATGGCTTCAGAGTTACAAAGCGGCTGACTGGTGCCATACTCCGATGACTTTGGAACCATGGCTCACAGGATGCTTAGCCTAGAGACATTCGTTAGGCTCACACACAAACTGCCTGTTAGCACAGTTCAGGCATGGACAGTAAACAAGGGACTTGCAATAAATCACACCACCATTTGATAACAATAAAACTCAGAGAGGAAAACCGGAAACTATATGTGACTGCAAATGATTAAGGACATCCAATAATCCCTAATTACCATTGACTTTTCTCCCTCTGACAGTCCCATCTCCATTTCCAAGCAATAAATCTGCACAACAAAGGTAAGTACTTATCACATAGAAGGAGCTGCCCTTTTCCATAAACTGTCATGCTTTCCTGCATCCTTATCTTGGTCTACCTGACTCACCTTACCCTTCTATTATCTATAGCAACAGTCATAAACTCGGTGGCTCACAGGTTCCCAGCGGATAATACCAATGAATAAAGCAGGCCACGGAGAAAAGAAGCGAGTGGCCCTCCATGTGGCTTGCATATTTCTGCTTATAGTAGAGGTAAACTGTAGAAAATATGTCACATTCCTCCTCACTCTATCATAAGAAAAACAAAAAGTTCAGGTGTGATAAGAAATGGGAACTGACATGTGGCCTCTGAGTCAGAAGGATAAGAACAACTGGTGGGGATGATGGCAAGCTGGGTCAAGAGGACGCCTGCTCCTCGACTCTCCTTAGCAGCTCTGGATCTGGCGTTGCCATTGGAAATGTGTACTCAGTGTGATGGTCATATCTTTCACTTCACAAGAAAATATGGAAATCTGTATTTTTGTGGTACATTTTCTAAGTTTTAAAAATCAGCAACTACTTGGAAAAAAATTCTTCTAAAAGACTCTGCAGTCTTTGTCTACAGGCAAACACTCTCTTTGTCAAAGAAAATGAGCCTAGGGGCTGATTTCAGACCACAGGCATGTAGCTTGACATCTCTGATCTAAATTAACTGTCTAATATCTTAGTGAATACCAGCTGAGCCCAAAGAGAATTTCAAGGCAGCTGACCTGTTTCTCTTGACCAGGACAGTTTATTCCAGCCAAGGCTAACCTCCCAGTGAGGGAAAAAGAACTATCGGCGATTAAAGGTATCTTGGCTGTACACTAAATTAAAGAGGCTCTGCACACTGGGATAGGTGCACACTTGAAGGCTGTGAGTAGTACAGGCAAACTTGAAAACTGTTCACATCTGAGGAGGTGGGCTATGTTGTCACTAATGAGAGAGAGGAACTCAAACAATCACACAGACACCCTGCTCTATAAGCCACAATACCAGCCCATCACAAGGGATATTCCAGTGCCAAAACTTTGAGAGCTTTCAGCCTCAGTCAGATTGAGGGAAGGTAATCCAAGGGAAGCCAACCAATACCTATATGCACAGCACCTGGGCAGTATTCAGGGCTGTCTTACGGTGGCCCCCAGTGGAAGGAGGCGACCTAACCAGCCCTGCCAGATCTATTTCTTGGAATCAGACGCACACCCACAAATGCTGTGTTTCTTCCATACTGGGCTGTTGTGGTCCACTGAAAACATTTAAAATGGCCCTTGGGAATTTCTGGTGACTCTGCCCTTTCATGTTAACATCCAAAATGCAAACTCCTATGTCACATGCACATAGGCAAGACACATCTGGGAAATAATTACTTCAAGCCCTCTTGAGCTCCAAGCACCTCTGAGATAATAACACCCCGTATTTTATCACTGGCTTCTCCCCTTTTCCTTCTGAAGATACAATATCATTCTGGCGGAAGTAGGTGCCCTCAGCAAAATGACATGCATAAGCTCTGCATGGGAGGCCCAATGCTTCTCTATTCATCATAGAAATATTTTACTTCCATCCGTTACTAGCCACGTTGTGTACCCACTCTAAAAAGATTTCATTTAGACATTTAAATCCATTTATCTACCTACAGTAAATAATAGACCAGGCAGAAGAAATGCAAAACAAACAAACACCTCATCTTCCCAATAATACACCTGATCTACAACACTTGCTATGTGCAGAACTCATTGCAAATCTCCACCAACAGCATTATCCTCTATAGCAAAAAAAAAAAAAAAAAAAAAAAAAAAAAAAATCCTACTCCTGTAACTTCTTTGCATCACCATCTTTTTAGAAACTGTTGAGTGCATGGAATCACTTCAAGCTACCCAAAAGGAGTTACAGGACTTGCTTGAACATGACAAGGACATAAAACCAAAGATATTGGACCTAGAAGACAAAGTCAGAATTGGAGGGACCATTTGTCATTCTTCTCCAGGAACATTCATTCTCTCTAGCTTTTCAAAGTTGTTAGAAGACTATTTCTCAGGACTGTCAAAATTGTGAGAGTAATCACTGAACCTCAAACGGTCATAAAATAATTAGATACGAACTGCTCAGCCCTAAGATACATCTGGTTGACTTACTCAACTTGAAAGTATAAAAATAAATTACTCCAATATCTGGACAGAAATCAGATCACCTCCCAAAAAAAAATATTGGCATCACACTTTTCTCCACAGCAGTATTTAATGCCAGAGATGATGGCAAAATGCAAAAAGTATTCTAAAGTAAAGAAAGTAGGACCAAAGAACGTTTTCTCAGGCCTACTGTGTGTTAGTACAAATGAACATACCTAAGCAAGAAAGACCTCAGGGAATATAATGCACCAAGCTCTTCTTGCAAAGAAAAATAAATTCGATGACAAAATCCAGTTGATAAGAAAATGAATCAAAATTAGAAATTGAGGAATAGATAAATAGTGGCAGAGCAACACATGGTGAGCAATTAATCCATTTCCGTATAGAAAACTACTGGAACATACCCAGCTTACTGGGTATATAAATACAGTAAGTCTTGACAGCATACAAATAAAACAACTTGCAAACACGGCAAAGTTGAGAGGCAGATGACGAGAAGCATGAGTGCCGAAGTCTTCATCTTTCATAGCAATGAAGCAATTGATATTGTCTAAAAGCAGAGCACTTAGTTGAAAAAAATAACAGCTTTGACCTCTTTTTTTAAAATAAACTCTTTTAAGCTTTCTAAATTTTTTACAATTTTATTTATTTATTTATTTATTTATTATTTTAGAGACAGGCTCTTTCTCCATTGCCCAGGCTAGAGCACAGTGGCATAATCATGGCTTACTGCAGCCTCAAACTGCTGGACTCAAACTATCCTCCTGCCTCAGCCTCCCGAGTAGCTGGGACTACAGGTGTGCACCACCCTGCCTGTATGGATAATTTTTTAAAAATTATTTTTTGTAGAGATTGGGTCTCACTGTGTTGCTCAGGATGGTCTCAAACTCCTGGCCTCAAGCTGTCCTCTCATCTTGGCCTTCTGAAGTCAGGCAATTATACGGGATAAGCCTCCACACCCTACTGTTTAATTTTTAAAAAGAAGAAACAATGGGCCGGGTGCAGTGGCTCACACCTGTAACCCCAGCACTTTGGGAAGCTGAGGTGGGTGGATCATGAGGTCAAGAGATTGAGACCATCCTGACCAGCACAGTGAAATCGCATCTCTACTAAAAGTACAAAAAAATTACCCAGGCGTGGTGGTGGGTGCCTACAGTCCCAGCTACTTGGGAGGCTGAGGCAGGAGAATCACTGGACCTGGGAGGCAGAGGTTGCAGTGAGCTGAGATTGCGCCACTGCACTCCAGCCTGGTGACAAAACAAAACAAAAACCCCAAAAACCAAAAAACAAACAAACAAACAAAAACAGAAGAAACAATGTGTTTTGTGGTGAAGAAAAACATTTGAAGTCCAGCAATTCTTTTCATTTTTCTTCTATTAAATAAAATTAAAATTGTTATTTTTCAAATGAGATCATTTTACAAAAGTCCATCCTTCCATCCATCCACCCAGTTGTCTTTCTCGTGTGCTTTCTATGTGAATAATGGTGAACACCGGAGGGGTTGCTTAGTGGCAGTTCAGATGCTTCCATTTGTATACATGCATGGAAGGGTGGTTAGAATAAAGTTCCTGTAGTGTTAATGCCTATTTCTTGGTGGTAGAATTTGTGATTGTTTAAACCTTCTTCACATTTTTCAATATTGCTTAAAAATTTCCAAGCATCCACTCTTTCAACAAAAATGGGTTTTTTTGGGTAAATAAAAGCAAAGAAATCAAATTTAATTTATATTTTTCAAGTCTTCCTCACATAGCATTGAGGAAATAAAATATTTAAGTAAATGAACAACTTAACCTTGAATACTTCCCCATACACAAGGCAGCCATCCAGAACCTGGGCTTGCTTGCATTGTTTTGCTTCAATTCCATCTCCTCAGCTACACTCTCTTGACTCTGCAATCCCAAACTTGAGTCCTACCCTTGGCCTCTCCATCCCCAGTGTTTGACACCTTATTTCCCCCTATGGACTCCATTCATTCCTGGAGGGATCCATGCTGCAATTTTAGTTCCCTCAAGACAACAGTGTCTCCTCCCTTCTTTGAGCCTGATTTCAATCTACATAGCAAGCGTTTATTCTACTCAAATTAATTTAACAGAACCCTAGGGTTTGTTCAAAATTGTAATTTATGACCTACTAGAAATTATTTATTCTGACTTTCTGCTAGTATCAAGATTCTAATACATTTTACCATTTTAGTAATACTATATATAATATTGGATAAAATTAGAAACAACTTTTTTTTAATTGGCTGTCCAGCATCCAAACCCCTGCCTTTGAGGGATTTTCCAAGGTATGGACCTTTGCTTCACCTGCTTTTGGATACTGACAAGTTGAGAAGTCTGTATCTCACACACACACACATACATACACACACACACACGCACACACACACACACACACACGCGCGCACGCGCACCATCTCATGTACATCCAGACCTAGACATGCCCAGTCACTTGAACCAGTTTAAGATTAGAATCTGGAGGGAGTGAGTGAAGCAGAGAAATAGGATGAGTGGAAAATTCATTTTGATGGCAGCAGCCATAGCAATAGTCACTGGATGCAGTGCCATCGGCAGTGTGCATGTCCTGTGCTGGTGGAGACAGGTGGGTGAGCTGCAGCCTCTATTGTTCAGCTGTGGCTATGATTCTAGCTGCTTAGCCTTCCTTTGTTCCTGCCTGTTTTCAAAGCCTGGCAATTTTAGTCTTCCTGGTAATTCTGTGGGCTATTGAACAACCTTTCAATAAATTCCTTTCTGTTTCAAGCAGCTTGCATCAGTATCTTTTGCTTGCAATTAAAAAGCTTGATTGATACTGTACTTGCACTCTGTGTATATATGTATATTTTAAATTATTGGCTTAGGACCTCCTACCTTAAAGTCAAATTCTGATAGTTGTCTGTATTGCTAATTCTGCCTATTCTTTTGACAACCTATTTACCTGTTTTTTGTTTGTTTCTTTAACTATGGATTCCATTTTTATTTTCTAGTAATTCATTCACATTGCACTCAGTGTTGTGCTGCTACATAAGGATAAAGAGAAAAATGACACTCTGTCTGCCATTGAAGCGTTCAAATTCTAGTGGGGGAGGATGGGCTGGGCACCGCGGCTCACACCTGTAATCCCAGCACTTTGGGAGGCCCAGGCAGGCAGATCACTTGAGGTCAGGAGTTCGAGACCAGCCTGGCCATCCTGGTGAGACCCCCCCCCCCCCCCCCCCCCCGTCTCTACTAAAAATACAAAAATTAGCCAGGCGTGGTGGTGCATGTCTATAGTCCCAGCTACTTGGAAGGCCGAGGCAGGAGAATCGCTTGATCCCGGAAGGCGGAGGTTGCAGTGAGCCGAGATTATACCACTGCACTCCAGCCTGGGTGACAGAGGCTCTGTTAAAAAAAAAAAAAAAAAAAAAAATCTAGTGGGGAAGATAAACAAGAAATTAAATAACAAGGTGATAATCATGAAATAGGGGTGGACCTGAGGTATTATAGAAGCGGAGAAGAAGAGTTCAGAGGAGTGGCACCTCAGGAGTCAGGAAACCCCACCTTGTGAGGGAACTTTGAGGAATGAGTAGAGATGAACACAGGGAACCAGTGCAGGAAACACTGAGGTAGTGCAGTATGTTCAGGAATCCTCTCTGAAGTTGGGTTTCTGAAGTGACAGTGCAATGGGTGTGTTTGAGGGCTGAGTACCCAATCTTATGTGATCAGAAGAATTACTCGGGGCTTGTAAAGGTGTAGATATCTAGGGCTCCTCCTCCAAGGTATCTGACTCAGTAGGGCTGAACTGAGGCCCCAGGTGACGCACATGAAAGGGAAAATGTCTCAAGGAATGAGGCCAGAGGCAAAACTCATGAAGGGCTTTGCATGCTAAGAAGTTTGAATTTTGTCATAAAAGCAAGGACCCATTGAAGAATTTTAAGAAGAGTAGTGACAAAATCAGACCTGCATTTTAGAAAGTTCATTCAAGCAGCATTAAGAGTTTAGGAAAAAGGAAATTGGCTAAGGAAGGCCAGTTAGGTTATTAGAAGTTCAACACTCTGGCTGAGAGGTAATAAGTGCTTGAATTAAGGCTGTCATCTGCAAAACAGAATCAGCAGATGGAATTACCATCAGAGGGGAAGAGTCTAAAATGACAGTTAGCCTTAGGGTTTGCACACTTTGTGGATAAGTTTGATGTTAGCTGGATGACATAGAGAAGAGAAAAACAATACAAAATAAAATGAAGAGTTCGATTTTGGCCATGTTGAATTTTAGGTGCGTGTGGGATGACCATCAGTCAAATGTCTTATGAGATCTTATACACAGGAGTCTGGAGCAGAGAACACGCATCTGCAGAGAAGCAACGGACCAATTGTTTTCCAGATACAGATGAAAGTTGTCAGTGCCATTCAAAGAGCTGAAAAGAAGGCCATGGTGTCCTGGCCAGAAAAGTCCACTCCAAGTTGCATACATGGCGATGCATCCCTATATCCATTCACCTAGAGACTTATGAAAAGTGAAAATTCCTAGGCCATACTGACTGAGTTCTAAGGTGAGACCCAGATATCCGTATTTAAAGAAACTGGAAACTCCCTAAGTGATTTTGTTGAGTAATTGGATTTCAGAACCCTCATATAGAATGGTAGTTCCTGAATGTGCTGCAGATTAGAATCATCTGCTGCACACTGGCTTTTAAAAAGCCTAATGTCTCAAGTCTTATCCCATACCAATTAAATCAGTATGGCTGGGGTGGCCAGGTGTTAGCTGCTCTTAATGAACCCCAAGTGATTCCAATGTGAAATAAAATTTGGGAACCACTGATGTTGATTACTGTTAGCTAGATTAGGCCAAGTGAAGTGTTTACACACAGCAGCTGACAGACATATAGTCAAAGTCCTAGGCATGATGATAGCCAAAGAGCAGGGCCGGACCAGAGCTGAAGAGGCAGCACCAAGCATCAGACCTACTGTGAAGAAGAGGCAGATAAAGCTGACCCATGTGACCTACATAAAAATAAGTGTGGGACCAACACTCTATGAGTGCTATAAGATTAACGATGTTCTGGATAGAAACAGGGAAATAAGTAAAAAGGTCCAGGTTCTCTTATTTCTGTAAATGAATAGCTGAAAGATTCTAAGTAAATTTATTTGAGATTGTACTAGAAGCAAATAGGGAGAGGATTAAAGGATGCTGAGCAAGCCCTGAGGTACAGGATCCTTTAAGAGGCATCAAAGAAAGTGATATCATTATATTTAAGGGCAATGGAAAGGCACATCAGAAAGTTAGAAGGAAAACAGCAAGGGTGATATTGCAGAAGTTAATGGCAGAGAGAATTTCAAGGATGGAATAATCAGTAGGATCCAGTGCTGCAGGGAGAAGTGGTAGGAGAACTAAAAAATGCTAATTGGAAGGCCTGTAATCCCAGCACTTTGGGAGGCTGAGGCGGGCAGATCACCTGAGGTTGGGAGTTCGAGACCAGCCTGATCAACGTGGAGAAACCCTGTCTCTACTAAAAATACAGAAAATTAGCCGGGTGTGGTGGCACATGCCTGTAATCTCAGCTACTTGGGAGGCTGAGGCAGGAGAATCACTTGAACCTGGGAGGCAGAGGTTGTGGTGAGCCGAGTGGAGTGCCATTGCACTCCAGCCTGGGCAACAAGAGTGAAACTGCATCTCAAAAAAAAATGCTCATTTGACATATCCCTTCATTTATGTTAAGAAAAAAAAAAAACTGGAGGATAGCATGCCTTTTCTCTTGCATCCTACTTGATAACAACTATCCTAACCTCATGGAATTGGTACATTACTGAGGGATGGAGAAGTACTATTTGAACTGCATAGCTCATTCACATCATCTTTTCTTAAAGCCACGTTGCACAGAAATGATCACATTTCTAACAGAAGCATCCCAAAACAGGTCCCTAAAATAAAAGGAAAGGAATACTCCAAGCACTGTGAAACCAAGAGAAAAAAAAAAAAAGAGGAAAAGAATAAAATGCTGGCTGGCTGTGAGCTCTGACTAAAAGGAGTCAAACGCTTTAGTTTAGAGAGGTAAAGGCTGAGGGCTGTGATTGAAGCATCCAATTAGTCATCAAGTCTTCTCTACTCTACCTCTGCGACGCATCTCATTTCCATCCACTTTATGCCATTCTCACTCCCACTGGCTTTGTCCATTCTCCAGTGAACAACTCTGTTACTAGTCTCTGGGCTTTAGAAGCTGGTTCATCCTACCATGTCTCACACTGGCTGGGCTCCTGCAGCTCTTTCCTCTTAGAATGTACTTTCTGCATCCCATTCCCTGTCTGACAAATCAGGAAAGGACAGATGGGCTCTGAGTTAGATTGTCTAGGTTTGTGTTCCCTGCCCTGCCATCTACCTGTCGTGTGACCTCAAGCAAACAATGTAAGCCCTCCGTGCATCATTTTCACCCCTGTAACAGGGGCAATGACAGTGCTTACCTGATAGGAACGTTATGAGAATGAAATGAGCTATACGTGGAATGTGTATGAAGAGCAGTGTAACATTAAACAATTCATCTCACTCAGATTGTTTTCTCATCTATAAAATTCCTACAAAAATCATATCCACCTTATATTGTTATGGAGGTTAACTTAGAAAATGCACCTGAACCAAATCAGCCTAGTGCCGAGTACATACTAAGCATCAACAGATAGCAGCGGATGTAACTGTTAGATCCCAAGTAAAACAGCTATGAATGCTCTCCTATTCCAATTTAAAGAAATCATTTCTTACTCCATATTCTGCTCTTCATTTTTGTTTTAGTATGGCCTTTATTTCTATCTTTAAAAAAGTTTAAAAAATTTTTTTTAGAGACAGGCTCTCTGTCACCCAGACTGGAGGGCAGTGATGCAATCATAGCTTACTGCAGTTCAATCATAGCTTACTTGAACTCCTGGGCGTAAGCAATCCACAGCCTCCTGAGTAGCTAGGACTACAGGTGTGTGCACATCACGCCCAGCTAATTGTTAAAAAAACTTTTTTAGAGACAAGGTCTCTCAATGTTACCCAGGCTAGTCTCCAATTCCTTGCCTCAAGCAATCCTCCTGCCTCCACCTCCCGAAGATTTTTTTTCCTTTTGTTAGTTATTTACATCTGCATCCTCCCCTCCAGATGATTAGACTGAGGACAGAGAACCATATTTTGTTAATGCATGGTTATACGACCATGCCATGATTTTAAAAAATTCACACAGTAGGTTCTCATTAACTGGTAGGTGAATTACTTTACTTACATTTTTATAATTTTTTTTCTTGTAAGTTCGTATTGTAAATTTTCGTGATGCTCAGCAAGGATGCAATGATAATATGGGAAAAGCCTGTAGGTTGCAGTGCAAACTGGAACAATCTTTTGGAAGAAAACATGGCAACCAGACTTTCCAAAAACAGGAGACTGATTAAGTTATGGTGTATTGATATGATGGAATAATATAGAATATTACCTATGCCATATCAAACAATGGATATATGCATATATGGTAGTATGGAAAAAAGTCTAAAATGTATCATAAGAGTAATAAAAGATATGTAACAATGGAAATTGTTTCCTTTTGTATAAAATTAATGATAGATATGATAGGCATAACTTTATGCATATTTATGCTTTTTTAAATTGGAAAGTATGATAAGTAATTGTGTACTTGGAGAAGGTGGTAGGGCAAAGGAAGAAGGGAATGAGGCCTTTCATTTTCCGTTTTGTAGCTTTTTGTTTTGTTTTTGAGACGTAGTCTCGCTCTGTCGCCCAGGCTGGAGTGGTAGATCTCGGCTCACTGCAAGTTCTGCCTCCCAGGTTCACGCCATTCTCCTGCCTCAGCCTCTCGAGTAGCTGGGACTACAGACGCCCGCCACCATGCCCGGCTAATTTTTGTATTTTTAGTAGAGACGGGGTTTCACCGTGTTAGCCAGGATGGTCTCGATCTCCTGACCTTATGATCCACCCTCCTCGGCCTCCCAAAGTGCTGGGATTACAGGCGTGAGCCGCCGCGCCTGGCCTCCATTTTGTAACTTTCTACACTGTCTAAATGTTTTCACCATATACATGTGTTATTACTCTTTTTTTAATGTTGATGAGAAAGATTAGGGCATACACTTTTTTGGTTGTTTTATTCTTTGTACCTCAGTGTATTTTTTTTAAGCATTGCAAAAATTTCCCCATATTAAATGCTTTCCAAAATCATATTTTAGTAGTCCTGTAGCATTCTACCATGTAACACATATAATGATTTATTAATCCCTTTTGTTAAGTATTTAAATTTATAATGTTTTGGCAGTTGTGATACTAAAATGAGTATCTGATGATATCTTGAGATACGTTCTGGAAGTGGAATTGCTGAGGCAGTAGTAAAATTTTGCCATTGGTAAACCTTCTAAGAACAGCAGGTCTTGGAGTACTCTCCTGGGTACCTTGAAAGGTTTGGTATCAATTCTGGAATTAAAAACTTGAAAGAGCTAAAATGCTCTGTGCAACACAGAAGAATTTTGAACCCCCAGAGGCAATGGTGGGGGAAAATAAGGCAGGGAAATAAGACATAAGAATGTGTGCTTCAAGGATGCAGGATGTGGCCTCCTCCCTGTGAGTGGATTACTATTGGAGACTTGTGAAGAAGCTGAATTGTTACACAGAGAAACAAAAACAGCATACAGCCTGAGGCCAATTACACCACCGAGCATAAACCTGGGAATTAACAGGAACCAGAGGGAGGGCTTGAGAGTGTCACCAATCAGGGAGCTGGGTGTGGAGCTGAATATAACTGACTTGCTTTCTCAGGCCAGACTTTCCACCTCTCTTTACCACACACACTTCTCCTCTGAGGACCTCTGTTTTACAGGTTGGTAAACTTGTGATTTATATTACCAAATTGCCTTTTGGGGAGCAGGGGACGTACACATTTATGCTTTCACCAGCCATGGAGAAAGAGGCCTGAGACACCCCACCATCACCAATAGTGGGTATTACAGTTTTAAACCTTCAGCAATTTAACGGAAAAAAATTGTTTTTCTCATTGTTTACTTATATATGATTTTACGTTTTGGAGAAAGGTTGACAATTTTTTCATCTTCACCTCATTTCTTGGAGAAAATGGAAGCCATCAAACAGAACCCTATTTATCAAAACACACTGATATAATAGACACCACCTCTATGGCATTTGGTATGTGCTGGACATGGTTTAAGTGCTCTTATAAATATTAACTCATTTAAAAATTCACATAACAAATCTATAACATAGGTAATACTTTCTCTTCATTTTGTGGGTGAAGAGCTTGAAGTCTAGAAAGAGTGTAACTTGACCACACTTACAGTAAGTGGAAGAAGTTGGATTCCAGCCTGGTTCCAGCTCCTAAACTCTCTGACATGCTACCTCTTCTTTCTTTCTCCATCCTTAACAACTTACCTTCATCATGTCCCTGCCACTGCTTTTAGGCCCTTTCAAATGTCAAAGGCCAATCCTTCTGTTCTCCTTTGATAGCCAGGTGCTCCTGCCTTCTAAGAGCCCTCCATCCATTCTCTTCCTCTCTCTTGCTCATCTTCAACATCCCTTCAGTCCCAGTATCACTCACCTTAAACAAAAAATAAAAATGAAACAATCACAGTAAAAAGGAAACAACAACAAGAACAAACCTGTCAAACCTATATTTCCTTCCCTCTACCACAACTTTCCTCTGTATGATTATCGGCACAGTCTCCAGGTTTTCACCCTCCATTCCTACTCAACCCACTCCAACCTTGTCTCTGCTTCAACCAGCCAGCCCACTAAACTGCATTTGCCAAGTGCATCAATGACGTTAGTTTTTTAATATCCAAGGGATTTAAAAAATTTAATTAGATACAGTGGACCATTCCCTCTTTTTGATATACTTGATAGACTACACACTTAGGGTTTTTATTCTATGCTCCATGTAGCATCTCAGTGTTCTTTGTTAGCTCTTCTTCCTATGCCTAACCTCTAAATCTTAATTTTCATGAAAACTTAAGACCTTTGATCTCTTTCCTTCTCACTGTACTCACTCTCTCAAGTTGACCATATTCAGTCTCATGGTTTTAAAAACTATTATCTAACAGATGATGCCTCCCTAATTTATTTTACATGCCAGTCCCACTGGGATATGTCTCAGGCATCTCAAACTTAACCTATCAAAACTGAATTATTTATTTTCCTACCAAATCAGAAATATTCTTTCCTACCCCCTACACCTAATAAATTCCATGATGTCAGGGGTGAAGTTTGTGTTGATGTGTAGAACCTAGCATAGTTTCTTATATAATATGTAGGTGGTGCCAATCAATAAGAGTTTAATGAGTGAATGAATGAATTGAAATTTTTTGTTTGAGATAATTCTGAATTATCTCAAACAAATCTATAATTGGTTAACAATGCACACTCAGATCTATAATTGGTTAACAATGCACACTCAAAATTAATGAAAGAAACAATATATGTACTGAATGATTTTGAAAATTAGAAAGGGACTTTAGACATTTTTTAGTATACAAGGTCTTAGAATTGAAAGGAAACGTAGTTCAGATCTCTTGTTTTATAGATACAGAAATTATTGTTAGTTAACTTACTTGTCCAATATGACATTAGTCTTGTTAGAGCTGGCATAGAACCCTCGAGTCTTGTTACAAGATGGTATATTGTCTATAGATTCATTATACTTAATTTGTGTGTGTATATGTCTGTATATGTGTGTGTATGTACGTGTATATGTGTGTGTGTGTGTGTATAGTTCATACAATGAATTCATACAAGGATTTTCTGTATCACTAGCTGAAAACGTCTTAGTTATTTTCTACCTATTCCCCAACAGTATCCCCAGGGCCTAGAAAAGTACCTGACACAAAATGGATGGTCAAATAATATTGTTGACTGAGTGATCTGCAGACTTTTAAAAGTTGGTAACAACTGAAATAAACCCTAAGCTTGTTTCTTTATAAACATAGTCACCAATTGTCTAAACAACAACAACAGTGGAACCCAAGATGCATGGTATGAGAAGTATGAATGAGATTACAGGGTCGATAAGACATTTGGAATTGAGCTTGTGTTTTAAAAGCTGGGGTCTGTAGTTCTTCTAAAAAGAGGACTAACTACTTCTTCCAAATTTTCTTTCTGTGTCAGGTATTTTATAAACCTTGTCTCATTTCATCCTGGCAGCCCAGCTATTAATAGATAGGTGTTATAATCATTTTACATATAAGGAGACAAACTCCAAAAGAATAAATAATTTTCCCAGAGTAGTCTAACAGGTAAATATCATAGATGCAGTTTAAATACAAATCTGAAGTTACAGCATAGGTGATTTCACCTCTGATACGCTGTCTTCTCCAAGACTGAGAAAAACTGTTCTTTTACACTTATTAGACTACTAAGTTCACATTAATTCTAGGTGGGACAGGGGAGGAAGAGAGGAATTATGCCTGTTTCTTTTTTTCATCTAAAAGAAACCCCAAGGAGATAAAAACAAACAAACAAACACACAAAAACACAAAACTTAAGAGTTCGTGAGAACCAAACTCTAACTCAAGCTTGTCTACGCTGCACCCCACGGGCCGCGTGGAGCTCAGTAAGGCTTTGGATATGACCCAACACAAATTTGCAAACTTTCTTAAAATGTTACGTGATTTTTTTTCCAGCTGTTCAGCTATTGTTAGTGTTAGTATATTTCATATGTGACCCAAGACAGTTCTTCTTGTTCCAATGTGGCCCAGGGAAGCCAAAAGATTAGACGTTCCAGCTCTGACTTATTTTTTCATGTTTAAATCAATTTTGCTGAGGATGATTTACATAAAACAAAATGCAACCATCTTAAGTTTATAGTTTAATGAGTTTTGACAAACATACAAACCTGTGTAGTCATCACCCCAATCAAGAAATACAACATTTCTATCACACAAAAAGTTCCATCACCTCTTCCTGGCTCCAGGCAACCACTGATATGCTTTCTGTCATTTTAAATTAGTTTTGCCTATTCTAAAATTCCATATAAATGCAACCATATGGCTTTTTTGGGTGTGTGTTTGGCTTTTTTATTTACTTAGCATTATGTTTTGATAATCCTATAACTGAAAATGTCAGGAGTTCACTCCTTTTTATTACTCGGTAGTATTATAGTTAATGAACATGCTATATATGTTTTTATCCATTCACCTATTTTCAAACATTTGGGTTAGCTCAAGGTTTGGGGTAATATGAATAAAGCTGCTGTGATCATTCAGGTGTAATCTTTGTGTAGGCATTTGCTTTCATTTCTTGTATTTAAATATCTAGGGGTAGAACTGATAGATCATATAGTAGCTATATATTTAATTTTACAAAAAACTGTCAAACCATTTTTCAGGATGGTTGTATCTTTTGTGTGTGTGTGTGTGTGTGTGTTTTGAGTTGGAGTTTGTCTCTTGTTGCCCAGGCTGGCATGCAGCAATGTGGTCTTGGCTCACTGCAACCTCCGCCTCCTGGGTTCAAGTGATTCTCTGGCCTCAGCATCCCGAGTAGCCGGGATTACAGGTGCCCACCACCATGCCCAGCTAATTTTTGTAATTTTAGTAGAGACGGGGTTTCACCATGTTGGTCAGGCTGGTCTCAAACTCCTGACCTTAGGTGATCCACCCGCCTCGGCCTCCCAAAGTGCTAGGATTACAGGCGTGAGCCACCGCGCCCAGCTGGTTGTATCATTTTTACAAGAGTGTTCCAGTTGCTGTATATCTTTCTCAGTGTTTGGTACTGATACATTCTTGATCACTTTAGACATTCTAGTGTATGGATTTGTAATCGTACTGCGTTGTAGTCTCAATTTGCATTTCCCTAGTGACTGATGATGGTGAGCATTTTTATTTGTTTAGTTGCCATCTGTATATCTTTATTGCTAAGTAGTCTTACATTGCATGAAGATACCATGAGTTATGTATGTTGATATATTTTGAATTTCTATTATTAGGCACACACCATTTACTTCTTTCTAAGCAGTTGTCCCTTTCATCATTGGGAAATATCTTTCTTTATTTCTGGTAATAAACTTTGTCTTAAAGACTACTTATTTGCTGTCAATGTAAACATCTTGGGCTTCTTTTACTTATTCTTTGAACAGTATATTGTTTTCATACTAACTATGTTTTTATACTTAAAATGTATCCCTTATAGGCAGCATATGTAAGGGAACTTCAAAAAGTTTGTGGGAAAATGGAAGTAAAAGATAGAAATATAAATTTTATTTCTCAATATAAACTCCATCAAGTTCAAGACTTTTCTAAGTAATGACAACAGCTATTTAGTCCATTCTTACAGAACTGAGAGTTCTGGGAATGTAACCATTATCAGTGCAGTATTTTTTACGTTATTCACTGGAAAAAAAATGGATTTCTTTTACAGATTTTTTTTTTTTTTTTTTTTAGTTTAGGATACAAAAAGAAGTCAGAAAGAGCCCGTTGGGACTCTATGGTGGATGCTTAATGATTTCCCATAGAAATCTTTTCAAAATTTGCCTTGCTTGAGAGAGGAATGAGCAGAAGTATTGCTGTGGTGAAGAACTCTCTGGTCAAGACTTTCTGAGTATTTTTCTGCTAAAGCTTTGCCTGACTTTCTCAAAGCACTCTTGTCATAAGCAGATGTTACCATTCTTTGGCCCTCCAGAAAGCCAACAAGCAAAATGCCTTGAGCATCTCCCCAAAACTATTGCCATGACCTTTACTCTTCACTGGCTCACTTTTGCTTTGACTGGACCATGTCCACCTCTTGGTAGTCATTGCTCTGATTGTGCCTTGTCTTCAGGATCACACTGGTCAAGCCACGTTTCGTCTCCTGTCACAATTCTTCAAAGAAATCCTTCAAGATCATGGTCCTACTTGTTTAAAATTTTCATTGAAAGCTCTGCTCTTGTCTGCAACTAGTCTGGCCACATGGGTTTTGGCACCCACAGAGTGGAAAGTTTTCTCAAATTCAATTTTTCAGTCAGAATTGTGTAAGCTGAACCAATTGCAATGTCTATGGTGTTGGCTATTACTTGTGCTGTTAACTGTTGGTTTGCTTCAATTAGGGCATGAACGAGATGAATTTTTTCCTTGCAAATTGATGTGAATGATCCGCCACTGAGGGCTTCATCTTTGATATCGTCATGTCCTTTCTTAAAATGAGTTATCCATTTGTAAACTGTTGATTTCTTTGGGACATTGTCCTCACAAACTTTTCATAAAGCCTTGGTGGTTTCACCATTCTTCTACCCAAGCTTCACCATAAAGTTGATGTTTAATCTTGCTTCAATTTTACAGAATTGATGTTGCTCTGTTAGGAGCTCTTTTCAAACGGATGCCTTATCCTTCTTAGTGCCTTAAATTAGATCTTGTTCAGATTTTATAACAAATTAGTGAGTTTACTTTGGTGTATAAACTTTTTGAAATTTATGCATAGTTTTTTGATAATACACATTTAACATGAATTTTTGAAAATGCTTGTAATTGGAACTGTTTTGTCCAATTTGATAATTTTTTTTAATTGGGATGTTTTGGCCACAGTTAACATTTAATACAATTATTGATATGGTTGAATTTAATAATCAGTTTATTACTTGTTTTCTGTTTTTCCCTTCTCTTTTTTGTCCCTCTCTTATCTCTTTCTTACCTAATTTTAGATTATAGTATTTCAATATTTATTAGTATTTGATTTTAATGTATCTACTATAGACTTTTAAGATATACTTCTTTGTATTTTTTAAAGTGATTGATCTAGGGACTTATATACATATATACACACATACATACACACACATACTCTTAATGTATACTATTCTTTACACTTTAATATTGTACTAGCTACTTTATGTACATTATAAAAATCTTTCAACAGTGTAGATTGCTTTCCTTCCTCCTGCCATCCTTTATTTTGTAGATGTCACATATATCTATATACATTGAAAACAACATGTGACAATATTGTAATTTTCACTGTAGAAAGTTAAATATATCTTAAAACACCCAAGAGGAAAAAATAGATATTTATATTCATTCAGATATTTATCATTTCTGATGCTTACTATTTGATCCCGAAATCCCAATTTCCCTCTAGTATCATTTGCTTCAATCTGGAAGGCAATTTCCTTTAGCATGTTTTATAATGCAGGGCTGTTGGCAACAAATTCTTTTAGTATTCCTTTATATGAAAGACTTTATCTTGTTTTAAATCTTGAAGCATATTTTGTCTGGCTATAGAATTCTGGGTTGATTTTTTTTTTTTCTTTCAGCGCTAAAGATATTGCTCCATGTCATCTGGCCTCTATGCTTTCTGATGATAAATCTGCAGTCATTAAAATCATTGTTACTCTGTGTGAATGTGCCATTTTAAGAATGACTACTTTTAAGATCTTAAAAAAATCTTTGGTCATTTAGCAGTTTGATTATAATGTGTCTAGGCATAGTTTTCTTTGAATTTATCCTATCTGGAGTTCTTTGAGCTTCTTAAATCTGCTAATTTATGTCTTTCAGAAAACTGAAGACTTTAAAAATCATTATTACTTTAATTTTTTTTCTGTTTCCATCTTTTTCATACTTCTTGGAAATACTTTGGAATTACATGGACATTAGACCTTTTGATATTTTCCCATACGTCCCTGAGGTTCTAGCTTTTTAATTTTTTTCCTCTCGATCCTTCAGATAGGAAAATGTCTACTGATCTAGTTTAAAGTTCACTAACTTTTTCTTTCTTTTTTTTTTTTTTTTTGATATGGAGTCTCGCTCTGTTGCCCAGGCTGGAGTGCAGTGGCGCGGTCTTGGCTCACTGCAACCTCTGTCTCCCGGGTTCAAGCAATTCTCTGCCTCAGCCTCTGGAGTAGCTGGGATTACAGGCGCCCACCATCACGCCTGGCTAATTTTTGTATTTTTAGGAGAGACGGGGTTTCACCCTCTTGGCCAGGCTGGTCATGAACTCCTGACCTCGTGGTCCACCCGCCTCAGCTTCCCAAAGTGCTGGGATTACAGGCGTAAGCCACCACACCTGGCCTTCACTAACTTTTTTTCTCTGCCGTCTATATTCTGCTATTGAGCCCATCCAGTGACGTTCTTATTTCTGTTGTTGTATAATTCTAAAACTTTCTATTTGTTTCATCAACAGAAGTGGGTGATGAAAATTTCTGTTGATCTAGCTTAAAGTTCACTAACTTTTTAGGCAAGAAGGCAAGAAAAGGTTATCACCTCTTCATCATTATGTTATCCTTCTGTTCATCAACAGAAGTAGGTGATGAACACAAACTCTGCCAATCCCTAGAACCACATACACATGTAACAGATTCAAAATAGCAAAAGCTCAAAGAGATAGAGATTTGGACCACCACTCAAAGAAGGCAAGAAGAGGTTATCATCTGAACCTGCCTAGGTTAATCAACTACTAAAACAAAAATATCAATATTCTCTGGATGATTATAACAGAACCCCAAATCTATACATCATAAGAGTGCCAGTGTCTAGGATTCAATCCAAAATTGCTTGCCACAAAAAGCGCTGGAAAAATATGACCAAAAACACTGGAAAAACGAAAAAATATGAGTTAATTTTTGTATTGTGGTGTGAGATAAGTATCTAAGGAGTTTTAATTTTGCTTACTTTTTAATTTCTAGAAACTCCATTTGGTCCTTTTTCGAATCTTCAGTATCACTTATTACACCTTTCTCTTCTCTACAGATATCATCAAGCTTGTTTTATTTCTTTAAACATAGTGAGCACTGTTGTTTTGTATTTCGTGTCTGATAATTCTAACATCTGACATCTTTGTGCATCTGTTTCTGTTGTTTGTTGTTTCTGTTGGGTCACAGAGTTTCATTTCCTCATTTGCCTCTTTATTATATATTGTGTGTTGGACATGGGTTTGTGGAAATAATGTAAGACCTGTAATGAAGGTAACTTCTTCCAGAGATGATTTACATTTTCTTCCGTCAGACACTTGGGGGCACTGCCCGACTAAGACTATACTAAAACAATTCAAGTAATTTGACCTTGGGCTGTAATTCTACTTCAGAGTTTTGTTTTAACTTCTGGATCATCCTCACCTTGATGGTATAGCCTATTGGGGTTACCCAGCTTATTGTAGGGAGAGCTCCTGTCTTGAATGAGTTTAGGGTTTTGATTTTCTTTCCCCTCATCATGTGGGTTGTCAGACTAAGGTTCTACCTTTCATAGGTCAGAACATGTTCTCTGGGTAAAGGGTCTTTTGTGTAGATGAAATTATCTGGGTTCTTGTTTTCTTTCAGCTTTGGCCTATAACTGTTTTTCTCATTATCTTCTTTGCATTTAGGAAGATATTTTTTGCATTTTTCTTTAGGCTTTTTGGTTGTTTCCACTAGGAGTTGATCTGAGTTGATCTGAATAACCCAGTCTGCAATGCTGTTTACAGGTTTGATTCCCCGCACTCCACCCCTAACCAATGATTAACCACTTGCCTAAAAACATTTGTTGAAAAACATATGTCACATTTATGTTTTACTCAATAAATATATTGGTCTGTTTCTGACCTATTTTTTTTGTTCCATTCATTTCTCATTATTCACTGTGATTAATGGTTAGACACCACCACAAGAAGGCTGAATATCCTCATTTCCTTTGTTGGCCTCTGTAACTAATAGCCTTGATTTTCAAATGGTGACCTAGAACATGCTCATGCATTGCTCATGGGATTGTAAAATACTGCAAGCTTTATAGCAAAAAATTCAGTTACATCTTAAAAAAACCTATTTATGCATTTATCCTTTAATGTAGAAATACAGCTTCTAGGAATTTATCCTGAAGTCACACCACAAAAAATCAAAATTCATACATAAATATTATTTATTACAGCATCTATAGTTGCAAAATATAGGAACAAACTAAATGCCTAGGAAATTGGTTAAATAAACATTATACATTTACACAACAGAGCATTGTGAAGCTGTAAAAAAGAGTGAGGAAGATGCATATGAACCTATAAAGATTTCTGGGAAACCTAGTTAAATGAAAAATGTAAAGCGCAAAAGAGTTTGTATGCTATACTACCATTTGTATAAGAAACAAGACTACACATATGTATCTGCTTAATTTTGCAAAGAGAAACACAGAAAGAATAATCCATAAACTTATAAAACTGGTTTCCTTTAGAGGTTGGTGGGAACAGGGCAAACCATTTCGTATTTTAAATATTCAAAATGTAAAATTAAATATAAAAAGACAAGAAGTGATCCATTAACATAAGCAAACCAAATGAATGTTATTAAGAATTTGTATAATTCTTAATAATACACAAGTTTGTATGAGAAACAAGACTACACATATGTATCTGCTTAATTTCACAAAGAGGAACACAGAAATAATAAACCATAAACTTACAAAATTGGTTTCTTTTAGAGGTTGGTGGGAACAGGGCAAACCATTTAGTATTTTAAATATTCAGAATGTAAAATTAAATATAAAAAGACAGGAAGTGAACAATTAACGTAAGTAAACCAAATATGTATTATTAAAACAATAAAATAATCACTCAGAAATAATATAATACAAGTAACTTTGAACACAGTACTCTGTATAGCTCCAGTAGGATATAGTCTAAGGAAAAAGAACTGTAAAGGATTCTTGAATTTACTTAATAACCAGTTGTTGCTGCTAGTGGTAGTAGTATGGTAAATCTGAAACTATATTGTTGGTATTTATAGAATAGAGAAAATGAGTAAATATCTTAATTTTATTGGGAACCAGGGTTCTTACTGTAGGAGAACAGAGGCGTAAAATATGACATTGGGAAAGGAGAGGAACACATAGTCCCAAGATATTTTTCCTCAGATTACTTATTAATTACATAGGGGGAAATAATAACTTTATAGGGAGAACCTGACTGACACCACTTTAATTAAGGGATCAAAGTCAACATCACCAATATTAGGGCAAACTGACATCATGTGCTTATAATACAAGGCACTGAAAAGAACACAAGATCATTTCTGTGATATTTCTGCCAAAAATGCATGGCCTGCATCTAATAATAAGGAAACATCAGACACACTGAAATTGAAGAATAGTGTACAAAACAACTACCTGTATCCTTCAAAAATATCAACATCATGAAACGCAAAGAAGCTGAGAAAGTTTTCCAGGTTAAAGGAAACAAAAGAGCCATGATAAGTAAATGCAAATTCATAGCCTATCATAGATCCTAGATAAGGGGGAAATTAGGACAATTTAAATATTGATTGTATATTATACATTGAAATTTATTATTATTAAATTTTCTCTACTTTATAAATGAACTGTACTATGATCATAGAAGTTCTTAAGTTATGCACACTGAAATATTTGGGGGGTAAAGGGGCAATGATGTCTACATCTTATTCTTAAGTGGTTCTAAAAATAATCTATGTATGTATATATTGACATTATGTCTACATATACATATATACATGAATGAAGAGAGTTTATATGCTAAAGAAAGTATGAGACGATGTTCACAATTGGTGAATCTGAGGTTTCTAAATTGTAGGCCATAGGAATCTGAAAGAGTGTAACATAGTAATCAGATTTGGGCTTAGAATATTTATGAAGAAAACACCTTACTGCTTCAAGGTACTTTGTGTGGCACAGTGTCCTGATAGTGACCAGTTAAAGCCTAGAGGAGCCAGGCCTCTGGCTGGTATAGCAGAGCACAGTGCAGATAATGCTTGAGGAGACTGGTCAAAGGGGGCTCAGGATCAGGAAACACCACATTAAAACTTCCAGGAGATACAATTTCAAACTCATCAAACAGGCAACCATTAAAGACTTTCTAATTCAAAGGATTGACGAAATGAAAACTCTCACACACTGCTGGTATAAAATAGTGAATTGGTATCATCATTTTGGAGGTTAATTTCGTTATGTGTCAGTCTGAGTCCAAACAGGATACAGAAACCACACAGTTATTTTAACAGAGAAAGTTCAATAAAAAGAGTGATTAATTCCAACAGAATATTACAGTAACAAGGGATCAGTAATAAGAAATGAACTCTAAAGAACACAGAAATAACAGATAAAAGCAGTAGCCACTATCTTTGTGGCTTAGATAGATGCCCATGGAAGCACTCCCTACCCTCAAGGTGGAGATCCCGACCATGTTGGAGAGGGCATGGCGTGGCTAACCAGATGGCAGATAATTGTGATGTCACACTAGTACAACTTGCTGAAAATCTTCCGGTGAGTGGAGGCTGCTGAGGAAACCTGTTCACAGAGAGGTATCTCACCAGAGGCACTTTGTGGCAAAACCACCTAAAGGGTGTTCAGGGGCAGCTGCCGGCTGCTGTGCACTGCAGAAGCCTAATGCTACAAAAGCTGCATATGATGCAGAAACCAAGTGCTGGAGGAGCTGTGCCTGCTTCAGGAGCTTTGTGCTGGGGAAACTGTCGCAGTGTAGGGCTTTCCAGGCTGACACACCAGCACCAGCAAGCAAAACCCTTTCCTTCTGCAGTGCTTCTCCATTGCCCTCAACTGCTATAGCTTCACATTGTACCAGCTGACAAAAGAAAAATATTTAAAGGGCCCGAATGCATTTTCATGGAGCTGGCAAAAAAATATAAATTTAGATTTAAATTCTAATAAAGAAACTGGCATACGTTATACCTAGGAAGGTTTCAGATGTGTATACCATATTATTGGGAGACAATTTTCGACAAAGGAATTATCTCAATGCCTCCTGGGTCTAGGAAGCAGAACTGTTGGAGACTGTCTTTTGGGCCCAACCAGGGGAGAAACTGGCATCATAAAACCTTAGGTCACTTTATCAAAGAGCCAAATTCCTGGGAGAGAATACATGATTGGCCTAGCGTGGGTCATATGCCTACACTTTGGTCAAGATACCATAATTCATGGCCCCATTATGGCTTCAGGAAATCGAAACCATGGTAGTTTCCCTCCACCATCTCCCCCAAAATGAAGTTGTATTTATGGGACAGTGAAATTGATTTTGGGCATAGGAAACTAACAGATTCTCTTTGGAGCAGGAGCTGGCAAACTAGTGTTTCTGGGCCAAATCTGGCTCAACATGCATTTTTGTGTGACTTGTGAGCTAAGAATGATTTCTACATTTTTATTTTCTTTTATTATTATTATTTTTTGAGACAGACTCTTGCTCTGTTGCCCAGACTGGAGTGCAGTGGCGTGATCTCAGCTCACTGTGACCTCCACCTCCTGGGTTCAAGCAATTTTCCTGCCTCAGCTTCCTGAGTAGCTGGGGTTACCAGCACCTGCCACTATGCCTGGCTAATTTTTGTATTCTCACTAGAGGTGGGGTTTCACCATGTTGGCCAGGCTGCTCTTGAATTCCTGATCTCAAATGATCTGCCTGCCTCAGCCTCCCAAAATGCTGGGATTACAGGCATGAGCCACCATGCCTGGTTGATTTCGACATTTTTAAATGATTGAGAAAAAATGAAAGCAAAGTTATATTTTGTGACATGTAAAAAATCATATGAAATTCAAATTCTAGTCTCCACAAATAAAAGTTTATTGAAGCATAGGTACACTTCTTTATTGGCTATAGCCTTGTGCTTTCATACTACAATGGCAGAGTAGTAGAGTTATGACAGACTGTGTGGTCCCTGTAATGGTTAATATTAGGTGTCAACTTGTTTGGATTGAAGGATGCTTGGATAGCAGGTAAAGTATTGTTTCTGGGTGCATCTGTGAGAATGTTGCCAGAGGAGATTAACACTTGAGTCAGTGACTGGGAGAGGAAGACCCACCCTCAATCTCGGTGGACACCATTCAATTGGCTGTCAGTACTGCTAGAACAATGCAGGTGGAAGAAGTGGGATAAGCTGGCTTGCTGAGTCTTCTGACTTTCATCTTTCTCCCATACTTGGTGCTTTCTGCCCTTGAACATCAGACTCTTGGACTTACACCAGTTCTTTTCTGGGGGCTCTCAGGCCTTTGACCGCAGACTGAAGGCTGCACTATTGGCTTCCCTACTTTTGAGGTTTTGGGACTCGGACTGGCTTCCTTTCTCCTCAGCTTGTAGAAGGCCTATCCTGGGACTTCACCCTGTTATTATGTGAGTCAATTCTCCTTAATAAACTCCCTTTCATATATACAACTATCCTACTAGTTCTGTCCCTCTAGAGAACCCTGACTAATACAGTCCCTAAAGTCTAAAATATTTATCATCTGGCCCTTTATAGCAGGGGTCCCCAGTGCCCAGGCCACAGACCAGTACCTGTTGGGAACCCTGCCACACAGCAGGAGGTGAATGGTGAGCAAGTGAGCGAGGCTGAGCTCTGCCTCCTGTCAGATAAGCGGTGGCATCAGATTCTCTTGGGAGCATGAACCCTGTTGTGAACTGTGCATGCAAGGGATCTAGGTTGGGCATACTCCTTATGAGTATCTAATGATAAATGAAGATTCTCATAAGGAGGATGAATCATCCCGAAACCATCCCCCCACAACTATCTGTGGAAAAATTGTCTTTCATGGAATAGGTCTCTGGTGACAAAAAGGTTGGGCAGCGCTGCTTTATAGATAAATGACCACATTCCTCTCTCCCTGCTCTAGAGTCTTTCTATGCCAAGTGTATTGCGCAGACCAGCAGGCAGGAGGCGGGACCCCACTCCAGAGCCAATGAATCTACACTTGCACTGGATTCCCAGGTGATTCATCTGCGCAAGGAAGTTAGAGAGACACTGCTTTAGAGAAGGGAAGTCTGAATCCTGGGAGGAGCCCATTTTGTTACTGTTTTTTACCATTTTTGACCTGCCAATATGTGTGAGGCATTGTGATTTTCTGCCATTGTTCATCAGGTCCCTTCTATTTTTAAAGGTCACGCATATGTTAAATCTACCTTAGACCACAGAGGTTTATTGTAAGAATATAAAGGAAGGAAGGAGGGACAAAAGGCAGGAAGGAAGAAAGGGATGGAAGAAGGGAGGGAGGAATGTCAAGATACTGTGTCAGCTGGCCTCCCTCCTGAGGATCTGTTGGAGGCATTGATTTCAGTTGAAACGCCAGCAGTAGCCCTAGTGGTCCCCAGAAGCTGTAGTGATTGAAAAGCTGCTGTAGATTGACACGAGCTGTGATTATAGGTGCCTACCACCATGCCTGGCTAATTTTCGTATTTTTGGTAGAGATAGGGTACAAAAAAATTGTATTTTTAGTAGAGACTAGCCATGTTGGCCAGGCTAGTCTCGAACTCCTGACCTCAGGTGATCCACCCGCCTCCACCTCCCAAAGTGCTGGGATTACAGGTGTGAGCCACTGCACCCAGCCAATTTTTGTAATATTCTTATTTCAACATGGTTTATATTCTTCACCAGATTAGATTTTATCTCAAGAAACCACTTTCTTTGTTTGTCCATAAGAAGCACTCCTCATCCTTTAAAGTTTTGTCAGGTTGCAGCAATTCATTCACATCTTCTGGCCTTAATTCTAATTCTGGTTCTCTTTTTATTTCCACGACATCTGCAGTTACTTCCTCCAGTGAAGTCTCAAACCCTTCAAAGTCATCTATGAGCAATGGAATCAACTTCCAAACTTTGTAAGGTTGATATTTTGACCTCCTCCTATAAATCACAAACGTTCTTAATGATATCTAGAATGGTGAATTCTTTCCAGAAGATTTTCAATTTACTTTGCCCGGATCCATTAGAGGAATCACTATTTATACTATAGTCTCATGAAACTTATTTCTTAAATAATAAGACTTGTAAGTTGAAACTACTCCTTGATCCATTGGCTGAGAAATGGATTGTGTAAGCAGGCATAAAGCAACATTTATCTCCTTGTACATCTCCATCAGAGCTCTTGGGTGACCAGGCTGATCATTGAGCAGTAAGATTTTGAAAGAAATCTTTTTTTGAGCAGTGGTTCTAAATAATGGGTTTTAAATATTCATTAAACCATGCTGTCAACAGATGTGCTGTCATTCCAGCTTTGTTGTTTCATTAGTAGAGCATTGGCAGTGTAGATTTAGCATAATTATTAAAGGCCCTATGATTTTCAGAATGGTAAATGAGCCTTGGCTTCAACTTAAAGTCACAAGCTATATTAGCCCCTAACCAAAGAGTCAAACAGCTCTTTGAAGTTTTGAAACCAGGCATTGACTTCTCTTCTCTAACTATGAAAGTCCTATAAGGCATCTTCTTTCAATTTAAAGCTGTTTCATCTACATTGAAACGGTTTAGTGTAGTCACTTTCATCAATGATCTGAGCTAAATCTTCTGGAGAACTTGCTGCAGCTTCTGCATCAGCACTTGCTGCTTCATCTTATATTTTTATATGATAGAGATGGCTTCTTTCCTTAAACCTCATGATCCGACCTCTGCTAGCTTCCAATTTTTCTTCTGCGGCTTTCTCACACCTCTCAGCCTTCATAAAATAGAAGAGAGTTTGGCCTTTGCTGTGGATTAGGCTTTGGCTTAATGGAATGTTATGGCTGAGTTGATCTTCCATCCAGACTACTCAAACTTTCTCCACATCAGCAATAGGGATATTTTGCTTTACTATTATTATTATTATTATTCATGTGTTCACTGGAGTAGCACTTTTAATTTCCTTCAAGAACTTTTTGTTTGCATTCACTACTTAGCTGTTTGGTGCAAGAGGCCTTGCTTTCAGTCTATCTTGGCTTTTGACATGTCTTCCTCACTAAGCTTAATCATTTTTAGCTTTTGATTTAAAGTGAGAGATGTATGACTCTTCCTTTTACTCAAATACATCAAAGCCATTGTAGGGCTATTAATTGGCCTAATGTCAATATTATTGTCTCTGAAGGAATAGAGAGGATTGAAGAGAGGGAGAGAGAAAGGGGAGCAGCTGGTCAGTGGAGCAGTCAAAACATGAGTAACATTTATCAAGTTCTTATTCAGGGGTGGTTCATGGTTCCTAAAAACAATGACAATAGTAACATCAAAGATGACTGATCACAGATCATTGTAACAGACATAATAAGAATGAAAAACTTTGAAATACTATGAGAATTACCAAAATGTGACACAAAGACACACAGCAAACACAGGCTATTGGAAAAAATGATGGCGACAGACTTGCTCAACAAAGGGTTGCCACAAACCTTCAGTTTGTAAAAAGTGCAGTATCTATGAAGTACAATTAATGTAAAACACAATATCTGTGAATAACAATAAAACAAGGTATGCTTATAGTCAGAATAATTTGAAAACGCTAAGAGACCATCAAGTCTAAATCCATAAAGCTCTATCTTATCACACAGACTAACTTTCTAGATTATCTCTCACTATTTCTGGGATTCTCATCTGCATATGACTCTCTAATTTGGCCCAGTCTTCCACCCCTCCTAGCCCAGTTACCCATTTTGCATTTTGACACTCATCACCTGTGTCAGTTAAATACTCTATGTCTTTGAATTCTTCTCTAAACCTTTTTCCTCTCACTGTAGCCAGACTTTCCCTTGAGGGCTTTGCTTCCCTATGATCCTTACAAGTGATGATTGTTATTCTCCTGCATCCTACAGAATATTTGGTCTTGGGATGCAGGAGAATAACAGTCATCACTTGTAGGTCTTCATCCATTCTTGCCATTGCCATTCCTAGAAAAAACTCCCCTTGTTCCTTAAAATAAACAAAAATACAAAAATATTGGCCAAGTGTGGTGGCTCATGCCTGTAATCCCAGCATTTTAGGAGGCCAAGGTGGGCGGATCACTTGAGGTCAGGAGTTTGAGAACAGCCTGGCCAACATGGTGAAACCCTGTCTCTACTAAAAATACAAAAAATTAGCCAGGCATGGTGGCAGGCGCCTGTAATCCCAGCTACTTGGGAGGCTAAGGCATGAGAATTGCTTGAACCCGGGAGGCGGAAGTTGCAGTAAGCTAAGATTGCACCACGGCACTCCAGCCTGGGCTACAGAGCGAGACTCCATCTCAACAAAAAACAAAACAAAACAAAACAAAATCAGAAATAGCTTATTTTGGGGGAAACAAATGCCATCCTCTTCAGGGCTACCATGCAGTGATGTGGAGGCAGAGCCTATAGAAGCCTGTATGGATGCTGGCTGTGACCAGAAAAAGGGTTCCATTTTCTAATTTGCAAAGAGATATAAGCCATTTTCCAAGCAAGTTTGAGCAAGGCTGCATTCATCCAGAGGGTGATTTTCTACGACTTTCTGTTAAGGTACTCGCTGTAGGAAGGAGCAGCCACCTTGATAAGAATATACCACCTTCTTATTGTAGTCATCTACAACACTCTCTTCATTCATGGGAGGTTTTATCTCCGATTTATTACCTTTCTCCTCACCACTACCTTGGTCTTCATTCTTGGTGACATCAGTATCAACATAGGGACCAATTACCCATAATGTTACCACTTTGAAAATGTCAATTTTGCTGTGTGATAAGGTAACTGAGTGGTTAAGTTGATAAACTGCAGAATTTCCATTTCAAGCATATTACTGCTAAACTCCTCCCTTCTACCTTTTTAGATCATACCCCTACTATAGAGATTTCAGCAATTCTTCAAGCCCACCATGATTTCCCTTCAGCATTCTCACCTTGAATGAAACCCAGCCCCTAGTTAAGTCTAATTTTCTGCTTCTTCTCCTTTTATGCCCCTGTTGCCAAAAGTGGCTAGAGAAAAATGAATGACTATACAGACCATTGGCACTCTACAATTATGTCCAAAAATCTTCACATATGCCCCCGGTATGACTTGGCAGAACTATGTCAAGGACTGAATGGTCTGAGATTTTACCGCATATGTAAGCTAACAAGTTAGCCTAACAGGGTTTCATGAATGCTCACAGAAGACACAAGACTCCTGGGTCAGAGACAAATAACTGTGTTATTCATTGCACAGAAAGCAACATGAGCACCAGCATATTTACCATCCTTTCCCACTCCTCCATGTCCCTGACAAACAAGCCCCAATGGATCCTTGCCGATGCCATAGGCTGTGTTCAGAAGAAGAACTCTGAGACTAGGGACTCAAATCTTTTATGATGGGCAGAGAGCAGGCCTCCTCTTTGCTCCAGAGGGAGACAGGATCTCTATCTGCCAAGGCTGTTTATTATACAAACATCTTTGAAGAAGTACTTGGAAATAAAAGGAATCAGTGCCTCTGTTCACAAGATATGCAAAACCCTGAAAGGTCCATGGAGAATTGTCTGTTAATATTACTTGAATCTGGACCACAATCACAGACTTTTTAAAGCTCCTATACAAATTTTTCACTTGTTCATGGAATCTCCTTGCTTTTTGTCCACTCTTGGGTTTTCTTTTCTTTCCAATATTTTATCTCTGTTGGGTTGCCCACATCATCAACAACACTTAGATCCTGTAATAATTTTCATTGTTTAAAAAATGCAGAAAGGAGAAAACTCTTCACATCTACCCCAGCATCTGACCCATTTCTCTTTCCCCATGAAAAAGTCACCTACACTATCCCTTTCCTCAGTCTCACTGTCTACTCCTTCCATTGTCTTTTGAATCTACTCCAGTCTGGTTGTGTATCCACTCTTCTACTGAAAGGGCTCTTGTCAATGCCAGCAATGACCTTATGTTGCTTAGACCAATGCTGAATGCTCAGGTCTCATCTTAATTGTTCTGTCAGCAACATTTGACACTGCGTTTATTAGTCTCACCTCCTCAAAACACTTTCTTTGCTTGACTTCAAAATACTCCTGATTTCTCCCCAATTCACTGGCTGCTTCTTTCACTGTCCTTTACCCACTCCCAAGGTGATCTCATTCTGTCTGATAACTTTCAATACCATCCATACTCTGAGGACTCCTAAATGTATTTCTACAGCCTCAGCCTCTGCCCTGACCAATGAGTTTTATATTGACTGTGTAGTCATCTTTTCCTCTTAGGTGTTTAAACTTAGGTACTAATTCCCTTCCTGACCCTCTCCTCAAGGCCTTATTCTCCCAGAGTCATACCTTTTTCAATGAAGGGCACCACCATTTAATAAGGTATACAGGCCAAAAACCTTGGAGCAATCTTTGATTCTTTCCTTTTCTCATATCTGCATATACAACCCATCCATGAATCCTGTGGCTTTTACCTCCAAAATGTATTCAAAATGCAATCATCACCTCCACCATGAGTATTCTAGTACATGCTGCCACCAAGTTTCCATGGACGACTGTGATAGTCTCCTACATTGCTGCCTACTGTGTTCTTCATGCAGTATTTAGTGTTGAAAAATCCCCAATGACTTTCCATCAAACTAAGACTAAAATCCAAAGTCCTTGCCATGGTCTCCTAGGTCTCCCATAATGTGTATGTACCTCCACCACTACCTCAACTAATATCACTCTCCCCCTCACTCACTGTGCTCCAGCCACAGGAAACTCTTTTTTATTCCTCAGACACTTCATACATTCTCTCTCCAGAACGCCTGCCTTTGCAGTTCTTCTACGTGGAAAAGCCCTCCCCCAGACATCTGCATGGTTTACTTGCTCACTTCTTACATATCCCTGCTTAAATATCTTTTTAGTAGGAAGGTGTTCCTTGAACACCACATCTGAAAACAGCATAATCTGTCCATTACTCTCTCTCTCCTTACCTCCTTTATTTTATGGCACTTAGCATGGACATTATATAGCTACTGAATTTCATCAGTTCTGAGATGTTATCAGTTGAAATATGTGCCATTATTTTATACATCCATTAAGAGAAACTCTGACAAAATTGACATCATCTTTCTTGTCACTTAAAATTTTTATTTTATACTCATTGACAAGCTCTTTTAGACTTATTTAGACACGGTTTTTAAAAAGTCATATCTCCTAGGCCGGGCGCGGTGGCTCAAGCCTGTAATCCCAGCACTTTGGGAGGCCGAGACGGGCGGATCACGAGGTCAGGAGATCGAGACCATCCTGGCTAACACAGTGAAACCCCGTCTCTACTAAAAATACAAAAAATTAGCCGGGCGTGGTGGCGGCGCCTGTAGTCCCAGCTACTCGGGAGGCTGAGGCAGGAGAATGGTGGAAACCCGGGAGGCGGAGCTTGCAGTGAGCCGAGATCGCGCCACTGCACTCCAGCCTGGGCGACAGAGCGAGACTCCGCCTCAAAAAAAAAAAAAAAAAAAAAAAAAGTCATATCTCCTTCCCATAAAAAGGGAAATGTAAGCAAAATAAATCAATTTAGTTATACATAAAACATCTTTACATTCAGGTTAATCTTCTGATTCATTTCTCAACTCATACTTGTCAATGTCCGTGTTTTTCCACACAGTATCTCTAATAAAATGCAATACAGCTTCATCCACTTGTGAGTATCTACCTTTCTTAGTATTGATAAAGGAAGAAATATAAACTTGTGGTCATTCTTCAAATGGTATACTTGGTATTCTAATATCAATTTATGTCCCATTTCTCTATTTCTGAGACCGGCTAGTCTACATTTTCTTTTTCAACCACATAAGAATACTATCCTTTGAAGGCGTTTTAAGCCACCAGTATTTAAATTCTAGCAATGCACATAATTTAATTGTGTTTATAAATAGTTATGTCTAAGTTCACATAGGAAAATAACTGGTGTGCTTGTAAAATGCCAGTGACTATAAGATGTATTACCTTTTCCAGAGATCTAAAAGTGTGAAAAGATGTGTGTCTTTGAATCAATTAAAAATAGTATGTGCTTATTGTTTTATCTCCCACAAGAATGTATGTAAGCACTAGGAGGGCAGAATATTCGTTTGTTTTCCGTGTTAGCTATTTGTCGTCTTGTAGAAGAGTATTTGCAAAATAGTTGAGACTTAATAAGTGTTTGTTGAATAAATAAGTGGATGACTTTCTGCCTGCATTAGTAACAGTTGACTCTCTAGTACTTCATACTTGAAATCCCTGTTCAAAGGATCTAGTTGGCTAAGTCAGTCACCATCAAGGATAATGTGCCCCTACTAGGGGGAAATACAGCTCCAGGCACCTCACAGACTATTGACTAGCTGCCTAGTCATTTACACAAAATGGCCATCTACAACATCAGCACCTACCTCAGAACCTTGCCCGTGGTAACCATGGCTTCTGGGGAAACCTAAAAAAAGACAGACAAACTCAGCTGTCAGAAATCTGTGAGACTTTATTACAACTGTGAAGCCTTCAAAGGGGACCATGGACAAGTGAAGCATGTCAAGGTCTCAAAAAAATGTTCAGAGGAACTGGAAGGAAACTTGCCTGGTCTGCCTAATAACCATTTGTGTTTTTTCATTTAAACCCTATGACAACCTTCTGAGACAAAAAAAAAAAAAAAAAAAAAAATTTCCTTTTGATATTTTAAAGATAAGAAAATGAAATCAAGAAAATCAACAGGTCTCTTATTCCATGCAACACAATGGAAGATTCTAATGGAGAAATTATGCATTTCTACTTTACTATACACCTTCTAGGAGCCAACGGCTAGACTAAGGAATTTAATGGTGAATAAATACAACCATGGATCCTAAACTCATTGAATTCAGAGACAAGGAACCCTAGCCCACATACCCAGGGTGCAACAAATGTCATCATTCTTTAAATATACTTAATTTTACTCCCAGCATCAGTCCTACTAGGCTTAGTCTCTTTGGTGTCTCTTTTCCTTGACTACACGTATTCATGCCCAAAGTTGTATAAAGATTTGGGGGTCTTAGACGACACCAAAGCACATGAAAACCGGTTTCAGTCATTAGGCCATATTGGTTTTTGTTCAAAATATTCATTATTCCTGTATATATGGTTCCATTCTCTTCAAAAGTTCTACTCTTATCATGGATGAAGTAGGCACCTTTGCCTAAACCAGAAAACCATGCCTGAAATCTCTCCTTCCGAGGTACACCTTGCAAACACTGTTTCTTCAGACTTTCACCTCCTCTGAGAAAACTGCTAGGGTCCCACAGGCCCCTCACTTCTCCACAATTTATAGAATTCCCTGCTTCTACTGTTAGCCTTTCAAAATCACTCTCCTCCTACCCTGTAGTCTCACCACAAAATTTATTCAATGGGTGTTACTCAAAAATTGTTGACCTCCAGTGTATTCTGCCAAGATCCTTCATGGAGGAAGTTAAAAGCCTGGCTACCTGTATGAGATACAGTAAGAGAAGAATATAG
Source organism: Papio anubis (assembly GCF_008728515.1). Taxonomy (NCBI): domain Eukaryota; kingdom Metazoa; phylum Chordata; class Mammalia; order Primates; family Cercopithecidae; genus Papio; species Papio anubis. The sequence continues at coordinate 132,835,861 of NC_044981.1, forward strand.
AAGAACAAACAAATTAGTATGTCAGTATATTATTCTGCCAGTCTTCCCTGTCTAAGTATCCCTCAACCAAGTGGGATCTAGGACAGTGTTTCAAATTTGGTTCTTCACATTCTCATGCTCAAAGCAGCACCTGGCTGGAGACTAATGACTTGACTTTGATTCCTAGCTGCTCAGGTATGAGGCCGCCTTGCCCATTGCTTTACTTTCCTATGGGGCATGGATATCCCCAGAAGTGTGTAACAAAGTCAGAGGAGGAAGACCAAGGGTACAAGGGCTACTTTCCATTTCCTATAATTCTCACGTATTAAATTAAGTTTCCTACAATCCATACTAAGGCAGAAAAGGAAATATATTTTAATTTGAGTTGGTTTATAAGTTGCCTGATTTCAAAAGGAATTTAAGGCAGCTAAGGAATTTAAGGAAGATATTTAATAACAAACAGTGAAACAGAAAGAGGTTGCTGCTTAACCTGAAAATTCAATTTAGCAGAGTAGTTTATTCAAAATATTCCAATTAAGCAAGATTTAATTATGCTTTATGTTTGTATTTACTACTACAACATTTTGTTCTTACTCATACAGTGGAACAAGTTTTTGAATGAGTTGTCAAACAAGGGAGAAAGAAGTTTTTGTTGTTCTTCTTTTGCAATGAGATGATTAGCATTCTCCTGTTACTTTTCTAAATTTACAGTCATTTACCAAGCTATAAAAACTATAGGGGGAGTGGAGAGGCAGGCAATAATGGTAGCTCATGATTTAAAATATATTACCCGGGTCAATCATTTTTAAAACAATATCAACTAGTATGTTTTACTTAAGATGGAGAGAATTCATGTTAACAAGTTAAAAGGATTTTTAAGTCTGACTTTTGGTTGAGGTAACAAAGGCCAACAACAAAATGGTTTCCCCAAACCCTGATGTTTAAAGAAGAGGTGCTAGACCACCACTATAAAAACAGAATACTTAAACCCCTTCCCGTTTTCCTCTCAAAGGCATAAATTTAATGAGGTTAAAGATGTAGAGTAAGAGAGAGGATTTCTTCGGAGTGTGTTGTTGGAATACTTCGGGGTTTCCCTGATCACACCTTGTTAGGGGAGGGGTTGGTGATTGTCAGTTCTCCGTCACCTTAAGCCAAGCTAGAGAGGGGCTTCAAGAAAAACACTCTGAGAGCTTGACCTGTGCTTCCTGAAGTTGGGGAGCATGAAGGCTGGCGGAGAAGTTCTAACTAGAGCAGCCCAAGATGGCAGAGCAAAGGAGTGGGAAAGGTCTGTACTGTTGCACTGCTTGTTCAGCAAGGGTGGCAGGAGTGTGTAGTGGTTCTTGGACTCAACTAGACTTAGGCCACATAGGAAGAATCTGACTTGGAGCTTTGTTGAATCAAGTTCAAGTGCACTGCTTGGAAGAGAATCCAGTGGTGTGCAGGGACAAAGGGATAAAGTATATGTAGCCTACCAATTAGAGGCGTTGCTTATATCTAGGGGACTGCAGAGGGAGGCCTCCAGTGAGGAGTGTCTTTAAGGAATCCAGGAAATCATCCCATCAGAAGAAGAATCAGCACTGGGAATCTGCCCCCAAACATGGGAACCAGGGCCTGATGACTTCACTACTGGTCCAACAGGATCCACCCTGTCCCTTACCTCTTCTACCTCTCATCATTCCCAGTCTGCAACTTAGTAAGGGCAAAGGAAAGGAGAAGCAAGGCAGGAGATCGGAAGCCTCTGTGACCCAGTGGGCCCAGGCTGGGGTCGGGGAGAAGTTCTAACTTTAAATGAAGCTTGGAAATGTACTACATTGAACTGCACATTTTGTTTACTAAAATGGGTTGCTCTGGTGACTCAAAATGACCTGAGTGACAGCAAAAGCCAACAATTGGTTTGAAGGGGCAGAGGAATAGCCTTGTTTTCTGCTCCCACTCAGTGGAATTCTGCTTATACAGACATTAGAATTATCAATGCCTACTGCTGTCGAGACTTAATATGAATCACGCAGAGTCCTAATAGTCAAGACATACTGAGAGTGAACTTTGTAGGCTAGCAGGAAAACATGTTCTAATCCCACTCTTCTTTTCATTCATACCAGGGATCTGACATTATCTCTCTCAATGTTCAGTAGCCTTGAATGACTATGTAACTGCATAATTACTTTCCTTTTTTCTTTTTTCCAGTTAATTGTTTTAGAGTAGCTAAGCTTCCTACATGTATTTCTGTCCTTTGTGGTCCTCAGTTGTATATATTTTGTCAAAAACAACCTAAAGCTTAAATTTTCTTTTTTAAAAATAAACTTTATTTTTTAGAGAAATTTTAGGTTCATAGCAAAATCAAAACAAAGTACAAAGAATTCCCATATACTCTGTTAATTTTATATATATTATATATATATACAGGTAAAATAGATATAAGAAAATTTACCATTTTAAACATTTTTAGCAGTGCAGTTCAGTGGCATTAAGTACATTCACATTGTTGTGCAACCATCATCGTCATCCATTTCCAGACTTTCCATATAATCCCAAGTTGAAACTGTAAACAATAACTCCCATTCCTCTCTCCCCAGCCCCTGGTCCTACTATTCTACTTGCTGTCCCTATGAATTTAATTATTCTAGGCACCTCATATAAGTGGGATCATACAATATTTGCACTTTTATGACTGGTTTATTTAATTTAACAAAATATTTTAAAGATTCATCCATGTTGTAACATGTTTGAATTTCCTTCCTTTTTAAGGCTGAATAATATTCCATTGGATATATATACCACATTTTGTTTATCTATTCATCTGTTGGATATTTGGGTTTTTCTGCTTTTTGGCTACTGTGAAATTTTTTGTCACTAGAATTGATAGTCTTCCACTGACTACTTCACCTAAAATAAAACCTTCTCTAGCACTTTTATTCCTCATTACCCCTATTACTGGCTTGGTTTCTCTTCACAATACTTATCCCACATGACACTTATTTGTTCTTTATTCAGAGCCTATTTGCTTACTTAATCCAGAGAACAAAATCTAAAGCTTTACTTGTTTGAAAAATCCATACATTGTAGGACCTAAACCCCAACTGTACATATGAATCATCTGGGGAGGTTTCAAAAAGATATCCATGACTGGACCTCATCCTAGACCAATTAAATCATACTCTCTCTAGGTGGAGCTCCAAAGGTGGACCTAACGTGTGCTGGGGTTGAGCATACCTTGCATTCTTTGTCTGTAGCTACTTCTCCATCTACAGCTACTTCTCTGCCTTCACCTTCACCACTTTCTGCCTTGCTCATCTGCTCTAACCCTCCTGGTTTCCTTGCAATTTCCACTGCAGGGTCATGCAGTTTGCTGCTGCCTCCATTTGAAAGTTTTTTTTCTTTATTTTTCTTTTGTTTTCTTTCTTTCTTTTTTTTTTTTTTTTTTTTTTTTTTTTTTTTTTTTTTTGAGACAGTGTCTCACTCTGTTGCCAGGCTGGAGTGCAGTGGCGTGATCTCAGCTCACTACAACCTCTGCCTTCTGGGTTCAAGTGATTCTCCTGCCTCAGCCTCCCGAGTAGCTGGGATTACAGGCGCCTGGCACCAAACCCAGCTAATTTTTGTATTTTTTAGTAGAGATGAGTTTCACCATGTTGGCCAGGCTGGTCTCGAACTCCTGACCTCAAGTGATCTGCCTGCCTTAGCCTCCCAAAGTGCTGGGATTACAGGTGTGAGCCACTGTGCCTGGCCTGAAAGATTTTTCTTCAAAATCCACATCAGTCTCCACCCTCACTTCTTTCAGGACCCTACAAAAGGAAGCTCTCCCTGACCCTCCTAAATTCAATAGCATGATAGATCCCACATGCTCATTCCCCTTACTTTGCTTATCTGACTTCATGGAACTTACCATACACCTCCAAGTATAGATTGTTTTGTTTATTTTCTGTCTCTCCCTTTTAGATGGTAAGTGTCGGTAGAGCAAGGTTTTTGTTCATAGGCATTTCCCTAGTCACTAAAATAGTACCTGGCAAAAAACAGATGCTCAATAGATACGTATTGAGTGAGGGAGTGGTTCTGGAAGCTTCAGAGGCAGAATGCCAAACACAATTCGAAGAAGTCTGGGATAGAAGGATGTACAGAAATTAATGGCATAATACTGTACACAGTGGGACTTTGGGAAGAAGTCAATGCTTCCAAAATGACAGCCATTGAACATGCCTTTTATTCTTCACGGTCTGTAAAGAAGTCATTTGCTGCTTTTCCAGGACAGAAGGATTCTGCTCTGCCTCACACCATCTGATGCTCTCCAGACCTAACAGCCTGGGTGTGCATGGGTGCTGAGGGAACCCAAAACCATGAGCAGGCAAACAACCCACCTAAGGCTACATTTACTGTTGAGAAGCAAATTAGTAGTGCAGAAATTCCACAGGGAAAAGATGTCAGATCACAGAACAAAATACCAAGAGGTGGAATTAATAAGGAAAAAGAGAGGAGCAGGATGGATCTAGGAGACCCAACGAGGGATTAATTCAACATGTGCAGCTCCTTCTGGAACTCCAGAGGAGGCAAATTGGAAGGAAAAAATTACATCATGAGAGGAAATTCCCCTGAGTAGCAAGAGACTTGAGGATACAAATTAATAGACCTCACCAGATTTTACAAAAGGTTACTTTAAAAGGAGACACACAAACTTTCCCTTCTGGCAATGCTGGAATTAGAAGGACTAGACTTACCCTCCCACATTAAATAACTAGAAAACTAGTCAACACATGTGCAACAACGATCAGCCCTGAGAGAAAGGAACCAAAGGAGGTGAACTCTGTGAATGTCCCCACTTACTGCCCAGATAGACTTTGAGTATTATTGAAATTCTTGAAGTTTAAGAATGAAAAACTCCAAGACAGAAAGAATAGAGCATGCAGGAGAGTGAAGAAGTAAAAACATTGTAATTTTCAGGTACGGGGAGAAGAGACATGAACAAATAAAATATATAGGATTCAATATAGTTGTTGTTATATTCTGATATTATAATAGATAAGAATAGATTTAACTGTAGATTTAACCACAAGAAGAATTTAAAAGAGAGAAGAAATTTCAAATTACCAAATTTGAAAAAGCAACGAAGAAAAAATTGACATAAGCAGAAGAAGTAATAATGGGAGAAAACACAGCAACAGGATATTAAAATATAATATAATGGAAAGAATAAAATAGAGTATATCAGTTCTCACTACATTTTTTAACCCCGCCAAACTACAAAATGATTTTGAAATGACACATTTACTCATCTAAAACAAAGTAGTAAAGAATCATTGAAAATGAATACGTGAGCAAAGACACACAGATTGAGTATCCTCTATCCAAAATGCTTAGGACAAGAAGTGTTTTGGATTTCCTATTTTTTTCAGATTTTGGAATATTTGCATGTACATAATGAGATATCTTGGGAACAACAACCAATTCTAAACACGGAATTCATTTATGTTTCATGTACACCTTGTATACATCGCCTGAAGGTAATTTTATACAATATTTAAAATAATTTTGTGGATGAAACAAAGTTCATACATGTCCATACATGTGGACAATCTGTGATTGTCTGGCATCACCATCACTCCTGACTCTGAATGTATATGCTACCAATAAGCAATCATTTTCTTACATTTATTCACAAACAAGTACTTAACACTAAAAAATGTGACATACCATGAATACAGTGAAAAACTAATGTGTTCAGGTAACTAAGCAGCATGGAATACCTGTTTCAGCTGTTAAACAACAGCAACAACAAACTGTGGCAGGCTTTCAGTCTGCAACTAAAATGCTGTGTTTTCTTTAAAAGGTTGTTGTACACTGCATTCTTCTTCTGTTTTAGGTGAGAATAAACATCAGAGGCAGGTAAGGGCCTAGAAGTGGGCCCTCTGGGGATGAGGAGGCATTCTGCCGGATGGCTTTTTAAAATGTCTCCTCCAGAGTCACCTGCCTCATTAATAACAGTTTTTGTTTTAGAAGTCTCTTTGATTTTATGAACTGACATAATGTCCTGTTCTCTGTGAATGCACATTTCTCTATTCTTTTAATAAGTCCATCACACATTTTCACCATGTCATCTGTAGGCACTTTTTCTGCAGTGTTAACAATGTCATCTTCATCGTTGTATGACTGTGTTTTGATTGCAATCCATCACGTGAGGTCAGGTGTGGAATTTTCTACTGTGCTATCATGTCGGCGCTCAAAATTTTCAGATTTTGGAGCATTTCGTATTTCGAATTTCCAGATTAGGGGTATTCAACCTGTACCAGCAAAACAGACAAATAGAAAGCAGCTATGGGCCAGGTGCGGTGGTTCACGCCAATAAGCCCAAGGCCAAAAACATTAAACAGAACTGAGAGAGGTATTGTTTAATGGTGAGAGATGCCGTTCACCTAGACTCAAGAAAGTTTTTTCCCCTAGATTACGCATAAAATTTAATGCACAACATAGTGTAGTCATCAAACACGTACAAAGGTTCTATAAGTGCAGCTAGATCTTTAAAGAAATATAGTGAAAGAATTTAATATGCTTTTTCTAGAATTGGATAGATCAAGTAGATCAATAATAAATAAGAACATAGATTATTTTAATAGTACAATCTACAAGGTGTATAAAGCTATGTCTTCCATCAGAGAACATACATTCTGTACCGAAATCTATGGAATATTAGAAGAATCGATCATGTTCTTGGCCACAAAGAAAACATTAAATCAATTCTAAAAAGTAGAAACTTCACAGGCCACATTATCTGATAATAATTCAACATAAAAAAGATATAATCATCAAAAAATTTAATTCTTTGGAAATGACAATGTGCGATTTTATTTTTAAAATCCCAAATCAAAGAGAAAATCAAAACCAAAGGAAAAAAATGATCTAAAAAGGAAAGAAAATGAGAACTGTTAATACCAAAACCCATGGAATATGTTAAAGCTGGAAGAAATTTTATAAACTTCAAAGCTTTTATTAAAAATTTTAAAAAAGATTAAGTCCAGGTGCGGTGACTCACTCCTGTAATCCTAGTACTTTGGGAGGCCGAGGCAGGCGGATCATGAGTTCAGGAGCTCGAGACCAGCCTGGCCAACATGGTGAAACCCCGTCTCTCCTAAAAATACAAAAATTAGCCAGGCATGGTGGCGGGTGCCTGTAATCCCAGCTACTCGGGAGGCTGAGGCGGGAGGCTGAGGCAGGAGGATTGCTTGAACCTAGGAGGCAGAGGTTGCAGTGAGCTGAGATCGCACCATTGCACTCCTGCCTGGATAACAAGAGCAAAACTCCGTCTCAAAAAAAAAAAAAAATTTAAAAGTCATCTAATTTATATAAGAAACAACAAAATAGATTGAACAAAAGCAGGAAGATAAAAATTTTATGGGAACAGGAACTTTCTTTTGCTTATCGCAACTAATTTATTTACTTGGAATAGTACAAAGACCAGTAGACAGATGTGGGGTAAGCCAGATAAAGGAAGAAAAGAGAAAAAATTACACAAAATTAAGAATGACAAAGAAGATATAATTTGAGATAGGGATACAATTATAATGATTATAGGTTATACACAATTCTGTTATGGTATCTTCGGGGTGTCACTGCGCCAGCCTAAAACCTCTGTGGCTGGTGCACCTTTGACCGAGTTTTGCTCTGGCCTGCTGAGCTCATTCCGCCCACTTGGCCTGGCAGCCTGCCCTTGGTTCCCGCTACTGGCCTGGACCCCACTACCGGCCTGGATCCCGCGCCTGCCAAGGGCAAGCCAGGCACGGAGTGGTGAGGGGGTGTGTGAGCCACTGTGCACAGTCAGGCACACTGGCTGCGGAGGGCTGGGCAGCTCCAGGTGCCGGCACAGGCACCGGCTCCCGGGGAGCCTGCAGCTGGACCAGTAGTACCATAAAGCAGCTTCCACGGCTGACACTGGGGAATGTGATTGTGGCGCCCGGAAGCTTGGAGACACCAGGACCCGCAGAGCCCTAAAGAGACACCAGGAACCGCAGAGCCCTAAAGAGGGTGTCACAGCCCTGGGGCAGGGAGCTTCTGGGTCTGGAGTTCTCGAAGAGCCACAGCTCTTCCCTCCTTCTCTCTTCTCTCCTTGACACCCGCAACGTGGCAGGCAAAGGGAATCTTTCAGCCTTGTTTGTGTTACAGCTCTTTTGGCCCCGCCAAATGGGTCCCAAATTCTTGTCCTGCATCAGGGGAGAATGAGGTACACAGACAATTGGAGGGTGAGCAAGACAAAGGGGAGCTTTATTGAGCAATAGAACAGCTCAGAGGAGACACGCTCCTCTCCATAGCCAAGGTGTCCCCATGAGTGTTCAGCTCTCAGCAGGGAGGATAGCTCCTCTTTGCAGATGATCCTCCCATCATTTCTTCAGCTCTTAGCAGAGGGAGTAGCTCCTCTCTGCTGGGCAGGTCCTCCGGATGAGTATCCAGCTCTCAGCAGAGAGGGTAGTACCTCTCCATAGCTGGTCGTTTTGTCCTCTCTTCAGCTCTCAGCAGAGAGAAGACCCTGGGGTGGGCAGCTCCTCTCTGCAGCTGGTCCTGCCATTGCCTTCTTGAATGCGGCCAAGCCTAGGACTTTTATGGGCCTCAGAGGGGAGGAAGTGTGCACCGATTAGTCCATGGGAATCCATGGGCGGGCCCAGAAAAGGCACCACAAGCTCCCATTCTTGTCTACATGGGAGTAGCGGCCCAGTCCCCAGGCTTCAGGTCCTCCCGGTTTGAAGGTGGGGCTTCATCAGGGACCTGCACCCTTCTGCCTCTGCCTCCTGCTGCTGCTCGTGGTGCCCGGGCTATTTGTGCCAAGGGGCGCCTGCAAGCCAGAGTCAAGCTGCCTTCAGCACCCCCTTGGCCTCTCTCCTGTGCTCACTGGTGCCCAAAGGCTGGAGGGGGCCAAGGTAGCTGGGGCCAGGTATGTCAGTGCTGCTCCCAGTGTGCACACATCCAACCAGGTTGCGGCAGCACCCGGGCTTGGCCTCAACTTTGCTCCATTATCTGAGTGGGCACTGAGTGAGGAGAGGCCAGGCAGCAGGAACAGATACTTCTGAGCCTTCAGGGCAAGGGGGTACCTTCCCGGGACCCCCGAGAGTGCAGAGATGGCTGGGTCCGCAGCTGCAACCTGGGAGGCTACAGCTATGCCGGGAGGGTGGGGCTCCTACCTTCTCCTGGCTCCCACCAGCTCCATGGAGCGTGGCACTGCCCTGGGCCCAGCTTCACCTCAGGGACCCTCTCTGCCCGCCAATGCCTGACTGCACTGCTCCGCTGCCGGTGGGCAACTTGGCCCAGCCACACTGTAGCAGCTCCCAGGGTGGCATCCCTGGCCAACCTTGCACAAACCAACCACATCATGCTCCTGGGGTGGGCCCCGCAGCCCCGGCTGCGCCTTCAGCCAGGTGCTTGCGGGTCCCTGGGATGCAGTGGGGAGTGAGGTTGAAGCTGTGGTGGAGGCTCTGGTTCTAGGAGCTGGTCCTGCCCAGCCATGCAAGGGTGGGAGTGGTGCAGCTGGCTGCCTTGGGATGCAGGGCACAGGGGGCCCACCGCCACCATGGCTGCTCCCACAGCCGTTCCTGCCATCACCACTCATGCTTCCCCCCTTCAGCTGGCATGATGGCAGCCCCTGCTCCAGATGGCCCACCACTGTCGTCAATTATATGGCAATGAATTTTAAAATCTAGAAGAACTAGATAATTTCCTGGCAAAATATAACTTATACGGTAGAAAGATGCTATTTCATTTTCTCACTGTTTCTTCTTATGGGCACGGAGACACCTCATTATTAGGCTAAGACCATGAGAAAGAGATCTGGTGAAAGATGTGAGAATATACAAGTGATATAGGGCACTTTCAGGTCCTGGGACCTAAACATAGCCTGCTCATCCCTTTAGTCCTTTTAAATGATGATTTGAGAATATTCCAGATAGCATAGCTATAAGTTGAAGGATGGCTCTTTGATGACCCATCTCAGACTGTGATGTGAACCAGAAATAAATTTGTATTGTGTTAAGCTTCTGAGATTTTATGTTTTGTTACTTCAGCTTAGCATAACCCATCCAGACTAACGTATCTACAGCATTTGACCACAAAGAAATAGAAACTTGACTAAAAAACGAAAAAAAAAATACCCTTTATAAGCATTTGGAAAGAAGACAAAACTTAACCATTTAAAAAGCATCAGGCCCATATTGATTTTAAACTGATAGTAACGTTGGAAGAATAGATAATACTTATTTTAATGATGCCAACTCATGGGGGTGGAAAGGAAATCTCCTTAGCTTATTTTATAAAACCAATATAGCCTTAATACCAACACCCAATACAGTTAGTAGAGCAACAAGAACAAAAGATATGTAGGCCAAATTTACTAACAGATATATATGCAAATTTTCTAAATAAATTATTAACAAATAGAACAGCAGTACATCAAAAGAAGGCTACACAACCAGGTAGGTGGTTCCAGGAATGTGTGAATGATTCAAAACTAGGAAATCTTTCAGTGACTACATCAATAGACTAAATAAGAATAAATAAACTAAAGGAGAAGAGCCATGAATATATCATAGATACCAAAAGTGTTTTGATAAAAAATTCTCCTAATGCTAAATGTAAAGTAGAAAACAAAGGAAATTACTCAAATATGATAAAGGCCATTCACCCAAACAAACATGATTATCATATTAATAATGAACTATGAATGCTGATGGAAAAATATGGAACAATGTAGGAATAATCTTAATCAAAAGGCTGGTTCTTCCATAATCAACAGATATTCTAAAAGCTCAAAATCTTAACTGAAAACAATATTCTTAATGTGGTACTCTTCTAGAAAAAGACTGTGAGTACTTTATAGATAGTAAATGTAGGACTTTGACAGCTTTAAAGTACAATTTATTAGTATCCCATTCAAATTGTCTTTGTCAAATTTTCTAACTCATTCTCCTCCCCTGGAGACCTCAATGCATTTATCTTATATCACGTGAAACTGCTCTTGTGTCAGACATAGTTCCCTGATATATGCAAAAGCATCATTTTCATATTTCATCTTCACTGAGAAATACAAAACAGTTTAATATATTAATAGCTCAAATAAAGACAGAACCACTTCCAGATATGCGAGGGATTGAAAAGACTGGCATAAATAGAAAACATTTAAGTAAATTATTTTATTGTTTTTTATTGTTTTAGGTATTTCTAGCTGTTGGATCTCATATGAATATTTTACTTATTATTATTTTTTTAGTTTTTAGAGTCAGGGTCTCAATCTGTCACCCAGGCTGGAGTGCAGTGGTGTGATCATAGCTCACTACAGCCTCAAACTCCTGGGCAGCATACCTTCTTACTTGGCCTCCCAAATCCCTGGGATTACAGGTATGAACCACCACACCCAGCCCCTATGAATATATTTAAATCCGTGGTCTCCATCACTATTTTAGTGAATTCTGCTAGGAGATAAAGAAAATTTTGTGAGCCAAACGCAACCTGTACAACAGAAGTTATTTATTATACATTCATATTCCTAGATGAGTCAAAGATATTTAATTATGGACCTATAAACATTTTCACAGAATTATAAAATAATATAGAATATCTGACCTAAAAGGGAATCAAGATTGCATATTCAATATTTTCCTAATAACAGTAGTAAGAAACATCAAATATGCTTTCTCTTTCTTCAGAGTAAAATATCTTAGAGTAATCCCCAGGCCTTCACTGAGCCAGAAACCTGGGGCTTTCACCATAGTGATCATAGAACACTCACCAGAAGGTTCTTCAGGAAGGCTCCATCATATCTGGATCTCAGTGGTAGAGATATTTAATCTTAAACTGATACCATCGCAACCCACACAGAAATGAGAAAAACTAAAATCACCTATAATAAGAACAAATAACATTTTGATTTATTTCCTTTGGTCATTTTCTGGACATATATACATATATGTGTAATGTGACTTTCTTCAAGTCATCCCATCTGGAGTTAAGCACAGGGTCACTTCGATGGTGCCACCTCTGTTTTACTGGCTTGTGAAAATGTAGGACCTTAGTCCCCTGGAAAATCTTGCCCTGCTCCCAACACGTTTCTGTGGTTTCTAGAGAGTAATGTACAGGTGCCCAGGCACTAGCCAAGGTGGATGCCACATGGCAGGCCCCTGGCTGCTTTTTACAATCAAGAATGGCCCTGACACACTGAAGTGTTCAAGGTTCCAAGCTGGGTGCAGGCCAAAAGAAAGGCAGCAAAGAAAGCCCTCCTCCACATCTGTGTTACATTCCGCTATGGCACACTAAAACACGGTAGTGCTCTGATGTGTTGTAAGTCTTTTGGTTTAAGCAGCTATTCCTGCCTTTGCATACCGTCCTCTCTCTCCCAAGACCAGCTCCTATCCTAGATCCCAGAGGTTGAGCCTGGGTAGATGCAGGATTCAGACACCCCTGGACTCAGAATAGGGTAGTCTCTCATCCCAGGGCCTAGTCTTACAGTCACACTGTTTTCCACAACTCCCTTTTTGCTGAGAATGAGTTATTTTCTAGGAGGTTCCTTCATTCCCCCAAGCAAACTGAGAAAAGCCTGGAAGGCCACCTACCAGATACTTAGGCCTGCCCAGACTTGCTTACATCTCAGAAGGCAGCACACAATCTCAAACTGAGACAGCCCTGCCAGCACACTCACGCTCAGATGCTGTTTATTGTTTACAAAGATGGAATCATGCTATATGCACAATCTTTAGCTTGCCTTTTGAAATTTAATAATATGTCAAGCATGTTTTCCATGGATTAGAAACAAGACTGTTTAATTCCAACATAGAATTCTGTTTTATGAACATACCATCATACATGTATTAACTACATTCTAGTGTTAGACACAGAAGTTTCCAATTTTCCTGTAAAACAGACTTGCAATGAGCAAACTTGAATACAAATCTTGTGATTCTCTCTGGTTATTTCTATGGAATAACTACCTAGGAATGGAATTACTTTGTCTTGTACATCAAGTTGCCTCCCAGAATGTTAGAAAATAATTTTTTATTTCCAGCAGTATATAAGGATATCTAATTTACTATGCCTTAGCCAGCACTGATTATTATAATGTTTTAATCGTTTCCAATCTTCTAGGAAAAAAAAAGAACATGGAATCTTATCTAAATTTGTATTCCTTTTAGCTAAAACAAGTTTAAATATTTTTCCTAATAGCTAATGGTTAGCTTTATTTTTTTCTTTTATTAAAAAACATGTTTTTTAGGCTGGGTGCAGTGGCTCACGCCTGTAATCCCAACACTTTGGGAGATCAAGGCGGCCTGATCCCTTGAGGTCAGGAGTTGGAGACCTGCCTGGCCAACATGGTGAAATCCTGTCTCTGCTAAAAATATAAAAAAGTTAACTGGACATGGTGGCACATGCCTGTAATCCCAGCAACTTGAGAGGCTGAGGCATGAGAATAGTTTGAACCCGGGAGGCTGAGGTTGCAGTAGGCCGAGATCGCACCATTGCACTCCAGCCTGGGTGACAGAGTGAGATTCTGTCTCAAAAAAAAAAAAAAACAAAAAAAAAACCACAGACAAGTTTTTCTATTTTTGAAAAATAATTGGAGACAGAATAGTTTAAAAATATCTTTTCATATGAAGGAATAACAAAGATGCACAAAATAAAATAAAAAATAATGTAACAACCACCACTTTATGTTTTGCCCAGCATAAGAAATAAAAACATTAGCAGTAGGGTTGATGTCCCTAAGGACACCTCCTTGATCACATTCCTCTCCTGTCCCCCATGAGAGGTAGGCTTTACACACACACACACACACACACACACACAGAGAACACACTTCATGCATTCATGTATCTATGTAAACATATTGAATTATATATTCATCATCCTATACAGTATTACCCTTTTGGTATTCCTCCTGTTATGGAAGATTTTGAACACTACACAAAAGTTGATAGAATAATGAGCCCATCATACATATTTAACAATTATCAACTCATGGCCAATCTTCCTTCAGTTTTACCTCTAATCTACCAATCCCACCCTTGTATTATGTGGAAGCAGATGCCAGATATCATACCATTTCATCTGTAAATGACTGCGAATGTATCTTTAAAAATTAAGGATGCTTTTAAACACATCTACAGTACCATGATCATACTTGAAAAGATTAACAATAATTCTTGTTGTCAGCAGATATCGTGTTAAAATTTCCAGTTGTCTTATACCTCTATTTTTTTTTTTTTTTTTGCAGTTTGTTTCTTGGAATCAAGATCCAAATCAGGTCCACATAGTGTGACTGGCTTCATATTCTTTCATTTATTTTTATAATGGTATTTTCATCCTTTTTATTAGTTTTTAAGAATTGTTTATATAGTATATATATTTCCCTGCTACGTTGTTAAAAAGACTATTGTAGTATTTGCCTTTACATTTTAAGGTTTTATATTTATAGAAGTTATTTTAAAAATTTTGATAACTTAATTTGCCCTTTTGAGATGTAGGAAATTAAAAAACTAATTGTAGAGTTGATGTCCCCAAGGACCCCTCCATGATCACATCACCCTCCACTCCCCCATGAGAGGTAAGCTTTACACACACACACACACACACACACATACATACACAAACACACACACAGAGAGAACATATTTCATGCATTCATGTATTTATGTAAACATATTGTTTTGAATTGTGTATTCATTGCCCTGAACAGAAAGACCTTTCTTATGCCATATCAGATATTCATCTATGCTTTATATTAATACTTAAATCGTTTTACTCTTACATTTAACTCTTTAAATATCTAGAGCTTAAAATTGTATGTTATAAATTAGTGCTCCAACAGAATTGTTTCCTAAATAGCTTCTTTGCAGGGACACCTTCAATTTTCAGATGAGGAAACTGAATCTCAGAGACTTTCTTTTACACAGCCGAAGAAAGCCTAGAATTTAAATCTTCTACATCTTAAGCCAAGCTTATTACTTTTATCTCCTCCCCATTTTCTTTCCAAACCATAAGGAAATGGTTGTGAATCCAGATGATCATCTGAAGAATTTTGAAGCTACAGTGATCTCAAAAACCACTTCTTGATGGTGAATCTCAAATATTCCTGCCTGAAAGCAAAGACTTTTTTAGAATAAGCATACAGTTTTTATCCGAAGAAACCAAAGGAATATTACTATGTTCTAGATCAGTGTTCATAACAGAGCCAAATATAATACACACACTTTTTTTCTTGTAAACTCTATTTTAGTCTTCAGTAAAACAGAGCAAAAGTCTCTCAAAAATCTGGTTAATAATAACTACAATAGTCTTTGCTTATACATAGTTTCTCTTTTCAGGGTTTCAGTTACCCAAGGTCAACCATGGTCTGAAAATAGGTGAGTACAGTACAGTAAGATATTTTGAGATAGATCACATTCTTGTGATTTTAATTACAGTTGTATTAGTCTGTTGCCATGCTGCTCACAAAGACATACCTGAGACTGGGTAATTTATAAACGAAAGAGGTTTAATTGACTTGCAGTTTCACATGGCTGGGGAGGCCTCACAATTATGGCGAAAGGCCAAGGAAGAGCAAAGTCATGTCTTACATGGCGGCAGGCAAGAGAGCTTGTGCAGGAGAACTCTGCTTTATAAAACCATCAGATCTCCTGAGACTTATTCACTATCACAAGAACAGCATGGGAAAGAGCCGCTCCCATGTTTCAATTACCTCCCACTGGTCCTTCCCACAATGTGTGGGAATTATGGGAGCTACAATTCAAGATGAAATTTCAGTGGGGACACAGACAAACCATGTCAACAACATATTGTTATAATTGTTTTATTTTATCATTAGTTATTGTTGTTAATGTCTTACTGTGCCTAATTTATAAATTAAACTTTATCATAGGTATGAACAGTAAAAACCATAGTATACATAAAGTTCAGTGTTATCCACCATTTCAGCATCAATTGAGGGTCTTGAAACATTTCCCCCTAAATAAATAGGGACTACTGTAACCCTAATTCAGTGCTTATAATGTGCCAAGTACCATTCAGCAGGCTTTACATGCACTAATTCACCAAAGCCTCTTAGCAACTCTGTGATGTAACTTTTTTGTTTTAAATCTGCAATTTTATGCATGAGGCAACTGAGGCATAGAGGAAAAGTAACCTACACACTGTTTATAAACAGATTGCAGTCAGTAGAGCTAGGATTTGAGCTTTGTTTTATAGTTTGTACAATGTGCCTTTTATAATACTTGCAATATGTGGCCACAAGGCAGTGGTCACAGGTGCTAATCTGGCAGAAACAGATTTTGGGGAAATCTTGAGACTTCTGCTCCTGGCAGATGTATTTCATGGTGCCATGACAAGGGGACATATTCTGATTTCAAACGCTATGTCCTAATGCCTGATGATCTATACACATATGCCACTCTTTTATAGTTAAACATAAAAAAAATTCAAGGACATCATACGACAACCTCTATAGAAAGCAGATCTCTAAAGAAACCAACCAGAATTTAGAAATCATTAGCTACAAAGTAGATGAATAATGAGAGCAAAAGTGAAGGAAAGGGAGAAGCGAGTGAGATCTAGTGACACATAAAGCTGACAGTTTTCTTGTGACCCTAAGGGACAAAGCTTATTATAGGCAATGAACTATATTGGTTTACAGTTTGAATTTTATTTTGATCAAAAGCAGATATTTTCTCAGGCAATCCTCAGCCACAGCCTTCTTGGCTGCAAAACCAAATGGCTGGCTACTCATGTACTGTTGAACGTCTGAGTGTCTGAGTATGTTTAGACAACTGAGTGCAACTGCAAAAATGTCACAAGTCAGCCTTTTTTTGCTCCTGTATCAGCAGAAGAAATAAGCTTACATAATAAGACCGTGAGATCGATAGGAAGAACCCAAGTTACATTGCCTCAGCCCGAAGCCCCATTTTGCATCATTCCTCTACTGAGCTGGTAAACTAAAAAATAAAAACAAAAACAGAGAGGATTACTTATCAAAAGGTGGGATAAAGCAGTTGTTCTTTGTGTAATGCTTTTTAGAACTTTCTAATCGTGGATGCCAGGTGGCACCCACTGAATTTCAAGCTTGGACTAAGTTGCGTATTTCAGAAGGGTCTCTCTCTTCCCTTCAAAGCCTGTGGCTGAATAATGTGGGGAGGCTCTGGCTGCCAATAGCCACAGAAACTGTGATCCATCAATTTCCAACCTGCCATTTCATACCGAAGTAGCAAAGCAGTTTCAACACTGGTTCCTCCGTGAACTTGCAGAAATATGCAGTTGCTTATAGCCAGATGTAAGGTGAAGGGGTGGGAAGTGGGAGGGATAGGGCATCAGATAGCATCTTATTCTTCTTAAAGGAGTGTTCTGGGAAACTCGAGGAAGCCACTTAACTTTTCTGGGTCTTGGCTCTTTACATTCAAAACAAGACAGTTTAATGAAAATTAGTTCATTTCTATTCTCACTGATGTAGAATAATCAAAGGAATAAAAAAGTAAATTTCCTAGTACGTAATGTCAAGCCTTTGTGTTCTGAGTTTGTTGCCCAAAGAGAAAGAAACAGCTTTATGTGTATTTTAAAATCCTTCTTGAATATATCCCCACTTAGATCTTTGTTAGGAGGTAATTGGTTCTGCCTAAGGTGTCAGAGTTGAGGTCGGTGGAAAAGGATACATTCTAATGCTTGGATATGAAGGTGTTGGTTGGGTCATGACTCAACCCTAGGGAAGAGCTGGATTCCCAGAGGCTGAGAAGGTAGAAAAGTAGTGAGACTCCAAAGTGACACAAATTAGTACTCTGCCTTCACATGGCCTCAAGATGTAGCAGGACCTCTGGTGAGGCAACATGTGGAGTTGTGGGACTGAACCTTAAGGGCTGCTGCCTTGATGACCAAAGCAAGCACCACAGGGGCAAGGACTTACCAAAGAGGGTGAGGATGTTGAGAGCAGCGGAAAGGTTCAACTTTGAATGCAACACATGGCCAGCAAAGAGCTCAAAAGGGAATGTATTAATCAGGGTTCCCCAGAGAAGCAGAACCAATGCAGAGAGATTTATTTTAAGGAATTAGCTCACACGATTGTGGGGGGCTGGTAAGTTTGAAATTTGGAGAGCAGGCCCACTGCCTGGAAATTTATGGAAGAGTTGGTATTGCAATCTTGAGTCTGCAACCTGCAGACTGGAAACTCAGGCAGAATTTCTATGTTGCAGTCTGAAGGCAGAATTGCTTCTTCTTTGGGAAACCTCAGATTTTGCTCTTAAGGCCTTCAATTAGATGAGGCCTCTCCATATTCTGAGGAGTAATCTGTTAAAATGCTGATATCTAAAAACTATCTTCCCAGCAACATCTAGACTGGTGCTTGGCTGAACAACTGGACACTATAGCCTAGCCGAAGTGACAAGTTAAACATCCCAGTGACCTTGATAGCAAGACAGAAGACCACTCCCAGAGTTCTCTACACGGTGTATGACCCTGGATTTTTACAGCGTTCAAGGAAAGGCCCATCTTTCCAAATGAGGAAGAACAGATTTTCAACAATCCTAAGAGGTGAGGGCCTAACAAGATTTGATTTGACTCAGAGAAGTTAAGAAACATTATTTATTCTTATGTTCAAGGGTCATGGAGAAAATTCAAACCACTGTACATATAAAAGCAGACTAAAAGATCTTCAAAGTAATTTCAATCTGTAACATGCAATGATTTCATGATATGATGCTACTCTGACAAGCCTTATCTGAGACATTGTGGCAGGTTGCCCTGTTTTCTATAGAAGTATTTTCTGGCTAAACTGGAATTGCATATCCTATCTTTTAAAATAGTTGTTCATTTTTTTTTTTTTTTCATGTACAAACCATTCTAAATAGAAACTGGTGAATGCCAATTTTAAATTTTTATTGGCAACTATTTAATTAATATAAGGTAGATATATTTAATTTTGTCAGGACCTACAACCTGAAAACATTCCAGATTCCATAGAAATTATTGTATATAACAATGAACATTTATTCATAACACAAACCTTTTCAGGAACAAACTCAGTAGTGCCTTGTCTATATTATAACAAGCGTTTTGGTAAATAATTCTATGGTAATAATCACCTTTATATTAATCTGTAGAAGAAAAATTAAAGCACAGACTTCTAACACAAAAAAATTATGTTCAGAGTTTACCAGAAAGTAAGAAAACAAAAATTGCAATAAAAGCAAACAAAAATATTTTTGCTAAGTCCAGCCCATCGTTCACATTAGACATATAAGCAGCATAATCACTGGCAAGAAAAATAACATCTATTTACCTGTAGTAAGATGTTGGTGAACAAATGGATTATATCAAAGTGTATTTTAGAAAGGTCTTCTGTGATCACCACAATTTAGCTATTAAGTTCACAGATCCATGGTTACTATGTTGCTAGAACAAAATAGAAAAGGGCCATTTTTCTCTTCTCTGGAAAGAAACAGTCTTATTCTAGGAAACCAGTGGCTTACCAATTCACTATTCTCCCTAACTCAGATGTTAAATTTTTCAAACAACAAACAAATGAACCCTATACACCCATCCTCTCATACCCACACTCACCCACCCACACACAATCTAACTACCATCTTTTCCTTTGCAAAGGCATTAAAGGCCAGAAATGCTAATACACTTTACAACATAATCAGAGAGGAGATATGAGCTTCAGTTTATTACTCTAATAAGGGACACAATAGCAGGTGAAGAAGGGATGGAGCTATTCAGTCTTTATTTTGATCATCACTTATTTGGACTCTCGTCTTTAGTTCAGTGCAAACAAACTTTTAAAAAAGACAGGCTAAAAGCGGTGGAAGAGTGCACATGTATATACCCTTTCTCACTTCCAAACCCTTAAGGAAATGGCAGAAATGGTTTTATTTATTTGTTTCTCAAGAATAAATCTATATCAGTGCTAGAAAATGAGAAAGAATGCTCAGAAAATGAAATTTTCTAGGAAGATAAATAGAAACCAAATGAAATCAGGTTGATGAAGAAACGAGGTTAGAGAAAACCTCAGGCTAAAACACGGGTAAGAGAAAATTTTACAGTGTTGAAGGAATTTCAGTGATTATCCGAGCTCAGAGTCAACACATTCTTGAAATAGCTAGGCCAGTTGGGCACCTTATTTCTTTCTCCCTTTCCACTTAGGCTGAGTGGTGGGGATTAGCAGTGTTTGCCCCTGGATAAAATCAGAAAAACCCTCTCTGGAGGGTGAATAATCTGCCATGGGAGGCTGAGGTCCCCTCAGAGAATTATCCTGCCCTGGAGAAGCTCAGCAGAGACTTCCCTGGAACTCCACCACAGATACAGAGGGGAAAAAAAAGGGAACATATGATCAATAAAGCCAATGGGCTACACCCCAGATTAAAGCCCTCTTGATTTTGGTAACTGGACGGGGGAGGTCACTAGCCTGCCTGACTTCTTCCTGCTCAGAATGGAACTTGGCAGTCAGAGTGCCCTGCCGACTTTACATAGCACACAATTAGGTCTTGCTTTGGAGAAGGGACTACTTGGGGAAGAAAAGCAACACAATTCAGAGGAGACCCTATCCAGGTGGATAAGGTCAACAAATCTTTGTCATGTCCAATTAAGAAAAAGTAAAAGAACAGCAACAACAAAATGTGAAAAGACAAAATTACCAGCATAAGAAATGAGTAAGGACGACTATTTTACATAAAAAATTTGAAAATCTAGATGAAAGGATTTCTAAAAAACACAAATGATTGTGTTTGACTGAAGCAGAAATAGAAAACCTGAATAGATCAGTAACCACCGAGGAGCCTAGAAGATAGCCAAAGATCAATCTCAGAAAGGCACTGGTCCCAGATGGTTTTATAGGTGAGTTTTCCAATCTGTGGGAATTTTTCTGGGAGGAAATTGGAAAGACATCCACAAAAGACACCCTGTGGAACTTAACTGGAAGATATTTAAGCTCATCCAGAAGAAAAACATGTGAGAATTTCAGGAAAAGTTAAAAAAAGAGAACAACCACATATTAAAACATATATCAAGTTATCATAGCTGTAACAGTATAGCACTGTCATAAGTGTAGAGATAGGTAAGTAGAAAATAAGATCTGGAAGCAGATGAATTATGTATGAGAATTTAATTTATAAGAAAGGTAGATTTTCAAATTGCTGGATAAATATTAGTCACTTATATAAATAAGACAATTGGCTGTTTAGAGTAAAATAGCTTCCAATTTACAATATGAACATACACAAATAATTCTAGATGGTTTTAAAAGCTGGACATTTAGAAAATGTATCAACTTATTTACAAATTAGAGAATACATTATAAACTTGGTATAGTAAAAAACTTCCTAAACATTACAGAACATCTAGAAACCGTAAGGAAAAAGACTAATAGTGTTGACTACCTAAACAATTAAAACTTCATATGATAAAACACCATGAACAAAGTTAAAACTTGGAAATATTTGCAAAATATATGACAGATCAACAAATTATTCCTACAAATTGATTTTTAAAAAAGAGAGTAAAAACTTCAAGAGAAAAAAAGAACATATTAATATATGAATAGACAATTCAAAGAAGAAAAAATATATATGACCAATGAATGTATAAAGAAATGCCCATTCTCACTAATTATCATGAAACACAAATTATAACAAAAGAAAGTTCAGCTATATATTTTTAACCCTTTAGACTGGCAAAAATGAAAAAGGATTGCTGATATCCAAGACTGGCAAAGTTGTGTGGAAATGTGCACTTTCATACACTATTGGCAGAAATGAAATGTTCACAGCCTTTTCTGGAGTATCCTTTTGTAACATTTTTGTTTCTTTGATGTATAAAAATATCCTCATATGGCCGTGAAGGAATATGTACAAATAATTTCATCATCACGGTATTTTTAATAGTGAAAAATGGAAATGATAAATATCCACCAATGAAGGAATAAATTATGAAACATCTATGATATGGAATGCTTTGCAGAACTTTATGAGTGATCTACAGATACTGACATGAAACCGTCTTCAATACAGATCTGTAAATTTCTAATAAGCAAAGTTCTATTTAATCTCTACACTGTGATCCCAATTATGTTAAAAAAAATCCCCAATTGTATATTTTTATATGGATGTGTGTATTTAAATACATAGAAAAAAAAATCCAGAATACATATCAAACTGTTAATGGCAATTTGGGGAAAGCAAGTTGAATTTTTGTAGAAGGAGGATGTTGAAAGAGGATTTTGTTTTTTCCTCTAGACATGTATTTTAAGTACTGTTTTTAAAGCAATGTATTGTTGAATAATGAGTATATATTTGTACCTTAATTCAAGTTCCAGAACAATATATATAAACCACAGTCCTAATAAGGTAAAAAATGATAGTCCAGGTGTTGTGTGAAAGAGAACTTCGACTTTTTCATCCATATGATCTGTATTACTAGATTTTAACAATAAAAATGCATTCATGTATTATTTGTATACCTCTAAAAATAAATTCATTAAAAGTATATAACTCTTAATATATATGACATTTTAAGCATCAAAACAAAAACAAATTGCAGAACGACACCTAAACTAATATCCCCCAAAGAAAAATTTGGTCTGGAAGTTTATACACAAGATACAAGGAAAATGTATTCATCTACTATTAATATAATTCTCAAAAAGAAAACAATAGTAAAAGGAAAAGCATAGTTCGTATGAATTCAGAGCCTACGGTTTAGCCACACGATTACAGCAGAAAAAATCAGGAGCGTCATACAGTCTCCTGCCCTCAATAATCAGTGAGAAATCAGAGCACTGAGGCTTTTACAAGGTGACTCTGCTCCCTGGTCACAGCCGATGGGCACGAAATTGGGCACCTGAGTCAAGCTGAGACAATTACCTGGTGAACTGGGAGCAAGGGAGAATCCATTACCGGATGTGCCAGGTCTGAATCTTCCCGTGAGTCCCAGACCTGTGGGCGTCCATCTTCCCTTGCCCTGTGGACCCAGGAGCAGAGAAGGCGCTCTCTAGGCAGGGGAACAACCACACATCAAGGGACAGAGAGCGACTGACCTGAGACTTCTAGGAAAAAAGAAGGACTTCCCATTTTCCCAAATCTTTCCATTCCTAGTTCCCACAGTTCCTGGTCCCCAACTGCATTTCTCCTCATGGGTGGAGGCCTTCTTCAACTTAGTGTAAATTTATCTTCCTTGCTGCTAGTTGCAACCAAAAGGCAAAGTCAGCATTTCCCCAGCTGACCATGAGGTTACATTCCAGTAAATTGGGTCTGTCAGATTTTACGGTCCCTGTGCTATTAAATGGACCATGATAGGACAGTTACAATCTGTGTGTCTGGTATTTGACACTACTTCAAAGTTAAAATTATGGAAATCAGAGGTATTTAATAACAAAGAAGTCCTCGTGTAAGGCATTTTCTCTCCGTAAATTCTCTTTCACAAGTTAGTTGTTTTAGGGTTGTGTTCCTACAACATTTCTCAATTACTGTGTTTTAGACATAGGCTAGGTCTAGTGAGGGCTAATTAGTCTAAAACATCCTTAGTCAATTTTGAATGCTTATAGAGATCACCTGATAAAATCAGTAAAAAAAAATGGACATAAACAAATTTAACACTACTTCAGTCATTATTTTTGAGGGCATGGAGTATGACTTCGCAACTCCAAGTATTAGATTTATTGTGGACAAGACTAAAAAACAAAAATGACTGAAGCAGGAAGTATATGGTTACATTGTAGAGACCATCATGAATCTACCATCTACAAAGCAAGTTTTAAAAATAATTGATACGGGAAGAAGTAACAAATGAAGGCAACAAAACTAAATTGATATTCTGATCCAAATTTTGTTTTTAAAACTTATAAATAAAACAACATACAAAAATGATTAAAACAAAGATTAGCAGTTCTCATCTCAGGTTTAATTATTCTTTTGCTGTATTTTAACAATTTGTTTTACAGAAAGCATTTTTACTTTTATAATCAGAAATTGGTTATAAAAATTAATGCAAAATTTTAAAAATATGATTTCTAAGGGGATTTCTGCATCCCTTCTCAATGGAATTAATGTGTAACTTTCACACAACTACAGACATGTTTTTATTTATGAGTTATGATTTAAATATTGAAAGTTATCTGTTTTATATTCTGTTAGATGTCTTGTTACCATGGGAACATTCAGGTTAATAGTAATGTTACTGAAAAATAATCTGTACTTAATCCACATTTAAGATTCATTTTTAAAGAAGACTGACATAGTATTTCAAATATTCCAGCACACTTTTTGATTCTATAGAACACAAAGTATTATTATTAAAATTGAGTAATTATTGGTATTTTATTTTCCAAAAGCTGTAGCATACCAAGTGAATGTTTAATACTTAAGTGGCCAACAGTATTTTGTATGTTTATATTTCCAGTGTAATTGTGTGTTTCAGAAGAAACCAAATCGTTTCTCTGTATTTAATTCAGATTAAGGTGTTTTCAAAAAATAAAGAGAAAAAAATCATTTTTCTGAATTATTTAATTCAAATCAATGTAATTTAGAAAGTAATTAGAAAAATATTTGAGGGAAAACCATATTGTTTTGGGAACCAGATGTATTTTGCTGTTGTTTAGTGGAAGGAAAAAAGATTGTATCATGTACTAGATTGACTATGTCCTCTCTAAAATGATGGGGACAACATGCTAAAGCATACAGTAGGTGCTCAGTAAAGGTTGGATAGTGAGCAACCTGAAACACCTGTAGGTTGTGCCCATCATCCCATTCAGTTTCTCATTCCTTTCTCTGTGTTCATTGTCTTTTCTGCCTGGAATACCTTCTTCCTTCCTGTTGCCCCTTCTCCAATGCACCACCCCATCTCTCCAATCCCCAGGCCATGTCCCTTCCCACAGGAAGCTTTCTCCTTCTGGAGTTTTCCTCCTGTAAAAGCTTTTGCTTACCTTTTCCCTGATGCTTAGTTGGTGTGATAATTTTTATTATTATTATTTTTAACTTACGTTCAGGGGCACAGACACAAGATGTGCAGGCTTGTTACACAGGTAAACGTGTCATGAGGGTTGTTTGTACAGATTATTTTGTGGTGTGATAATTTTAATACGGGTATTTCGAAGCTTCAGGGGACTGTGGTTACAAAGGGGAACCCATTATGAGATTCCTGTCCCATGATGCCCAGAGATGTCTACAGAGCATCTCACATGGGCTCCAGGTACATGACATTTTGATGGGGCTGTTTTGACAGTCATTTTCATACCATGATTTTGAGGCAGCCACTAAGATGCAGCTGTTTTGACTTCAGAGACTTGGAAATGGTCACTTTGGCATAGCATTTCCCAAGGCAGGGACATTTTGATGATACATTTGAAGACGGCCGTATCCCAGTTTTTTTCTTTTTCTTTTAACAATTTTTATTACCAGGTAATGGGAAAATGAACTCCTTTGTCCCACTTTTGGGAAAAACTCAACATGTTATTTTTACTTTCACTGATAGAGTAGTAGTTTAAGAGGGAAGGGGCTTAGAGATGAGAGGAGAACTAGGCTGGAGGTTTGGCAGAAGCACAATCATGAAATCAACTTACCACACTCACTCATCTCAGAAAAGGCCATCAATCATTCCAAGCAATACATCTGCTCATGTCCGAGAGTTCACTTGCATCTTCAATGAGACACTTCGAGTTTTCTCATCTGTCCCTTAAAGACACTGGGAAAGTGACTATTTGGTCAACCTGTATGATCCCTTGTTCTTAAATCTGGACTGTATAATAAGGCTCAATTAGATTTCTGACATTTCTCTCTCACCTCAACAATATGCTTAAACTATGATTACTATTTTGAATCTTTATTTTTAAATAAAGTAGTATTATTTTCTTAGAAGTTAACTGAATTCTATCAAATTATGAGAGATTTTTATTTTCAGTTTACGAAAGTAATACAGACCTATAGACATTTAAACCATGCTCAATGAAGTGAAAAACACAAATCTCTCATAATCATGGTGTGCCTAGAAAGCAGAGAAAGGTTCAGGGATGTCATATGCATTGCTTGAGAAAACAACAACTAGCAAAGCAATGCTTACACACTTTTGACAAGGCTATCAAAGCGTCCCCTGCACTGAAATAACCTTTAAGCTGCATCAACACATCCAGCATCATGAACAGTTCCCATAGAGTATCTTCTAGGTTACACTTATTTTCTTGATCCACTCCATCCATACCCTGATTCCTCCCAACATCTCTCCCTCTTTGTCACTATCCTTGGGCTTCCGAAATTTCCAGAGAATGTGTCAGGGCCACCGTTGTTCCAACTGAAAATGGTATCCATTCTGAGATGTGTGGATTTCAGGGCTCCCGATCCCATCACTCTTAAGGAGCAAGGCTAGATTCACTCTCCCAGACTCTAGATCACCTGTTGCCACCTAACAGACCTAAGAAGCACCCCACACTCCCCTCTTCACGGATTCTACCTGTCTCATGAAGCCCTTTGGAAAAACAACTCCTTCTGCTTCTGCCTGCTGCTCCTCTCTCCTTAAAGCTCAAGCAGTTCAGACCATTATTACAGCAGGAGGCAGGCTCTGGGGCATGCTGCCTGGGTTTACATCCTGGCTATGACACTTGGGGGTGTATGATCTTAGTGAAATTATGTAAGCTCTCTTTGCTTCTGTTTCCTTATCTGCAAAATGGAAATGAGAGTTACAATGCCTACTCCAGGCAACAGAGAATCTGTCTCAGTGCACCAAGTGTTGGGATGAGCTGTTGTGAAGAATGAAGTATTAATTAAGAACACACAAAATATTTAGATCAGTGTCCATATTTGGGCAAACACTTGACAAATGTCAATTGTTATTTAAAAAGAGAAGAAAGAAAAAGAAAAACACTAGTGCCCAGAGACAAGACTTCAGGTTGTCTCAGTTCTCACCTGCCCCATTTGTTGTACACTTGTGCACAACACTTTATCCTCGGAGGCTATCTCATACAAACTCTTATATAACCAGACTTCAGTTCATATCCAGGTCTCATGCTCTCTTTCACCTAGCTAGGACCATCCTACATTATTCAGTTTCTTTTTCCTTCTTTCCTGCAAATTGCTGAGGCCATGCATCTCTCTTTCCCACTCATGTTTTCTCAGCACCAGGATGGCAACAGACACACAGATTTTTAATAAGTGAATGAATGAAGGAATGGATGGATGATGGCGGTGTTTATATTGAAACCCTGAGTGCTGTCTCAAAATACTTTCATTCAAGACGGCTTGGTTCCTGAATTATATTTAAATGAATTTCATTTTATGAAATTGTACTGAATCTAGAGTAAAATTAAAATAGAACATACAAGAGAATCTTCTTTTAAGTGGGAAATTGGAAGTAAAAATATAAGGAAGTTAAAGAATAAAAATGCACACACTTTCCACAGAAAGACTGAACACCAAATGAATAACTTTTTCCCTCTTTAGTGTTTTGTTTCAGCATCGTTATCCCACCATTTAGAGGATATGATGACTTATGGTCTTAAAATGAAGCAGTATATCATTAAAGCCATATTTTCTTCTAATTAAATTCAATACCATCCGGGGGAAGAATAGCTTATTCAACACAATACATAGAAATGCTTTTCCATGTCATAAAGAGCTCAAATAAAGGGTTCATGTTTTACTGTGAATCAAGGAAAAGCACACTCTGGTTTTACAGGCTTCTTTTGGCCAAACATTTTCTCTTAAATGAGCAGTTTGGGCTTCATTTTGCCAGTGAAGAAGAAGCCTAAAACTGTGATTAATTTACCATGGCTCAGATAAAACAGTATCAGAGAGATGAAATCAGTTTCCACCAAAAAAAAAAAAAAAAAGTGATAGTAACCACAATTTCTTTAACTACTGTCACTGAAGCCTTCCTAAGCAAAAACAAGCAACTAAAGTACAACAAAAACTTATCACCAAAAAACCCCCCGAAACAACAACAACAAAAAAAACAAAACCTGAGACACATTTAAATGATCGATGGTAAACTTCACCATGTTCCAGGGGGCTCTGCAATTTATTCGGCAAACCTTTAGGAAACCTCTGGAATGTATCAAGCATTGATCTAAGCCTTGGAAATGTAAAGATGAAGAGAACACACAGGTGCTGCTTTCAAGTGAATCAAAGTCTAATAATTTTGGCACATTTCTTCTAGAAATGTGCTCCAATAAGAAGCCTAAAGGGAAACACCTGTATGCACATGTACACACAGCTCTGTTTATTCACTTAGAGACACATATTTGTTGGCTGCTGATTTAGTGAAAAGGAATCTAGCGAGGAAAAGTGCGTAAATAATTTATATATTTTTCTCCAGAAAGCTTTTATCCTGAATTCGTATTTGAGAGTGACAAACTTTACCATTAGTGGAGTAGTAGTAACAGTAGCAATAATTGAAACAATAGTTAACAAGAGAAGTCAACAAGAAGTCTTATTGACTAAACTATTCTTAAAAATTTCAAAGCTATATTTAAAACAAGCTCAGTTTTAAGATGATCAAGACATGGAGAGGAAAGCGTTTATGTAAATACATACAAAGGGAGGATCCAAAGTCAACAAAAGTCACGCGTCGTGCCCACATCTTGGTTGGTTTCTAATACCATTCTTGAATGAAATGAACCAGAATGTGAATAAATAGTTGATTCTAAGGCTGGGGCAGGAAATATACAAGATGAGCTTGGAGCATCTTTTAGTGTCAGGAAGTAAAGAAGTGCTCCAAAACCAAAACGATGGGAGTGTGTCAAAGGGAAAGGAGAAGTCAACCTGAAGAAACACCCAATGGCCAAAACTAGAACAATTTGAGCATCAAGACAGATAGTGTAGTAATGGATTGTAATCCAAAGTATAAAACAAATATTCATGAGTTCTTCTGATATAAATAGCTGAATAAATAAACAAATGTGGAAAAGAGACAAATATACAGAATTCTGGGTAACTTATGTTCATAGTTCCTACTTACGGAAGTGAGTATAGCTCTCTACCTACTTCTTAAGTGTGGGTTTTGCATAGCGACTTCCTTCCAAAGAGTATTACAGGCAAAGTGGGAAAAAGAGTAACTTTCCAATTGAGAAACCTGGAAAACATTATGTTGGCCACATGATCAAGGTTAACAGATGATGATGGTTATTAATAGTAACAGGTCATGTTGACAGTATGAATACTTGATGTTCTGTGAAGAGAATGGCACGTTACCTCTGTTGTCTTCCTTCCAAATAACCAGAACCCCATTCCAATCATGAGAAAAACATCTCACAATCCCACATTGAGGAGCAGTCAACCAAATACCTAACACTCTTCAAAACTGCCAAAGCCTTCAAAAATAAGGAAAATCGGAGAAATTGTCACAGCCAAGAGGAGCACAAGGAGACATAATGTCTAAATGTAATATGCCATCCTGGAACAGAAAAAGAACATTAGATTAAAATTAAGCAAATCTGAGTAGAGTTCAAATTGTAATTAATAACAATGTATCAATGTATCAATGTTTGTTATTTAGTTATGACAAATGAGCCATGGTAATGTTAGATGCTAACATAGAAAATTGGGTACAGGGTATATGGAAATTCATTTCTTTGCAAATTTTCTATGAATCTAAAACTGTACCAAAATTAAGAATTTATTAAAAAAATCTAAAAACAGTAAGAGTTGATACAGTTATTTCAATAAATGACAATAGGTATGTAAATGTTAAACAAAATTAATACTCCATTTTGATTCTATTTACTATCTTACTACTGGATTGTGTAATGTGCTTCAGTTTAGTGTAAATCCCAAATATTGTGAAGTCTAAACGATAATATAATACTAACGATAAAAGTTCTTGAGGTAGTGTCTCATGTCTTTTCACCCAACTCTCTGCTTACCCCACTCACTTAACTAATTTCAGGGACTTTAGGCATTTTGAAAAGTTTTTTTAACCATATGGCTATTAAAGATGTTGTATATTGTTGTTTAAAATATACTTTCTGATGTGAATAATTCTTCTATTATAATATTTTCCCCATTGTTAAATGTGGTTGGTTGTTACTTTGTGGTACAGAAACAATGTTAGATTTTAAAACTTCCCTGTCTATACAATGTAGTCACATTTTATGCAAATTTCAAATAGTGAAAAGTAAACATATTAATAAAGTCTCAATGTATGCACCAAAGTTTAAATAATCTTAATTCCTCAAATTAAACATTGATGAAACATGTTTAAAAGCTGACGGATCCAGTACATTTTAAACTGTTTACACTATTACCACGTGGTGGCGCCATGTCAGCTGGTGAATGTAAAGCCTTGGCAAACCTTGGATTCCTCCTAAATTGCCTTGAGGAACTCTTTGACCTCGTCAGAAAAGCAGTCTGTGTCCTGACTCTATCCTCCATTTTACGGGAGAGACAACTGAAGTCCACAGAGTGAAATTATTCCCCCACTTCCACACAGTCTGTTACTGAGCCAGGAATAGAGTGTACTTTCTATCACTTGGCTCTGTTCTCTCTTTCTGTCTCTCTCGCTTTCTCTATGTGTGTGTATAGATATATATACACTATATATACACGATATATGGTATATACATACCATACATATATAGTATATACTTATATATACTGTATATTTATGTAATATATAAGTATATATTTACTTCATATATGATATATAAATAATATAAATATCATAAATATATAATAGTTACCTCTAATATATAAAAATATATATTTATGTAACACACAAATTATAATATATAATATAGATACATAAGTATATAAACAAAAGAGGTACATATACATTCATATATTTAATTTCCACAACAACAAATTTTATGGAGTAAAATGTACCTCTTAATGTCACTTTAAAGTTCATGCATATACATATCCAAAATATATTTATAAAATCTTGACTAAGCACAATTTTTCTTCTTTAGGTCCCTGTAAGTTTCCATGCTGTGATTTTTGCTCAGCAAAATTTTTGTTGATGCAACAAAATTTAGGAGCCATTAGAAAAATGAGTTAGAATTACACAGGTTAACTTGGAGGTATTTTCCCAAAGTATTGTTAAATGAAAATATAAAAAGCAAAAAAAAAAATTGTGTTAGCATAATTGCATGTTTATAAACCAAATTAAAATATCCTGCAGAGTATGTATATAAATGTACAAGTCTGTACAGAAGCATTTGAAGGCAGCAAAAGTATGGAATAATTAATGTAAAGTTTATAATGTGAGTTATCTTTGTAGGGGGAACAGGGAAGCCACATGAGGGGAAAAGTAGGAGAGACTAAGGAGAAAACCACATAAAAAGTGGAAAAACACTGCACACTTACAAAACACCTATATATGATCACATTTATATAAAGTTATATTTATGTAAATATATGTATAAAATATACAAATTTAAATGGTTTTACAGGTACTATAAATAAGGACACAAGAAAAAAGAAAATCTAGAAAAACGATTGATGGTAAAAAATGATAGTTAAGGCAGCATGTACCTAATCTCCTAAAATAAAAACCTTTCCATAAAGCAGTTAAAAATAAGACAAAAAACAATAACCTAATAGAAAAAGCGAGCTAACACCACAGCAGGTAGTTTATATAAAAGAAAAATACAAATGACTTTTACACATCTGTGAAGATGTTTAGTCTTATTCATAATCAGGCACATGAAAACTAAATCTGTATGAAATTTTGTTGCAAATGCATCCTATTGTCAAAAACTTAGTATGTTCTAAAGCCAAGTTTGGCAAAACTGTGAAGCAAGAGGACTCTTCTATACTGCTGATGAGAGCATACATTGGAACAGTTACATTTGAAAGCGACTTGGCAGTATGTAGTAAAAATGAAGAATCCAAACCCTGTGACCCAGCGGGTCCCAGCAGGTCTGCTCATATGTCGATGAAGAGACGTTTACAATGATGTTCATAGTAGCATTGTCACAAAGAGCAAAAATTGGAAATGGCCTAAATGGACTGTCAATAGTGGAATAAATAAATGGTTATATATTCATTCAATGGATTGCTGAGCAGTAGGAAATGAATGAATCTGAGCTGCATACATATCATGAATGAATTATCAAAAAATAATGTCGAGGACAAAAAGCACACTGCAGGATGAATACTTGCAATATGACACTATACAGAATTTAAAAACATGCCAACCACTTATATGCACACACATATACACAAATCTATGTAATTTGGGAGTAAATAAATGTAAGATCTACATAAATACCTGAGAATGATAAATATTAAATTCAAGGTAGCGAATACTTCTGAAATAGAGAGAGAAGTTCAACTAGGGAAGGGTATATGGTGGTTTTCATCTGACCGGTAATGTAATTTTTTTTGACAAACAGTATATCTTATGTTATTTCATATTTATGATGGATTTATTATGTTTATAATTATAACACTATATTAGTTATACTCAAATTTTTGTTAATATTTTATAGTATTTTTAAAAAGATACTCAACCCCCTCATAAGAATAGTCCTTCTTGAAATGACAACAAGAAATTATTTTTCACTGATCAGAATGCTAAAGCTAAACATTGTAATAATAAACTGTTCTGGCCAGAGTTCAGGGGCACGAGCACTTTCAGTAATTGTTGGGGAAGTACATTTGTAGAACTTTTAACTATGGGATGATTTGGCAATGTTTTATCAAAATTAAATGCGTATTTGTGCTTTTTTACCTAACTCACTTAAAAAAATTTTCTCTTTAAATAATCTCCAGCAAGAACACAAAAGTATATATACAAAGCTGTTCATTGCAATGTTGTCTGTGATAGCAAATGACTACAAACATCCTTTGGAAGGGGCAGGTAAGATAAATGTGCTTCATCCGTGCAGGAATGTCATACAGGACACAGAACATTAAAAAAAAATGTGGTACCCACCTGATCAACTGGTATGAAATAGTGCCTAGGGTAAATAGTTAAAAAAAAAAAAAAAGCAAGGTGAAGAACATTCGTTGGGTAGTCTACCTTTCCGTAACATGGGTTACCTGTACAATTAGAACTGGGGCTTGGATAGCGGAGGCCTAAGGGATGAATTTTTAAAAAATATTTCCATTCATGTGTTTTAAATCTTGTATCTCATGTGTGCATTACCATTAAATAAACTTCAAAAGAAGCAAATACATGAATAAATAAAAGATTTAAAATGAAAATAAAAACAAGAGATGCAACTCCCACATTTAATTTCAAAGATAGCATTGGCATTTTAACTTTACTATTTTAATGAAGTCACATGACTTGCTTTATATCCAAGGCCTAAGGCTTCAATTAATTTAGGGGTAATCTATTGACCAAAGGAGAAAAGTCTCATTAAAAAGTAGCATTTGTTGGGAGGTCCTAGGCCCAAAGGAGGGGCTTTCTTACCAAGACAACACACTTCCAGTTTCTTCTCAGAAGGGGATTAGGGACCATGATGAGAAATTTTAATAATTTAGGTGAAGTCTCACTATTAGAGTTTTACAATCAATTAATTAAGCTGTATCCCTGCTTGTCCTAAAAAAATTTCAAACCAACTAACAAATGAGCACAGAATATAACATAATCCAATGAATTAAAAACAAGTGAGAAAAGGAGGCAAATATTCATTATTTTTTATTTCTCCTTGTAGTGCTTGTTAATTTTTGTTTTACATACTTTGAGGCCATGTAAATATTATAGGTACTTATGAATTTAGAATTGTTAAACATTCCCAGTGAATTGAAGCTTTCTTGTTATTAATTCTATTACTGCCTTTTGGCTTAAAGTCTATTATCATTGCTAGTACAGGCTGAGTACCCCTAATCTGAAATGCTCCAAAAACTTAAAGTTTTTTAGCACTGACATGACACTACAAGTAGAAAATTCCATACCCGACCTCATGTGATGGGTCACAGTCAAAATGCAGTGAAAACTTTGCTTCATGCACACAGTTATTAATAACATTGTACAAAATAGTCTTCAGGCTACGTGTATAAAGTGTATATGAAACATAAATAAATTCTGTGTTTAGCTTCGGGTCCCATCCCCAAGATATCTCATTATGTATATATAAATATTCTCCAATCCAAAAAAGTCTGAAATTTGCAACACTTCTGGTCCCCAGCATTTTAGATAAGGGATAATCAACCCGTAGTAGAGTTACACCAATTTTCTTTTTAATTAATTTGTATGATTTTTTCCCATTCTTGCAACTTTTCTGTTTTGTTATGTACAGTAAACTACATATGATTGCTGTCTTTTTTAATATACATTACATTTACATGGTATGTTGTTATTGTTTCTTAATCCATTCTGGAAGTCTGAATTTTTTTTTACATTCAGTCAATTACCTTTATTTATTTATATTTGTATTTACTTTTACCATCTTACTGTATACATTCTATTTGCTCACCTGTTTTACATTTATTTTTTTCTCTCATTTATTGAAGCCCTAGGATAAACCCCTCTTGGTTATAGTGTATCATCCTTTACATATATTTCAAGATTTGATTTACTTATATTTTAAAAATAATTTTGTGTCTACGTACATGAAGAATATTGGTCTCTTTCCTTCCACCCCTTCCCTCCTTCCTTCCTTCCTCCTTCCTTCCTTCCTTCCTTCCTTTTCTTTCTTTCTTTCTTTTCTTTCTTTCCTTTCTTTCTTTCTTTCTTTCTTTTCTTTCTTTCTTTTCTTTCTTTCTTTCTTTCTTTCTTTCTTTCTTTTCTTTTTCTTTCTTTCTTTCTTTTCTTTTCTTTCTTTCCTCTTTCTTTCCTCCTCTTTCTTTCTTTCTCTTTCTTTCTTTTCTTTCTTTCCTCTTTCTTTCCTCTTTTCTTTTCTTTCCTCCCTCCTTCTTCCTTCCTTCCTCTTTCTTCTTTCTTTCTTTCTTTCTTTCTTTCTTTCTTTCTTTTTCTTTCTTTCTTTCTTTCTTTCTTTCTTTCTTTTTCTTTCTCTTTCTTTCTCTCTCCCTCTTTCTTTATCTCTTTCTCACTCTCTTTTCCCTTCCTTTCCCTTGCCCTCCCTTCCCTTCCTTTCCCTTCCCTTTCCTTCTTTCCTCTCTTTCTCTCTCTCTTTCTTTTCTTTCTTCTTTCTTTTTTGAGACAAAGTCTCGCTCTGTCACTTAAGATGGAGTGCAGTGACGTGATCATGACTCACTGCAGCCTCAATCTCAGGGGCTCAAGTGATTCTCCCATGTCAGCCTTGCAAGTAGCTGGGACTAAAGACTCATGCCATCACGCCTGGCCTATTTTTGCATTTTTTGTAGAGATGGGATTTCACCATGTTGCCCAGGCTGGTCTGGGCTCAAGTGATCTGCCTGCCTCGGCTTCCCAAAGTGCTAGGATTGTAGGCATGAGCCACCAGGCCTGGCCTCTTTTTTTCTCTTTTGAGCATAATTGTCAGATTTTGGTATCACTGTTTTGGTAGCCTTATAAAACAAGTTGGGAAGTATTCTCTCTTCCTCTATTTTCTTAAGTAGTTTATGTAAGAGTGTTGTTATTCCTTCCTTAAATGTTTGATAGGATTCAGCAGTAAAACTATCTGGGCCTTTGTGGGAAATTTTCTGGTAAGTAATTAAAAATTTTAATAGATATAAGACAACTCAGATAATATGTTTATAATTATTATAGCCCTATATTTGTTATTATAGTCACATTGTTTGTCACTATTATTTCATAGTATTTTTAAAAGATTCTATTTCATATGGTATCAGTTGGGTAAACTATTTTCATCAAGAAATCTGTCTATTCCATCTGAATTATTGAATTTTTTGGTGTAATTCTGTTTATTATATTCCATTATCATCCTTAACGTATGTAGGGTCTAGAGTAATGATATCATCTCTTTTACTCCCAATATTAACAATTTCTCTTTCTTTTTTCCTTCAACAGTTTGGCTACATGCAGATTTATCAATTTTATTTGTCTTTTTAAAGAACCAAATTTTATCTGTATTAATTTTCTTTATTGTTTCTCTGTTTTCTATTCCATTGATTTTGGCTTTCTATTATTTCCTTAAGAAAGTACTTTTAATCGATTTGTCTTTATATTTAAGGTACATCTCTTTCAGCCCGAGGAAGCTAAAAAGTAATAACAATAAAAATAAATGAATAAATAAAGTACATCTCTTATAGGCCATATATAGTTGAGTCTTGCATTTTTAATTCATTCTTACAGTTTTCATGTTTTATTAGGTATGTGTAGTCCATTTAAATTTAAAGTAGGCCAGATATGGTGGCTCACACTTGTAATACTAGCACTTTGGAAGGCCCAGGCAGGATGATCATTTGAGGCCAGGAGTTCAGGACCAGCCTGGGCATTATAGTGAGACCCCCACCTCTACAAAAACTTACAAATTAGCAGGCATGGTGGCACAATCCTGTAATCCCAGCTTAAAACAAAAAAAAAAGTGATTAATGTTTGGGAAAGGTTCACCATTTTATTATTATTTTTTATTCCCTCTTCTCTTTCTTCTTTGGGATAATTAAATGTTTTTCATCATTCAATGTTAAATTATTTATAGGCTTTTTGGCTCTCTTTGCTTTTAAATAAAAAATGCACAGATTACAATTTATCTTCTAACACATCTTTGAGGTTTCTGTGTAGTTCTGCACACTGCACTAGAGATCCAAGGCCATGACAGATGAAAGAATTGGGCTTGAGACTTGCCTGCTGAGGCAGGTCTATTGCTCGAGCAAAAGCTTCTAACCCATATTTTCTTCAGGTGCCAAGTTAAGAGACTCCTGGGTTCTAGAAGGAGTTGCTGGATGTAGACAATGGTTTGCTGCCATTTCCTGAGGTGGCCCTTCATTTCTATGTGGGACTGTATTACCTCTAAGCTCTCTAGGGGCACAGTTCTCCTGGATGTGTTGGCTTTTGAAGACCCCAGATACTCATCCAAATACGAGTGAGTATAAGACATCAACTTTATAGTATTGACAGTCTAGTAGTTGGTGATTTGAAACCCATACAGAAGAGGAGGTTGCTATATACTCATTATGATTGAGTTGACATGAAACGAGAAGCTGCTGTAGACTCTGCTGGTCCTAAGGTTGAGTGTGTACTCCTTATCTTAAAACAAAGGTAGTTTTTCTGGCTTCTTTTCTGAAAAGACTTCTTAATAGGTGGCATTCCTAGTTGGCACCCTGGGCACTGACAGCATGGCCTGAGAGACTCCCTATGTGGCACTTGGGCAACACTAATGGTATTAAACCAAAATGAATGCTATGGCTCCTTAGCTCCCATGGCATTCTCAGGGATGGATATTGTGCTGATCAGGGTTTAATACCAGATGACAACATGAGAAGCCATTTACTTATAGGAAAGACAAAAGACAGTTTCATATACTTTTCCATACCAGTATGGAAGGGTATAGTCTCGTGTGATGGTCTTTTCCAGCACCAGGCACCAGTAGATCATTTCCAAAATGATTGTCAAGAGCTTGGAATAGCTTTGAAGTTGAGATTGTTAGATGAAGAATCAGTAAACGTCCTTGGTGACCTGAAGTGTACCACAACCTGGACTTATAGGTAAGTCAAATTATGACCCCAACAGCTCAGGAAGCAACCTACATATGTCTAGGCAAGGAGCAAAGTAGAAGGATAGATCAGAGTAATATTCATTCTGTTCTCATTACTAGAGGCTGAGACGTTGCTTGGCAGGAGGTTCTGGGCACCACTATATCTCAGTCTAAACATAACTTTAAAAAGGACCACCCCCTTGAATTTTGCCTCTTACCCAATGATAGTCTGGATAAATATGGAAGTTTGGGAATCAGGATCCTGCTCCATAGCCAGATAACCTCTTCTGGCTCATAGAGCCAGCATAGGAATGAGGACGATCTGAACTAAGGTGAATCAAGATGTGCACCTGGATCAATATTATGGTAGCCTAGTCAAGGTAACAAAGCTGAATGCTAGCCAGAGAAACTGAGCCCATAATGAAAACCCAATGATTAAACTCAACTGTGCAAAGAATGAAGTAAGGATAAAATTGGAGGAGTAAGTGGCAAGATTACTCTCCAACAACATCAAATGGAGAATGAGAAACAGGATGAGTCTTGGGTTGAATAATAGCAGATGAGAACCAAGACTTTGAATGACAAATGTTAGGGGCTCCCTTCTCATGTGGCCTTTTGTGCATATGTGGCAAAGGAGGAACAGTGAAGTGGGATAAGGCCACCAAATCGGCTTGCTAGAGCCATACAGGAATGAACACCTTCCCTTACCACTTCACTGAAAATGGTCTTTAAGGTAGCCAGTAATGTCTTAATCTTGTTTTAAGAGTCAGTTTAAATTTTGTCTTACTGGAGAAACTCGGTTCTGTTTTATTTTGTTTTCTTCAGTTCAAGTAGCTTTTCTCCCTCTCTAGTAGAGTCTACTTGTCTCTCAATATCCATTCTCTCCTTCTTTCTTACTATGTTACCTTGAATTTTTCACTGGTCACTCTGGCACTAATTTAAAAGGTTATACGCCGGGTGCAGTGGCTCATGGCTGTAATCCCAGCACTTTGGGAGGCTTAAGCGGGTGGATCATCTGAGGTCAGGAGTTCGAGACCAGTCTGACCAACATGGTGAAACCCTGTTTCTACTAAAAATACAAAAATTAGCTGGGCGTGGTGGCGTGCGCCTGTAGTCCCAGCTATTCGGGAGGCTGAGACAGGAGAATTGTTTGAACCCAGGAGGAGGAGATTGCAGTGAGCCGAGATCGTGTCACTGCACTCCAGCCTGGGTGACAGAGAGAGACTCTGTCTCAAAAAAAAAAAAAAAAAGTAAAATAAAATAAAATAAAAGGTTACATTGTCTGATTTCCCAGTGGCTATGTGTGGCCATGTTATTAAGTTTTGGCCTATGAGACTTAAGCAGAAGTAGGAGTTATCTCCTTGGAAGAAAGTGGCACTCATTTCTTCTCACTTCCTCCTTCATGCTGTTTGGAATGCAAGTGTATTGGCTAGAGTGCAGCAGCCATCTTGGATCTTAAAATCACCCTGACAATGGAAGCCATGCATGGCAGAGATACAAGATAGAAGGAGTTTGCAACCTTGACATCAGTGTTATGCCATACTAACTGGAGGGGCTCACCTTTTGACTTATTTTATGTGAAAGAGAAATAAAACTCTATCTTATGTAAGCTGATATTTTTGAAATGTTTGTTATATACAGCCCAGTTGATTCCTTTTATGTCTCCCTTTGAATTCTCATAGGAAATTTAGTTGGCTTAGTGCATCAAGGTACAATAATCACCCTTTATCCATGGTTCCACTTTCTGTGGTTTCAGTTATCTGTGGTCAACCATGGTCAAAAATATCAAATGAAAAATTTTAGAAATAATTCGTCAGTTTTAAGTTGCTTGCCATTCTGAGTAGTATGATGAAATCTTGTGCAGTCCTGCTTCATCCCATCTGGCACATGAATCATCCTTTTTTTCAGCATTTCCACACGGTAGATGCTGCCTGCCCATCAGTCATTTAGTAGCTAACTGGATAATTGGATCAACTGTTGTGGCATCACAGGGCTTGTGTTCAAGACACCTTTTTTTAACTTCATAATGGCCTCAAAGCACTAGAGTAGTGAAGCTGGCAATTTAGGACAAAGAGAAGCTGTCAAGTACTTCCTTTACGTAAAAAGATCAAAGTCCTTGACTTAATATGGAAAGAAAAAAATATTGTATGCTTAGTTTTCATACCATAGATTTGTCTTTACCATAAATCTGGATCTATGGTAAGGACAAATCCTCTGTCTGTGAAATTGTGAAGAAGGAAAAAGACGTTTGTGCTAGTTTTATTTTGCATCTAAAACTGCAAAAGTTATGGCCACGGTGTATAAGTGCTCAATTATGATGGAGAAGGCATTAAAGATGTGGGTGGAAGACATGAATGCAACATGTTCCAATTCACAGCAATGTGTTGTGCCAGAAAGCATTGAGCCTGTAGGAAGACTTCAGCAAGAGATCCCAAGAAACGAGTGACATCAGTCATTTAGTGCAAGTGGGGGGTGGTTATACAGATTCCGGAATATGTTTGGGCTGAAAAATATAAAAATTACTGGAGAGGCTGAGTCTGCCAGTGAAGAAACTACTGTCATGTAAATAGAGTACAATAAGATATTTTGGGAAAGACCAAATTCACGTAACTTTTATTACAGTATGTAGTTATAAATATTCTATTTATTATTAGTTATTGTTGTTAATCTCTTGCTGTGCCTAATTTGTAAATTATGCATGTAGTTCCAGCCACTTGGGAGGCTAAGAGCAGACAATCACTTGAACCCAGGGTTAGAGACCAGCCTGGGCAAAATAGCAACACTCTGTGTCTAAAACAAATAAGTAAATAAACCTCATCATAGGTATGCATATATAGGAAAAAGCAGTATATATAGGGTGCTTACTATCTGTGTCTGGGGTATCCGCTGGGAGTCCTGTAAGTTATCCCCTGCAGATAAGGGAGGACCACTGTACTTAATTCAATGTAGACATATTTTTTTAGTACTCTCATCTCCCACTAGCTTGTGAGTTCCAAGGAAGGCAAAATTAGAAGTTATGCATTTTTGTATTCATGGTGCATAGCATAGTAGCTGGCAGATAGTGGTATTTAGTAAATGTTTGTTTAATGACTGAATGAATGCTAATCTGGTAGCAGTATGCAACATAGGTGGGCAGAGAGGCTGGCTGTGGCCAAGTACGCAGTTTTCACCAAAATATATTTCCTTTTCCTATTGGGCACAAAACTAGACTGCATTTCCCATCCTCTCTTACAGTTAGGGGCAGCCATATGACTGACTTCTTGCCAATAAAGTGTGGCAGGATCCATGTATGCCGCCTTCAGGCTCTGGCCCTGAAAACCTCCTGCACAATTGTCCACACACTTTCTTGTTTCTCATCTGTCAGCCAGAGGCAGATGATACAGTGGGGAACTCTGAGGCTCCAGGGGTTGAGGCCATAGATATATAAAGTCTAGGTCCCTGAAGGACAACACAGACAATTTTTGACCCTGCACTACCCCAACTCATACCTTGTATGAAATTATGATGTAATTGTGAAATAAAGCCTTATCATATTATACTTCTGAGATTCAGGAGTTGTTTTTCAACAGCTAGCCTATCTTACCTCCAGAAGGATGATGGAAGACTACCACAGGAATTTGGATATGAAATAATACAATTCTAAACTCAGAAGGAAACCCTGGAAATAAAAAGATGAGAAAGAGGTCAGGAGTTCGAGACAAGTCTGGCCAACATGGTGAAACCCCGTGTCTGCTAAAAATACAAAAAATTAGCCGGGCATGGTGGCACGCGCCTGTAATCCCAACTATTTGGGAGGTTGAGACAGGAGAATAGCTTAAACTTGGGAGGCGAAGGTTGCAGTGAGCACAGATCAAGCCACTGCATTTCAGCCTGGGTGACAGAGCAAGACTTCGTCTCAAAAAAAAAAAAAAAGGTAGCAAGATGTGTTTGGTTGGATGTGAGAGGGTACACGAGAAAAGTCTAATAAATGAGGTTGTTATTAGGATGAAATAGAAGTGCACAAAAGAATGCTGAAAATGCAAGATGGTGTTCAAACTTCAATTAGAAAAAGGAGAGCAGTGCAGGGAGAAGGAAGACCCCATGGCTATCCTAGGCAGCCCTGGGCTGTCACAGTGTCACCCATCTGTTCTGTCCCTTCTGGTAGCACCTTTGGGTGAATAAATATCATGACTGGGAATTTTACTGGATAGATATAAGCCTCCCTATGAAGCTGT
Organism: Papio anubis; assembly: GCF_008728515.1. NCBI lineage: Eukaryota > Metazoa > Chordata > Mammalia > Primates > Cercopithecidae > Papio > Papio anubis. Next base: position 132,877,489 of record NC_044981.1, read on the forward strand.
TTTCCTGGTTTTGTTTAATTTATACTGTGGAAAAACAAAAAGTACCATGACTTATGTTCACAATTTATGTCACCGAATCCCATGTTTTTTATTTAAGCACTTTCCCAACACCTACTAAGTTATTTACTGCCCTGGAACACCAAACCATTATGTGGTGATGTTATAGGGACACATTCTGATGAATGTGTGCGGAGAGGTTCTATGACATGGGAAGTGTGTATCTCCCCAGACTCTGAACTCCATGATTATACTTATTGTCACCTCCATCCCCTTCTCTAGGACTCAAGTAATTGCTTGATTACTAACTATCTTTTCCCATTTCCAAAACCTAGGCCCGCAACAATATCTGGAACTCATTTATCCTAAGATAGAAATGAGTATTAACAGTTTAAATATGTCTCTCTCTAAGAATATTTGCACATTAATAAGAATTACAGCTTTAAGAAAATGAAGATGAAGATTTAGAAATAAATGCATTAGGAAACAGAAAATACAATAGAAATACTAAGTATATCTAAGAGTCGATTATTTGAAAACAAGCAAAGAAAACAGTAAAACAGAGATGCATTCGCTAATCCAACCAAGATAAAAAAAGGTGGAGTTCACCAGTTAGGAATGAAGATAGGAAAGTAACCTAAATACACAGTGCATTTAAATAATTATAAAGAATTATTTTAACCAACTGTATGACAAATAATTTGATAACCTCTGTGAAATAGATAAAGCTAATCACAGAAGTAGAAAATATAAATAAAAAAAGCAAAAATTCACGAAGAGCAAGTTCATCCCCACTCTCCTCCCTGAAAATCTACAGGACCCAGGTATGTCACCAGTGATTTTCTGAAACTTAAAAGAACAGAGAACTACAATGCTAATTAAACTGTTCCAAAACAAATAAATAGGAAAATTCCTTTTAAGAAACTAGAACAATGCCAAGACTAAAACCCGAGAAAGATATTATGAAACCAGGAAACAACAAATCTATTTCACTATGAAAATTGATTTTTTAAATTATAAAAAATGAGCCAGTAAAATTGATCCTATCTTAAAAGCATAATATAATAGATTTTGACTAGATAAGGCTCATATCAGAAATGCAAGAATGTTTCATTATTAGGAAATATATTAATATATTTGACTACATTAATAAATCAAAGGAGAAAAGTGGTATACTCATATTTGCAGATGCTTAAAAGATAGTTGATAAAATGCTAAACATATACCGTGAGACTTCATCTCAAAAACAGTTCTTAATAAAATAAGATTAGATATATTAAAGCATTTTACTTGACAACATAATTTAGTAAAGTCACTGGGCTATTCTATATACAAACAGTAACCAGTCTGAAACTATAATAGCAACAGAAAGATAGAATATCTGAAAATAAATGTAAGAAATGTGAAAACCCTACAAAGGCAAATTTAAAATGCTACTAAAGGACAAAAAAAGGCATTAACTAAGCACAAGGTGTGTTATAAATACCTAATATGCCAAAATTAATCTGTATGTTTTTCATAATCTCAATAACATACCAATAGATTTTTATAACTAAACACATTTCTAAACATCACATTTAAAAATAAGCATATGGCCAGGCGTGATGGCTTATGCCTGTAATCCCAGCACTTTCGGAGGCCCAGGTTGGCAGATCGCTTGAGCCCAGGAGTTCGAGACCAGCCTGGGCAACATGGCAAAACTCTATCTCCACAAAAAATACAAAAAATTAGCCAGGCATGTGGCACGCATCTGTAATCCCAGCTATTTGGGAGGCTGAGGCAGGAGGATCACCTGAGCCTGGGAGGTCGAGGCTGCAGTGAGCCAAGATCAGGCTACTGCACTACAGTCTGAGTGACAATGAGACCATGTCTCAAAACACAAACAAAACAAAACGAAAAATAGGCACAGAAGAATATTCAGGAAGATTCTGTGAGAAAAATGCAGCCATGAGGGACGATTCATTCTACCATTTGTGGTAATTAAAATAGTGTTGTAATGGCACATGTACTTACAAATAGACTAATGAGATACAAGAGTGGATTTATAAACAGAATCTCCAAATAAAATTTAGTAAATAATACAAGTGAAATTTAACATTATTGGATAAAAATAGAATGCTCAATAAATAATTCTAGAATAATCGAATAGCTGAAAAATAAGTTGAATTTTCACCTCATCTTTTACCAGAATAAATTCCAGATGGATCAAACATTTAAAGATTAAAATGAAACTATAATTATTACTAGAAGAAAATGGACAGCTTTTTATGTATGCTCAGAGAAGAGAAAACTTTTCTTTCATTATATTTTAAAAATCAACACATCCAAAGTTATTCAGCCAAGTCCAAAGATATATGCAATCTGGTGGTAATATTTATGTCTTGCTATATACCGAATGTTAATAGCTTCATATATAAAAATTGCTAGCAACAAATTTTTATAAAGATCATTAGTGCAATAGAAAAAGGATACAAACAGTCCAGAAATAAAAAGTGCAACTATTAAGCATTTGAAAAGATGTTCAACATCACTATTTAAAAAATGCCAGTTAAAATGAAAGTGATACGCATCTCATCATATTTCACCTTTATTCTGTCAAATATCAACAGATTTGGTAACAAACTGTTTTGGCAAGGGTATGGGGGAAACTGGCGCTCTCCCCTACACTTGGTGTATGTTCACTGGAAGTTAATTGGCATCGATTAAAATTAAAAATGTGCATGCTCTTTGGCACATCATTTTCATTATGAGTAATTAATTTCATAAGTATAATTTGCACATGTGGGCAGAAACATATGTACAAAGATATTCACTGCAGCCCTGTTGTTACCAATAAGATGGAAACAACCAAATATTTTAAGAAGGTGAGCTGTTAAATAAACTGTGATAGCAGAGCACGTTGGATATATTGCTACAATTTGTGTACAAAAAGTTTAATTCATGTATGCAAATTGCATACATGATCACATATTTATAAAACGTCTCAGGAAGTAGAAGGGTTTTTTGGTCCTTCTTATGTCAAACTACACACAGTAACTGTCAACTTTCCCTTAGGTCCTGAGGAGTTAGTGTTAGGAATAAGACTAGTATGGCTTGTGCAAATACGGATGGGGGAGAAATGTCAGCTAAGAAAGGGCTTTGGGAACTTAGGAGATCTACACCTGAGTTAGTTGTCATTGCCACCATTATTATTTCTTGATAAAACATCTAATGGCTATTATTACTTAACTTTTAAAAAGCCATTTCCAGTCTTTCTTAACTCTTGAGTTATGTAACTCTAGTCCATTGTGTTTGTAAGTGCTACTTCAATCTTCTTCGGAACACATTAAGAAAGAAGCAAAAACAGTCACCAGTATATTCAGAAGGGTAAGAAAATGTGAGGGATCTGAAAATTATGTCAGGTGAGAAATGGTAGAAGAACCTGACCCTTATTCTATAGGGCTTCAGAGGGAATAACTTGCAGCAATGAGTGTAGTTACAGGAAGCAGAATTTGACTTACTTGAGGGAAGACATTTCCAGTGATGAGAATAATTTGAAAACTTACTGGGCTCTTTTATTGTGATTTAAGTGTTCCTTCTCTAGAATTGCTCAATCAGACCACATTACTGCAAGAAATAGCCATGCACACTTGAAGTGTCATTGGCCCACAGTATGACTGTATCTTTTAAGACAGCTTTAAAAACAAAGTCTACTTCCTGCCCAAAGTTTCTTATTCCATTACCTCATCTTCTAGGTCAAGGTATCCAGAATTATAACAGTTCCACAACGAAGGAAATGTTTATCTCTTGTAAATTTAATTTACTCATTTGACCTAAGATAAGCCTGAATAATGCTATTATTATTATTATCATTATTAATTTTTATTATTATTTTGAGATGGAGTCTCGCTCTGTCTCGCTGTGTCATCCAGGCTGGAGTGCAGTGGCATGATCTCGGCTCACTGCAACCTCCATCTCCCGGGTTCAAGCAATTCTCCTGCCTCAGCCTCCTGAGCCGCTGGGACTACAGGCATCTGCCACCACACCCGGCTAATTTTTGTATTTTCGGTAGAGATAGGGTTTCACCATGTTGGTCAGGCTGGTCTCAAACTCCTGACCTCAGGTGATCCACCTACCTCGGCCTCCCAAAGTGCTGGGATTACAGTCGTGAGCCACCGTGCCTGGCCTGATAATGCTATTATTGAAACACTATAAATTCAAGAATGTGATCAGCACTTTTGCCATTTTTGTGCTATAACCAAAAATTTAAAATTAATGGGCATTATTTACCTGAAGTTATTTGGCAATAAGATGGATTTTAGGTAATCACATTTGAAATTTATTTAATAGGTAACATTTTCAGCAACTGTTTAGCTACATTGGAAAAAGGAAGAATGTGCTGAAGATTCACACGTATAATTTAGTCATGTTTCAGGAACTTTCTCTATCAATTTATGAGAAAACCCAGACAGAGAAGATCTCCACATTATTCTTAAAAAATCAATATCATAATACACCATATCCCACAAAACTGGCTTCCGCATGTACTTTCCTCATTTTGGCTAATGTCACCAGTTTTCTTCTAGATTTCTAGGCTCAGATTCTGAACTTCCATATAGCCAGTTGTCAAGGTGACAATGAACCACAATTGATAGGATATATTTTGAGGATTCTGACCCTTTCTCCCAATCCATCACAACCTCTGAAGAAAGGGGTAGACCTTGACTACCACATTCTGTATCTTGTAGCTTGTACTGGCTCTATATCCCACCCTGTCACTGACCTCAGCTATTTAGAGAGATGTGGTCCACTCCATCAAGGAGAGCCCATCCACAGATTAGCTGGTGATCTGGGGATAAAAGACCATCTGAACCAACCACGTGTTGCTTGCAGAAATTTTGGAACTAGAAAGCTGAAAGATTATTGCCAATTAGCAAAAGAAGTTGAAGCTGAGGTCTCGCATGATAGAGTTAGGATTGTAGATTGTGGGTCAAACAAAGCCACATGCAAATGGAAGTTATGGGCTGGAAAATCCTGAGTAAACATAAGAAGATGGTCAAGAGGGCATGGAGAAGGGAGCAGACCTGCAGAGAGATGCAGAGATGAGCAATGAGGCATCTCCTCAGAGACATGGGGGACATGTCCCAGTTTTGGTTTTCAACTCCAATATGAGTCTTGGTGGCATTTCGCTGGTTAAAGAAGCTGATGCATCTACAGCTCCAGAATTAAAATATACTACATAAGTAAAATGTGCATACCAGCTAATGTCAGTTATAGCGCAGAGCTTTCTAAGTATGGCCAAATCTTCACATGGTACTGAGAAATATTATTTGGCATACTGGTGCATAGTAATCACATTTTTCAAACCATATGTAACTGTCAGTAAATAAGAGCAAAGTAGATTCCAAAGAATATGATCTAATCAACAGAGCAAAAGATAAATTCCAGATCCCTCCTCAAAACTTTGCAGAGAAGTGCTTTCTTTCACTGACTCCAGAATTTGCATTTTGCATTTTGTGTACAAACAATCTTTTGTGCCCACCAATCAGGATAGGGAGTTCTTTGACCATCAAAATATCTGCAAATTTGCATCATTTAAGAAATAGTTATTACTTAGAAACTCTTTACAAAGCATTGGGTTAAATCCCGTGCATTATACAAAATATTTAAGACATCGGTGTGCTAAAGAAATGTGGAATCTAACTGGGCATACAAAATAGAGATATCTGAAAAGATGGCAATATAGCATAGCTGTATTGTTCTAGTTATCTATTGCTGTGTAATGAAACGATCTGTCATATACATGAGCCCAATGATAACCGGTGTATATTGGCCCACATGTTGTTTACTTCTTCACAGTAGGCTATTAACTCAAAGCCCGTAAGCTCTAAACTCAAACTTTTACACATCCAGTTTTTATAAATGTAGCACAAATAAGCATATTTTAGGCCATTTAGAGCCTGCCTACTTTACACACTTCATAAACTGCACCCAATATCTGCTAAGCATACATAAGAAAAACTCTGGGGCTATAAATGGCTGCGATGGCCTTCTGAGCTCTCTGTCCCACAGCGCTGCTGAGTAGAAGTATCTAGACATGTTAGCCTGCTCTCTGACTCCCTTGCCTCCCGGAAGTTCTTGTGCCTCTTCCCCTTCTGGTGACGGCTCCTCACTGCTGCCTCTGGGATGTCTTCTGCTGTGAGAGATCTCCCCTCAGATGCAGCCTGAGAATAAAGTAGATTCCAAAGAATGTGATCTAATCAACAGAGCAATAGATACATTCCAGATCCCTTCTCAAAACTTGCAGAGAAGTGCTTTCTTTCACTGATTCCAGAGTATTTGCATTTTGTCTGCCAACAGAGCCCATTCTTTTGTGCCTACCAAGGAAAGCTCATTGTATGCTACTGCCCCCATAGTCTTTTTTTTCCCTCAATATACCTGAAATCCCTTTATAGCTGAAACACCTGAAGTCCTTGAACTCCCTACAACACCTTGAAAGCTCATGGCGTAAAACAACCACAGAAGCATTTATTTAGGTCAGTTTGGAATTCAGACAAAGTGAGGTGGGGATGGTTTGTCTCCGTACTACTTGGGTACCAGCAGGAGCAGCTCAACCTGGGGTCCCATCCAAGATGGCTTCCTCATTCACATCTCTGGCACCTTGATGTTCTTTCTCTCTCTCTCTCTCCATAGGGTAGTTCATCCTCCAGGGCCTTGCCACGTGACTTGTTACTTCTTAACTACCTGACAGCCTGAGGGTTGTTGGCCTTGTTACGTGGTGGAGGCTTCTCTAAAGCAAGCATTCCAAGAGGCTCGAGAGGAAGCTATGAGACTTCTTATCTAGCCTCAGACATCCCAGAATGATATTTACACAGCATTCTGCTGGTCAAGCAAGTCACAAAGGACAACTCCGACTCAGGGAAAGGGAACTTAGACTCTACCTCTCAGTGGAAGAAGTAGGAAAGAATTTGTAGCTGTATTTAATCTCCTAGAATGATTATTTATTATTTATGTACACTGGGTAAGACAAACAAGAATTGTTTATACTCTATCCCAGGGGTCAGCAGACTGTAGCCTGTGGGCCAGATCTAGCCCACTCCCTGTTTTTGTAAATAAAGTTTTGTTGGAACATAGTCATGCCTATTTGCTTACATATTGTCTATGTCTGTGTTTGTGTTACAGCCACAGAGTTAAGTAGTCTCACTGGAGACTGTATGACTTGTACAGAGTAAGATATTTACTATCTGGTCCTTTATAAGATAAATTTGCTAACCCTTGTTAAACATGTAGTTACGTTCTGCTAATGCTTGATTTTAATTGCTTTTCTTAAAAAATTTAAATTGTCTTTTAAAAGTACACTTAACTATAGAAACTCCCTAGAAAAATCAGCTTACGAATCTGCAACTTACACACTGCCATAGACACACAACAGAGCTAGCTCTAGGGCAGTAGACAGTCACTTCTGCCTGCCACCCACAGATGGTATCCACAGTAGTGCCATTTATTTATTTATTTATTTATTTATTTATTTATTTAGAGACAGAGTCTGTCACTGACACCCAGGCTGGAGTGCAGTGGCATGATCACAGCTCACTGCAGCCTTGAAACTCTGGGGTTTAAGTGATCTTCCCACCCCACCCTCTTGAGTAGCTGGGACTTCAGGCACATGCCACCATGCCCGGCTAGTTTTTAAATTTTTTTGCCACAGTCTCCCTGTGTTGCCCAGGCTGGTCTTGAACTCCTGGCCTGGAGTGATGCTCCCTCCTCACCCTCCCAAAGCGCTGAGATAATAGGCACTAGCCACCATACCTGGCCTGTTCATTTTAATTCTTGACTGTGTACTTGAGAAGTGACTGTGTTTGCTGAATGTGTGCTTAGTTTTAAAGTGTTTTCAAACAGTACTTACCCTATCAAGAGCAATAAGTATAAAAAAAGAATGTTAAAAAGTGTTAAGCAATAAAAGGCAGAGTACAATTATGACAAAAAGTAAAGATAATTCAAAAAGTGAAAATGGTATGAAACTGTGCTTTTTATTTGGGTGCATGAGGTAAATCCTCAGAAGAATAGTTTCTGAGGAACTAAAAGTGAATCATGAAAAAGTGAAATGGGCAATAATCATCAGGAAAAACATGACAATAACACAATGAAAACACACATGTAAGGCCAAAGGAGCAATCTCAGAGGCTTGTACGCCTTAGATCCTGATGTTTATTTAGGAGATAATTTTCAGGGTTTGAGGACTTGAAGGCCAAGTCCTCAGTAAATGGATGGTCTTGGAACTTTTGGTGAAAGATGTATTTCCATAGGTTGAAGGCCCCAGTGATCTGCACAATATCAAAGTGAGAAGAGTGTGAATACCATAAAAAACAATTCCCTACACTTGCAGAGATCAACAAGGAAGAATGTTTTCCACCTCGGCAGACAAAACTGATCTTTTTATAGAAAAAGAAGTTTGACAGTATACACAGCATTGAGAAAAAAAAGAACGCCTAGTTTAAAGCTGCAAAGAACCAACTGACTCTCATTTGCCGAACATCTTTCCATGAACTAAGAAGCTTTTTACACCAACCTGATCTTAAATATTTTAAAAATAGATTCGTGAATATTAAGTTCTATAGTTAAAAGAAACAAGGAAACAAACAGAGAAGCAAATCAGCACCCACACTCCAATGCCTGATCTATCACTTTTTGACACAGTGATTTCCACCAACACATTAACTTTCGTTGCAAATACTGGGGTAAACTTTGTATGTAATTTTTTATTCATTGTGATTGAAAGCTTAGCTATTAAAAAACCTTTTATTAACAGTGTCTACTTTTTTTTTACAAATGGAGATTTTTTTCCATTCTATGAAACCAGAATAAAATATGGAAATATATTTGAACGCTGAAGACTTTCAGTTTCAACCATAACACTCGATTCTCTTTCTGTGTGTATCAAAATAGCCTCATGGTTTTTATTGACTGACTTTATCTTAAGTTCTAATAGAACACTACTGTCATCTGTTTTATTCATAGAGGTTCCATGTAAGTATTCTTTAGGGGAAGAAAATGTTCTACTGTCTAAAAGCTCGAAAATCATGACAATAAATACAAGAAACTATTGGAGATTTTTGAGCAGGAAAGTTACATAATGAAAGTGGTGTTTTAGGAACATATTAATCTGGCTTTTTGTCAGATGGATTGCCCAGAGACCAGTTAAAAAGATACTGTGAACAGCATCCTGTGAAAATAACCTTTATAATACAATAGAAAATGGAACTAAGGCCTATTATATCTGTTGGAAATCATGAGAGGCATAAAACAAAGTGGTTGAAAAATCATGTTTACATACCAAATAGATACGTTGAAAGTCTCTTCACCTTCAAGCGCTATGATTTCCTCTATTTTATCTTCAAATAAAAAATGTAAAAAAGGAAGAAATGACACTACAGAAAATGTTGAGAGAGATCTCTAATATAGAAAAAAGCACCTAGCAAATTGTTACCCTACTTCATTTAAAATGCCTCTGGTTGGTTTAACAGCATTGACTAGACACGAGAATTCTTTGAACTGAACTTTTGGCAATGAAAGTCTCCTTCCAGTCCCATCTTTAACCTCAAAATATTTTTCCTTGATTTTACAAAGTTATTTTTCAAAGATAATAAATGTTCTTTCTGGAATATTATAGAAATACACATAAGCAAACAAAAAATTAAAGTTACTTGAAATTCTACAACCTAGATAGAATGGTTTGAAAGGCTATACACTTTTAATGTATAGTCTCTCCAATGTCATTCTATACAAATATCTACCAGTAAACACACAAGGTTTCAAATGAAACAGGACTATACTATACATTCAGCTAAATGTTTCAAAAATGTGCCAATTACATATTATTAGTTAAATATTTAGCATCCGGGGATAATTATTTAATAAATATCAATGGCCTGAAATCTAATTGTACAATTTTAAGCAGACTATCTTGAAATTTAAATGTAATTAAAATTATGGTCATAAGATATGCACAATCTCCAAAACATAATAAATTTAATCTGTATCCAATCATAGATTTTGAGGCAAAGTATTTACAAACACCAGTCCCTTTTAAATTCAATACTAGCTTGGCCCCATTGCAAGAATTTAGTATCCCAAAGGTCCACCTGAACATTTCACCGTATCGGGTCCATATGAATGTCTCAACATGTTGGAACAAAATAGACTCCAGAGTATAACTATTTTATTCTACCCAGGTCATCACAAGCCCAATATTTCCAATCGATGATATCAGTAAGGCACAATTTTGCTGCCTTAAATGGATGTTTTCTCCCATCCTTTTCCCTCCTCAGCAAGAGTCATTAAAACTTTATCTCATTTTTCATTATTCTGTTTCCTGATACTTTTACCGCATAAGGATATTGAACCTTTAGTGATTCAATGACTGGCTCAAAGGACATAATCAGTTATAGGAATGTCTAGGACTTGACTCCTTAATGCTTCATTTTTCTCCTGGCTTGAATACAAGGGCTCCTGACACCATACCTATTGCCTTATGTCAAAAGGCATGATATATAAATCCTGGAAGCCCTCATTGACACAGTTCCACTTATAGCAGTGATTTTGTGACACAGGACTTCAGGATAGTGTGTGGCAGACACAGATTGTATGAAAAACAAAAATCACAACCACAAAAAGTCTTTTACGTTACTCAAAATTGCATGATATCGCTCTGTGAATTAAAGTCCTACTCAATAACCAACACCAGTTTTTTACTTATCAGATTGGCGACAGTGAAAAAGTTGAACAAAATTCTGTTTCTGAGGCTATGGGGTACAGGTACTCTCATACATTGCTAGTGGCAGAACACAATGACACAACCCCCATAAAGGACATTTTGGCAGTATTTTTAATAGTTACAAATGTGTTTACCCTTTGACCCAGCAGTTTCACTTCTGGGAATGCATCTTACTGACACATCGGCACACATCAAAATGATCTTTGTCTAAGGTTATTCATGATGGCATTGTTGGTGAAGGCAAAAGATTGGAAACAACCCAAGTGTCTATCAGCAGGGTGGTTAATTAAATTACGGTACATGCACACAATGGAATATTAGGTGGCTGTAAAAAAACAATGAGGAAGCATAAGATGTCCTGATAAGGAAAAATCTCGGGGAAATATTGTTAAAGATAAAACTCAAGGTGTGGAGTAAAGTGTATGATAATCTACATTTGATACAAGAAGTGGAGGAAGTAATAGGAACAATTAATACAAGCAGTTATTCATGGGAGGAGTAGGAATGTGATAGATAATGCAAGGTAGGAAGGAACCTACCTCTCAGTGTCTACTTTGTTCAAGTTTTTAAAAAAGTTTTAAAAAATCGTTTGACTATTACCTATTAAAACAAAAACTAAATAAATGTTTAGAAGACATATATTTAGTTTCATTGTTCTAGTTAAATAACAGGCCAGGGAAAGAGTGCTGTAAATCCTTTCTGGCTTAATCATTTTGAATGGGAGCATTAAGATATCTTCTTAGATGAGCTCTCTTGTTGCAAGAAAAAGGTTAAGAAAAATATTAAATCAATGTACTGATAATCTCGCTTGATAATCACCTGGTAGTTTGTTGCTTTATGGCATTAAGATATCTAGGAATATCCTAAGAAGCACTGTGGACTTTTCTCACTTTCCCAACTTTGCCTTTTATGAAGAGTGATAGGACATCAGCACCTCCCTGTTCCAAATATATCTGTGTCATGTCTGAGAGGAAAATGGAAAAACTACACTTTGATATGGATAATCATTTGTTTTAATAAATAACACAAAAGATCACAGGACAGTGATTAAGCTGAGTGCAGAGAATTGTCAAATTTTTTTAAAAAAAGGCTTGTGTATGCAGCAGAGTCAAATAGTAATTTTATTAGAATAGAGGGCCCAATTGAATAAAACAGATATAATTAATTAACTTGATAGGGTAATTTTCAAATCTTCACTTTACATGTGATTACATAGGCACATTTTGCTCCTCAAAAATCAGGCTTTCCTGGCAGGGTGCAGTGGCTCAAGCCTGTAATCCCAGCACTTTGGGAGGCTGAGGTGGGTGGATCACTTGAGGCCAGGAATTCAAGACCAGCCTGGCCAACATGGTGAAACCCCGTCTCTATGGAAAATACAGAAAACTAGCCGGGCGAGGTGGCGGGCGCCTGTAGTCCCAGCTACTCGGGAGGCTGAGGCAGGAGAATGGCGTGAACCCGGGAGGCGGAGCTTGCAGTGAGCTGAGATCCGGCCACTGCACTCCAGCCTGGGCAACAGAGCGAGACTCTGTCTCAAAAAAAAAAAAAAAGAAAAGAAAATACAAAAATTAGTCGGATGTGGTGGTGGGCACCTGTAATCCCAGCTACTTGGGAGGCTGAGGCAGGAGGATCGCTTGCACTGCACTCCAGCCTGGGCAACAGAGCGAGACTCCATCTCAAAAAAAAAAAAAATCAGGCTTTCTTGGTAGGATTATGAGTTCTGCTTCAAAATAAGATTTTTGTAATAAAGTTGAAGGAGGAGAACACAAAGCTCTTAGGGTTGGACAGAAATTTTGCATTAATGTTCTGTTACCAGAACTATGCATCATTATTTTACATATTATTATTTTAAAAAATGAAATGAACACTAGCTGTGGGATTTTAGAAAGGGCATTTAACTGTCTCTGAGCTCGTTTCCTCACCTGTTCATAGGGATGGTAATAATATCTTGTTCATAGGGTGTTGTAAGGAATAAATGAGTTAATGTAGTTGAGAATGTGTGGCCGGGCGCGGTGGCTCAAGCCTGTAATCCCAGCACTTTGGGAGGCCGAGACGGGCGGATCATGAGGTCAGGAGATCGAGACCATCCTGGTTAACACGGTGAAACCCCGTCTCTACTAAAAAATACAAAAAAAACCTAGCCGGGCGAGGTGGCAGGCGCCTGTAGTCCCAGCTACTCGGGAGGCTGAGGCAGGAGAATGGCGTAAACCCGGCAGGCGGAGCTTGCAGTGAGCTGAGATCCGGCCATTGCACTCCAGCCTGGGTGACAGAGCGAGACTCCGCCTCAAAAAAAAAAAAAAAAAGAGAATGTGCTTAATACCATGCCTCACATTAAGTGCTCATTAAGTGGTGGCTAATATTTTGATCTTTTTGAATATCAACATTCCTATAAGAATTTATTAGTTTTGCTATGCGTAGTCATGTTCTCAGAAGTGCGTTGTTGGGTAATTATGCCATCGTGTGAACATCATAGAGTGTACTTACACAAACCTAAATAGTGTAGCCTACTACACCTGTAGGCTATATGGTATAGCTTATTGCCTCTAGGCAACAAACCAGTGCATCATGTTACTGTACTGAATACTGTAGGCAACTGTAACACATTGGTAAGTATTTGTGCATGTCAACATAGAAAAGATACAATAAAAATACAGTGTTATAATCTTATGAGACCACCATTGTATATACAGTCATTGACTAAAACATCATTTTGCAGTGCACAACTACACACACACACCCCCATATATAACGTTTGTGATACAAATTATAATAACAAGAATGCTTATGATATGCTAATTGTAAAACTGGGATATGAAATTCAATGAATGTTACGATTTAACAACAAGACATATACAAATACAGGCCAGGCGCAGTAGCTCATGCCTGTAATCCCAGCACTTTGGGAGGCTGAAGCAGGTGGATCACCTTAGGTCAGGAGTTCATAACCAGCCTGGCCAACATGGTGAAACCCCGTCTCTACTAAAATTACAAAAAATTAGCCGGGCATGGTGGCGCATGCCTGTAATCCAAGCTACTTAGGAAGCTGAGGCAGGAGAATCGCTTGAACGTGGGAGGTGGAGGTTGCAGTGAGCCGAAATCACATCATTGCACTCCAGCCTGGGCAACAAGAATGAAACTCCATCTCAAAAAAAGAAAAAGAAAGAAAGAAATATACAAGTACAATAATAGTGGAAGTACTGGAATAAGCTATTCGTGACTATTCTTTTCTTTTCTCTATTTCCCAAATGTTTTCTAAAAATTCTTTCTAACTTTATAATGACAATAAGAATAATATAATAAACTTGGCAAGGGAGAAGAAATGAAAATAAATTGTGAAAAAGAAAAAACTAGCTTGATTGAGGTTATAATTTCTCTCCAACCCTAAGAGCTTTGTGTTCTCCTGCTTCAGCTTTATTACAAAAATCTTATTTTGAAGCAGAACTCAAAATCCTACCAAGAAAGCCCGATGTTTTTGTTTTTGTTTTTGAGATGAAGTCTTGTTCTGTTGCCCAGGCTGGAGTGCAGTGGTGCAATCTCAGTTCACTTCCATCTCTGCCTCCCTAGATCAAACGATTCTCCTGCCTCAGCCTCCTAAGTAGCTGGGATTACAGATGCCCACCACACACCCCGCTAATTTTTGTATTTTTAGTAGGGACAGCATTTCACCATATTGGCCAGGCTGGTCTTGAATTCCTGGCCTCAAGTGATCCACCCACCTCAGCCTCCCAAAGTGCTGGGATTACAGGCTTGAGCCACTGCACCTGGCCAGGAAAGCCTGATTTTTGAGGGGCAAAATATGCCTATGTAAAACTGCCTTGATTGGGGTTATAATTCAGGGTCCACCCCAATCCCAACTTCACTCCCAACTCACAAATACTCTACATATACTACTGCAATTGAGAGTAAACTCTTCTGGGATGGGTATATAAAAAGTGCTTCTAGGGACAGAGAATGAACTACATCAGAAGAAGGAAGAAAATATATAGTTCAGAGAAAGAAAAGAAAAATTGAATTTTTAGCACAGGTCAGACACTGCTAGTTGCCTTCCCAAATGCTGCTTTTCTTCTGTAGTAACAGAACCCCAATTTTGTCATGACAGTTATGGACTCTGTTAAAAATACCTTCTCAGAGTCCCTTGCAACTAAGGCTGGCCATGGAACCCAGTTCTGACCAATGAATGCAATCAGAAATCTCTGGGGAAACTCAGCCCTTTTGGCTTTCTGCCCCTTTCTCCTTCCTCCTGCCAGGAATGCAGATATATTTGCCTGCTCTACAGCAGTCATGCTACAATTGTGCTTATGAATGTTACAAGGTAAGCTTGGCAGGACAAAAAGTGTGAGTCTGGGTCCCTGCCTGGCTCATCAAGTAGCTGCACCTTACTGGACAAGTATTCTTGTTAGGTGAGAAAACTGAGTTCTTGTATGCAAAACCTACCATGAAAATATTTTGCTTTTTGCATGCAATCAAATCCTAACTGATACACACCAACTTCCGGTTATGCCTAAAGCTAATTGAAGGGAAAGACACTGTTTTTGAACCTTGAGTTGATACAAATAGGGTGAAAGTTCAGAAGAACTGAAACAGGCCACACAAATTCCACATACTCATCATGCATCCATTTAACTATGGCCTGATTAAGCTAAGTGGGCTCTGTTCTGGAAGACCACCCAGAGACTGTGTACTGGTGATCTTTTTTTTTTTTTTTTATTTTAACGTGGAAAAGTTACATTAAAAAGTCGCATATGTGGCATGCCTTCTGATATTGTTTGGCTCTCTGGGCCCACCCAAATCTCATCTCAAATTATAATGCCCATGTGTCAGGGAAGGGACCTAGTGGGAGGTGATTTCTGTCAACAGGAGGGAACACTTCCAAGGAGTATTCTACCTGGAAGGTTTCTTCTTTCCCCTTAAAATTCAGCCTGGCCTGTAAAACCCCTCCCATCACCACAGCAGAACAGATGCAGCACAAACAGACCCAAAAAATGAGAAGTCATTTCTGAATATAAGGTAACTGTGATCTGCCTGTCACAGAGCGGACATCCATCTGTTGTAGCAGAGATAGTGTTAGTGGTGGTGTGCAGCTGTTGTTAGCACATCCATGGCAAGTGAGACAGTCAGGACTTAGATCCAGGTATATCTGACTGCCATGATCTCACCATTACACAGCATGGCCTCATTTTCAAATTGATGACTGCCTTAAGTGTGAACTTCAAGTAGTTGTAGACTGAGATGAAGAATTCTCAGCACTCAGGGGAAGGGAAGGATGAAGGGGGAAAATGATATAAATGTATTTATTACCACTGAACTGTACACTTAAAAATGGTAAAGCTGGTAAATTATATATGTACATTTTACTTCAGTAAAAATAAATTTAAAAAACAGAAAAGAATTCTCAGCGTAAGAAGAAATGACTCCAACACAGACCCATGGTCTATATAACCCTTCCCTTCAGCACCGCAGAGCAGATGGAGCACAAACAGGTAGCCCAATGTGATGCCCAGAAATTTCCGTGGATCCTGAAGGACCAGAACCTGCATTCGGAGAATCTCAAACAAGGCAGAGCTGCCCCATCTCCCATTCTTTTCACAAGTATGTGTTCTCCAAGTTTGATTAAGTCACTATTGCTTAGTGAGAGAGAAAAGTATTGGAATAACAAGCACAATCCTTTGCATTGAAATAAGCTAATATGCACTGACAGCTCGCTGGAGAGGCATCATCTGACATGGCAATGGCGGAGCCTCACTGCATTTGCCAGTCAGGGTCCTGGCAGGCAACATATGGTACAATCAAATTGAGTAATTTGGAGAGTTTAACAAAGGGATTATACGCAAAGATGTGCACAAGGTTTGGGAAAAGCAACACGTGATGGAATAACATCCTGCAACTTGTAGCAGCAGAGAGCTTTCAATACCTCAAGGTCTGAAGTGACAAGGGTTGAAAGTACAGACGGGGTATAAGAATGAACTTCCTGACAGGAGCTAAGAAATGGGATAAAGACATTCAGTTTGAGACAACTGACAACTAAAGAGGGAGAATAAATACCTTGACTTGACATTTCTTTCACCCTCTAATTTCCTGCTGGTATTTCTTTTTAGCTGAACTCTACTGAAAGACATTGGCTAATGGACTTTATTGGTCAAGTCTAGATGGTTTAGCTTCCTGGTGCACAAAATATGGTAGAGAAAGATGGAGAGTGGATCTTGAAGGGCAGGCAGAAGACAACCTGTATATTCCAAATGGTTCCAATAGTGAGACTTTTAATAAGAGGCTACTTGTGGAGGTTTGGTCACAGTTAAGAGGCCTAAGAAAAATGTTAGAGCACCCAGGAACTAGCACTATCAAGAATTACAATCCCTAGAACGGAAGGGACGAGCGGTGGCAATGCTGTTACTGGAACTTGGAGAATTGCAGTCTTGGGGAAGAGGAGAGAGAAACTATCATTTCAGGGAAGTTCAGTCTTTGTGAGGAAGTGGTCATGAAGCAACCAGGAAATGGAGACGAAATACTGTCCTCTCTTGTATTCTTCAATCTTCTTGCCAGTTCCCGCTACTTACTCAACCCAACCAGAAACCATTTAGGAAGGAACTGGAATGTTGAAGTCTACAGGGCTCAGCTTCCTAAGACAGAGCAATGCCAGGATGGGTGGACATTGCATCTGGGGAAGAATAACTGCACAACAATTTAACATGTAAATTATTCCATCTCTTGTATTATCTCTCTCTCTTTTTTCCTTTGGGAATTATTCATTAATTTGTTTTAAACAGATATTCACTGAGCACCTATTATGTGCCAGCCACTCTTCTTAATTTAGAGATAGAACATAAAAAAGACAGAAAAGGTCTTAGGTTTCAGGAAGTTTATTATATACTGAAAGGGAGGAAGAAAATAAACAAATACTATGCTATGTATACGTGCAAGATAATTTTAGATGGTGACATGTGCTATAAAGGAAATAAAACACAACGGGTCAATTGAATGGGGTGGTGGGAGGGCACATCTCTAAAGAGGGGCCATTTTAGTTGAGACTAGGTGAGACGGGTAGAGCCAGCCACACAAGGATCCAGCAGAGGCAGCGCATTCCAGGCAAAGCAAAGGGCAAATGCAAAAAAGACTGAGAGAGGGGAGTAAGTTTGATATGTTCAAGGATCAGAGTAAGGGACACCTGAGCTGGAACATAAAGGTAGAAGATGGGGTTGGTGCAGGGACCAGATTAAGGAATGTCCTGTAGGCCATGGTAGGTAAATGGAGGGAAAACTACTAGGAGGCTTACTGCAGCAGAGACATGCTCTGATTCCTCTTCTAAAAGATCACTCTGACTGCTATGTGGGAAAAGGGTCGGGCATTGGAGTAGGAGAGGGAGAAATGCAGCAAGAATCGAAGCAAAGGGACAAGCTAGGAGGCTTATTGCCGTGGTCAAATGAAGAATACTGTCAAGTGAGATAGTTGATGGAAGTGGTAAGATATAATTGTATTTGGATATATTGCAGGGACAGACATCAGGACTCACTGACAGAATGGATATGAAGTTTAAAGAAAGGTAGTACATTTGAATCATTCCTAAGCTTTTGGTTTAAGAAGGTGGGTGCATGGTTTTACCACTTACTAAACTGGGAGAAGAATCAGTTCTCATTTAGAAACTTCTACACGGACACACAAAGACACATTCTAACATCCTTTGGCCCCTTATCTCTTTTCTGACTGGAAAGAGATGAGTGGTCAAAGGATGTTATTTCACTCTTTGAAATTAATGAGTAATCTACTGGGTGATATTATAACCTACTGGGTGATATACTAGCCAAGTTCTGCCACTTCCCATCAAACTTCTAAAAAATGTTTTCTACATCCACTCTTTTCATTTCCTTTGCCTATACTCACTTGATGCTTCCACCCATAATGATTGGCCAGTACTGTTCTTGCTAACATCTCTATGTAATTAATGCAGAGAACACAAATTAATCTTAGGGTTTTGGATTGCTGTACTGGCTGGAATGAGGATTGCTACCACATGATGGGGGGAGGAGGAGTATGTCTGGAACTCAAAAAATTCTCTAGTAGTGTCTCGTAACACTCCCTTGTCCTGTGATTAAATCAATGGAAAGCTATGTTAACACAATACAGGAAAACTAATGGCCCACACCATTTATGAATGAAGGTTTGAGTCACCCCACCATGACCATCAGAGGTCCTTGCTGAGGGTGAAAGTAATGGGGAATGGGTACTGAAAGAAGGTAGTTATAAATACCAATTGCAACTATGTGACCAGTTGCAAAAACAAGAACTATAATAATGTAAAGTGTTTCTTCCTTATTTAAATTATTTTCTTCCCTGCTACCATTCCTGTACCTTCTAAAATAATGCATTAATAGTATTAATCTTATATCTCAGTGTTAAATTATAGGATGTCAAAAGGAGAGTGTGGCATAGCTAGAAGAGAAATGAATATCACACAAAAATGGAAAAAAGGACTTGGCCTCCTCTTTCAGGAAAAGAGTCTTTGTTAGTCAGTTCAGACTGCCACAACAATGTAACGTAACTGGGTGGTTTATGAGAAAAACAGAAATTTATTTCTCACAGTTCTGGAGTCTAGATTTATGAGATCAGGGTGCCAGCCTGGTTGGAGTCTGGTGAGGGCTGTCTTCTGGATTGCAGACAGCTGACTTCTTGTATCCTCACGTGGTGGAGAGAGGGCAAGAAAACTCTCTGAAGTCTCTTTCATATGGACACTAATCACATTCACAAGGCCTTCATCCCCATGACCTTCTAATATCATCACATTGAGAGTTAGGATTTCAACATATAAATTTTGGGGTGACACAGACATTGTCAGTTGCAGAGTCCTCATGTTTTGATGTTGCATGGGGAATATTTTCATCGGGTTAGGCCAAAGCATGATTTTGTTATTGTCTTTATTCAGAAGATAAATACAGTCAAAAGAGTTATGTATTGATGAAAAGTTAGCAAAGAGTAGACTATAGTTGCTTTGTACATTTTTAGACTTAGTTAAGATGAAGCCACATTTCTCAGAATTCTCTTTCCTGCATGGTTCTGATTTGGCATTGCCCGTAAGAGAAATTTGCATGAGATTGGGAAGGTAGAAGTGAAGCTGCAGGTATCTTGTAACACTGAAGGTCGGTGCTGAGCACCTGGTCCTGTGGCAGTTCACACACGCTGTCACTGCTCTGCTAGCCCACCTTGTTGGTATGAGATAACATCCAGACCCTCCCGCTCCTACTGAATCTCCTCCTTCAGTTTCCGGAAGTCCTGGCCAAGTGCTTGTGCAGCTCCATGGGAAAAGGGGCTAGCTTCTCTTTTAGGTTTCCCACTGCACTGAGGTTGCTGGTGGTGAGAACCAGGCTCAGTCCTGGTTTCCCTTTGCTCTCATCACGTGCACCCTTCTTCCCTTACTGCTTGTCTGGCTGGACCTAAATCAATTTTAGACTTAATACTAGAAACAGAAGCAACAGCCTGCATAGATTGCTCCACCAGCTTCTACAACTGCATCCCACCCAATCTCCACAATAAATCCCACATTCGGTTTCACTTATTAGCAGTTCTGCTTCTCTGGTCAAATCCAAAACCTTCCTAGATGTCCGGGCATTTGCTTTTAATCCAGAAACAATCTAGGATCATGCAATATATTTAGTTTTCTCATATTTTTCATCTCCTCAGACTAGAGCAGTTCTCCAGCCCCCTTCACAATCTTTTTGTTTCTTTCATGTCATTGACATTTTTTTAAAAACCTGGGCCATTGTTTTTGTAAATCTTCAACTTGAATATGTTATTGTTTTCTCATGATTCAGTTTTGGTTAAGGGTTTTGGCAGGGGTTCTGTAAGAGCATTTATTTCCTGCTCAGTGCTCACCTCCAGATACTCTTAATTTCAGTTTGTTTCATTATTGCTAATGTTAAGTTTGATCTCTTTGTTAAGTTGATATCTGAAACATTTCACCTTTGAGAATGTAACTTTTTTCTTTGAAATTAATGAGTAACCCACTGGGTGATATTATAAAATTATATGCACATCCTGCTCCCCAGTAATCTCTCACCTAGTGATTTGAGCATCCATTGATGATCAATTACTACTATAGAGGTTGCAAAAGAGTGACTTAAAATTTTATCATCCCTTTAACATTTATTAGTTGGCATTCTTTTGTAGAGAACTTTCCATTCTCTCACCTTCCTTTTTAATGCTTTTGCTATCAGCATGAACTCATAAATTTTATTTTTTAATGCCATGATTTAATACCATTATCTCATTTTTCATTTCGATGCTCAAATTGTCAAAACTTCAACCAGTGAGTGCTCCTTTAAACCAGCAACTATGTTCGGGATCGGACGCCGAGGCTCACGCCTGTAATCCCAGCACGTTGGGAGGCCAAGACGGGCGGATCACGAGGTCAGGAGATCAAGACCATCCTGCCTAACACAGTGAAACCCCATTTCTACTGAAAATACAAACAAAATTAGCCGGACATGGTGGCGGGCGCCTGTAGTCCCAGCTACTCAGGAGGCTGAGCAGAAGAATGGCGTGAACCCGGGAGGCGGAGCTTGCAGTGAGCCGAGATTGCGCCACTGCACTCCAGCCTGGGGGACAGAGCGAGACTCTGTCTCAAAAAAAACAAAAACAAAAACAAAAACCAGCAACTATGTTCAATAATATTCTATAAAAGTTTCCTGCAGCTCTCTTAAACATATTTTAATATATTCTAAATACCCATAATTTTGTTATTAAAATTATATCTTTTAATTTCACTTTAATATGTTTATTGCTACATATAGTTATATAACACAAAATTTTGTGTGCTTATTTTGTATTCATCAACCTTGCTATATTCTCTTATTAATTTTAATAATTTCTATTTAGATTACTTAAAAGTTTCTGTTTACTCAGTCATATCGCCAGTAATTATGGCAGTGGTGCTACTTTTTACCCCAAAACTTATATGTTTCATTTTGTTTTTGCCTAAATGTACTGGTTTAGATCGCCAATAAAAAAACTGAATATAAGCGGTGCTAACAGGCATTCTTATATTATTCCCAATATTAAATAGAAAGATATTAACATTTCATCATTAAGAATGTTTGCTGTAGGCTTTGACAGATAGCCTCTATTGGATTAACGGATTTCACTTTTATTATTAGTTTTTTAAGAGGGTATTTTTAAAAAGTTATAGATAGATGCTGAATTTAAACACTTTTTTATTCTATTGAAATCGTTGTGTAATTTTTATCCTTCAGATGGTTTTTTGTGGTAGACTATACAAATGTTGACTTGTTTGTGATCTGTTGTCCTTTTGAAGATTGCTGTAACTATATTCATTAGTGGAATTATCTTTAATTTTCCTTTCTGGTACCTGTCAGGTTTTTGTATGAGGTTAGGTTAACCTACTAAAATGATTTGAGGAATGCTGTCTTTTTCAAATGTAAAAAAAAATATGGCCAGCATGGTTGCTCATGCTTGTAATCCCAGCACCTTGAGAGGCTGAGGTGGGAGGGTCCCTTGATGCTAGGTGTTTGTTTGAGACATGACTGGGCAGCATAGTGAGACCCCATCTCTAAAACAACAACAACAACAAATTAGCCAGGCATAGTGGCACATGCTTGTAGTTCCATCAGCTTAGGAGGCTGACATAAGAAGATTGCTGGAGCCCCGGAATTCAAGGTTGCAATGAGTTGTGATCACACCACTGCACTCCTGCCTGGACAACAGTGAGAGCCTGTCTCTTTAAAAAAAAGAAAGAAAGAAAGGAAAAGAAAAAAGAAAAAAAAACTATAACAGTAGCATGATTTCTCTGCATTGAATAGAACTCAAAGTTGAAGTCAATTGGATGTGGAGATTTTTTTTTCCTTATTGTGGAAAAGTCTTTACTAATTCAAACTATTTAAATGGTAAAGAATTACTTGTTTTCTTCTTCAGTCAATTTTAGGAAAATGCATGTTTTTCCAGGAATTTGTCTAAAATTTCAAATATATTGGCATAAAATTGTTTATATTTTATTAACTTGTTATTGCTTCTAGTAATGTCTCTTCATTCCTGATAGTAGTAATTACTTCTTAGTTCTCATTCTACCTTTACACATGCGCACACACACACAGGTACAGACACACACACATTTAGTAGTACTAGAATTTTGTCAATTTAATTACACTTTCAGAAGAGCCAAATTTTGGTTAAATTGTTCCTCTCTGTTGCATGTCTTCCATTTAATTATTTTCTGTTCTTATCTTTATTGTTTTCCTTCTTTTCTATAAATTCATTTTGCTGGTTTTTGTCTAACTTTTTGCAATGGATGCTTAGTTCACTAAATTTCAGCCCTTATATTTCTAATATACATATTTAAGATTATAAATTTTCCTGTTAAAACTACTTTACCTATCCCACAAGGGTTTGTTAGAAGTGACTCATGGGTTAGTTAGATGTACCCTTCTTAATTTATAAGTGTGGAACTATTTTACTTACATTAAAAAAAATAATAATATCTGGTTTAATTGGATGTGACAAGAAAATGTGCTTTATCTTACCCAGCTCTTTGAAATGTGGTGAAATTTGCTATGGCTCATTTTACAGTCAATTTTTGAAAATGCTTTATCTGTGCTTAAAAAGATTGTGTATGCAACAATGATTGAATTTGTACTTTACATCAATTGTATTAATTTTATTTTTCAAATATTATGTAGTCTTAGTAATTTCCAATCTTATATAATCTTACTAATATGTTCTTACTTGTTCCTCTAGAAACTGCTGAGAAAAGTGTGTTAAAATTACCCACTGTAATTGATTTTTTTTTTTTCCCCTGTAGAAACAGGGCCTCACACTCCTGGCCTCAAGTGATCATTCTGCCTCAGCCTTTCAAAATGCTGAGATGACAGGTGTCAACTACTGCATCCAGCATACTTGATTTTTATTTATTTTTATTTTTATTTCATTTAATTATTGTTTTGAATAATAGAGTTTGAAGCTGTAATATGTGAAGATAAATATAAAATTGTTATATTGTCCTGGTAAGTGAAACCTCTTAATCAATATATAGCAATTCCCTTTTTTGTTGTTTTTTTTTCAGTAATGCATCTTACCCAAGAATTTTTAGTGTAAGTATTTCCATGGTATTTCTTTTTGCATTCCCTCATTGTTGATCTTTTGTATACACATATTTGAGTTATGTTTGTTACGAATATCATGCAGTTGTATTTTTTATCCCTTCTGACAATATTTGTTCTTTGGTTCATTTAGTCTATTTACATTTAATGTAACTTACTGCAGATATCTTTTGTGTGAATTTAGCAACATATCTGATATTTTCTATTTTTGCCAGCTATTCTACATACTGTTTCCTTTTCACTGGTTGATTTTGTATGTGTGTTATTGTTTTTAATTGCTTGTTTTAAAATTTTTATCTACTTTTTCCTCTTTTTTGGTGGTTACCCTAGACATTTTAAACTGTGTACTTAATATAAACAAAATTCCAAAGTAATCACTACTTTCACTTTTTATAAGATCCTTAGAACATTTTTAACTCAACTTACCCCCTCCCGACTCATATATTTTAGTTGTTATTTACTTTAATTTTTAAAAAATTCCACTGCTATTATTACTATTTTATACTGTTTATGGTCATGTAGATATACTCACAATTTAACTTGTTCTGCACTCTTCATTCTTTTTGCCATCTAGTCCTATTTTCCTTCTGCCTGAAGTACATTCTTTGGAATTTTCTTTCATGAATATCTACCGGTTGCAAGCTTACTCTGTAATTGTCTGAAAATGACCTTATCTTGGGTCTGTTTTAAAAATATGTTTTCACTAGGTTAGAAGTCACTTTCTCTCTCAGTATGTTAAAAGTAGCCTTCACTGTTTTTTAGTTTCTATTGTCACTACTGAAAACCAGTCTGCTGCTGCTCTTCCGCTGGACCTGCATTGGGTTCACTGATGTTCCCCCAAAATTCATATCCATCCAGAACCTCAAAATGTGACCCTATTTGGAAATAGGGTGTTTTCAGATGTAGTTAATTTAAGATCTCAAGACAAAATCACCCCGGATTCAGAGTAAGTCCTAAACTAATGACTTTTGTCCTTATAAGAAGGGAAGAGGACAGACAGAGGCACCTGGGGTAGGATGCCATATAAAGCAGGAGGCAGAGATTTGAGAAATGCAATTTTAAGCTAGGGAACACCCAGGATTGCCAGGAACCAATAGAAGCTAGGGAAGAGGCATGATGTAGAGCCTCCCTCATTGTCTCCAGAAAGAACAAACCCTGACAATACTATGATTTCAAACTTCAAGCCTTTAGAAATGTAAGAAAACAAGCTTGTTATTTAAGTGGCACAGTTTGGGGCAATTTGTTACAGCAACCCTGGAAGCTAATACAGATTTTGTTACTGGGAAGCAAGGTACTGCTGTAACAGATACCTAAACACTTACTAAAATACTGTAAATAAGTACCTGAAAATGAAGAGTGGCTTCAGAATCAGTTAATGGGTGGAGACTGGAAGAATTTTAAGGTGCTTAATAGAAAAAAAAAGGTAGACTGCTTTGGAGAGGCCATTGGTAGAAATATGAATGTTAGAGATGCTTCTGATGAGGTCTTAGAAGGAAATGAGGATATGTTACTAGAAACTGGAGGAAAAGTAATGCTTGTTATAAAGTGCAGAAAATGTGGCTGAATTGTATTCTGTGGCTAGGTAGAAAACAGAACTTATAAGTGATGAATTTGGATATTTAGCTAAGGAGCTTTCCCAACAAAGTGTGGAAAGTGCAGCCTGAGTTTTTATTGTTGCTTACTGTAAAATGTGACATGAAAGAGGTAAATTGAAGAAAGAACTGTTAAGCAGAAAGGAACCAGAACATTGTGATTTGGAACATTCTCAGCCTATCCATATTTCAAAAAATCCCAAAGCATGTGCTAAATAGAACACCAAAGGTGTGGCTGGCAACCTTTTGCTGGAGAGATTAGGTTTATGACTCATAGATCCAACCAACCATCTCAGCAGAAACCAGAAATAGAGATGAGGTTATCCAGGCAGAATCTGTGGAGAATACTCATGTCTCAAGGAGGTGTGGACCTCCTTGAGATATATAAGTGACCTATAAGGTTTTTGAAAATGGTATAGCAGCAAAAACAATGCCAGCTTAGACTGAGAAAGCCAGAAGACTCAATAAAATGAAGGAAAGCCGTTGGATTTCTGAGATTCTACACGCAAAAAATAGACTGACAGAACTGCTGAACTACAAACATCTGCTACCCTTTAAGAAAAAAGAATGACTGCAAAAGCAGAGCTGTGGATGCAGAGACAGAGACTAGAGAAGTGGACCCTGAGGCTTCTGCAGGCCTAGAGAGTGGATTGATCCACACAGGTTCACTCTCGGGCTTTGAAGATGAATGGAGTTTTCCCTGCTGGAAGCTTGCTCCAAACCAGTGACCCCATTTTTTTTTCACTTTCTCCCTTTTGGGATGGCAATGTTTACCCTATGCCTGTCTCATCATTGAATTTGGAAAGCAGATAATTTGTTTTCTAGTTTATAGATGCACAGATGGAGAGGAGTTTTGTCCCACGACGGATCATACCCAGCAGAACACCATGTGAAATCAAAGGCAGAGATTGGAATCTACAACCTGTCTCTCTCCGATTTTTTTTTTTTTTTTTTTTTTTTTTTTTTGATCTTAGACTTCCGTCCTCCATAACTGTAAGAAAATAAGTTGCTGTTGTTTTGGGGCACCCAGTTTGTCGCCATTTGTTAGGGCAGCTCTAGGAAATGAAAACATTATCTTTTATTTTGCTGATTGCAAATTCTTTGTTTTTCATGTTCCACAGCTTCGCTCTGATATATGTAACTGTGCACTTCTTTTGATTTACCTTGTTTAGAATTCATTTGGTTTCTTGGATCTCTTGGGGTTCCTATTTTCTATTTGGTTTTGGCCTGGAAGTTCCTTATTCACTTTTGATTTTTCAATGCTTTAAAGATATTTAAAAATTATTTTTCTAGAAGTTTTTATTGCTTTTAGTATAAGGACTGGTGTAATTAACCCAGGCTAACTTTATTAGAGAAAGAAGTCTCTGCCAGCGTTTCTTGTAATAACCAAATCAAATCATGGCAGTATTATGCTTAATACTCTCTATGGCTACTTATTATGCTTCTGATCAAATCCCAAATCATACACCTGACCCTGGTGATCCTGCCTGGATAAAACCCTTCATTCACCTCTCCTAAAACATTCTCTCCCTGGAAGCTCCACTCCTTGCCATGTTCCTGCAAGGTCTGCAGTGTTATTGCAGAGATTGTTCCCACTGTAGGGAACAATTTCTCTTCTCTCTGCTATATTTTCCCAGCTAAATCTTAGTCATATTTCATTTTTTAATATTAGGATGCTAAGAGATGCAAAAGTCTCTATCAAATAAATTAAGAATGACTTTGAAAGTTAATATTTCAGGGCAAAAGAGTTTTCTAATTTTCACATCACACCCTGCAAATAGAATTGTTTCACTTCATTCTGTGGAGTTCATTTCTGTACATATTTATTGAGCACCTCTATATATCAAGTATTGTGTAGCAGTTTTGGGGAGTGGGGGTTCAAAAATGAGTATGACATGATCCTCTCACCTGAAGGACTTCATAGTGTAGTGAAGAAGACAGATAATAAGAAAATAATTTTAATGTATTCTTGTTAGATAAAGGTCTGCAGAGAGAATTATGGATGCCCAGAAGAGGAAAACTTTGCCAACCCTGAGATTTCATAAAATGCTTTCTCGCTACCTTTTCACCAGGTTCTGTACAGTTCAAAATCCCTAGAGTCTAGAAAATAATTTTCTCTGGTTAAACTGGGTACCAGGAAAGGTAATTTTAGAACTAAAGATGGTCCTGTCTTTTGGCAAGAACATCATCATTTGTGTTACTTAATTTAGCCAATAGCTTTCTTTTTACACACAATAACAAATGAAGAGCTGTCCACCTGTCTTAAAAGAGTAACTTGTAAGATAATATTATTAGGTCCATTAACCGGGAAGTAGATTGTGATAAAGTTGTAAAGCAAAACCCCCTTCACCCAGAAAAGAATTACTCTCCTGACAATAGAGCAGTACCTTCAAATTGGGGTTTATGTATATCTGGGAGCAACAGGAACCTTTCCAAGGCCTACATAGGAACACGATTTTAAGGAAATCAACTTCCAGATCTTCACCTTTCACATGTATACTCTCAGAAAACTACTAAAATTGTCTTCTGTGCTTTCCTAATTTCCATATCTCCATTTATAATCCCTCTTCTCAAACTTTATAAAAGAAAAGTGAACAACTCACCTTTCCTGAACTGAATTTTACTTAATTGTATTCTCATTGTTTGAAAAAACTTCTGAGGCACCCATAAAAGGGCAGTGGGGAAAGGAGCAGTTCCAAGTATTGGTAACAGTATTGAGAAAGTGAATAACGCAAATGATTGGTTAGCAAATGTTTTTTGTTGAGAGTTTCTCTTTTCAATTGTTTTCATCAAAATCCAATGAGGATCTAATAGAGTTCTTAACCAATAGATTATTAAAAACTAATTTTTGACGATAAATCACTATGGAATTTCTGTTATATGTCTCAAAAGGAGTTCAAAGAATTGAATAACAGAGCCACAACAAACTCCATCCAGTTCCCTCTACTTATTTAGGTCAGCTGTGTTTCTCAGGGCATACATTTGTAAAAACAAAAAACGGAAATGCCATTTTTAATTTTAGTAACGAGTAATGATCATACACAGATACAACCCCATTTATTTCATTAAAAGATGCATTTCCAGTAAATGTATTTAACACATATTTATCAACTTTTTTTTTTTTTTTTTTTGAGACGGAGTCTTGCCTTGTCACCCAGGCTGGAGTGCAGTGGCGCGATCTCGGCTCACTGCAAGCTCCGCCTCCCGGGTTCACGCCATTCTCCTTCCTCAACCTCCCGAGTAGCTGGGACTACAGGGGCCTGCCACCACGCCCGGCTAATATTTTTTGCATTTTTAATAGAGACGAGATTTCACCGTGTTAGCCAGGATGGTCCCGATCTCCTGACCTCGTGATCCACCTGTTTCAGCCTCCCAAAGTGCTGGGATTACATCAAAGTTTTAATAAATGTTTGGATCAATTGTGCACTAATAATAATGATAACTCAATCCAGATTGCATTTCTTTAATGCTTAGAGCCTTATGTTCACAAAATTTTATAATTTCAACTACTACATAGAAAGTATTATAGGCTAATTAAAGACTTTTAAGCATAAAAATGTATCATAAATATATAGGTAAAATTCTCATGAAGGCATGGATTAGAAGTATGTATAGAAAGAGTCGGAAAAGCTTGTTTATATATTTGCATTTCCATAGATAGATAAAACTGTTATGGTAACAAAATGTTTGATTGGATATAATTTTAAAACTGAAGTTATTGCTTTATTTTTAAATGCTGGTGTTTTAAACATATGGATATGACATACTCTCCAGTTTTACTTTTATATTTTATTTTATTTTATTTTTAGACAAGTCTTAGTCTGTCTCCCAGGCTAGAATCCATTGGTGTGAACACAGCTCACTGCAGCCTCAACCTCTTGGACTGAAGCAATCCTCTCTTCTCGTCCTCCCAAGTAGCTGGGTCCACAGGTGCACACCAACGCATCCAGCTAGTTTTTAAGAAAATATTTTGTATAGATGGAGTGGGGGCATCTCCCTTTGTTGCCCAGGCTGATCTCAAACTCCCAGGCTCAAGTGATCCTCCAGCCTTGGCCTCCCAAACTGCTGGGATTATAGGCATGAGCCACCCACCATTGTCTGGCCAGAATTGAAGCACTTAAAACAATGCCCTATTTTTAACTGAGAGTAAGGAACTAAGGTTGTATCTTTTGGTTCTATCCAAATTCCTCGCCTGTGCTTATAGGCTGATCCCTAGAATCTCATAGTTGTCCAATTTTTTATGGAAAAACCATCTTTAATTTTCTCATACTGGAAATTAAGTTGTAATTTGATCTTATTTAGACCAGGTAGCCAATAAATATTTGAATGCTGTAACCAAGGCAACTAACAAACCAGCCAATTGACTAGTCAATCAATTATAGATGAATACAAATTTCCAGAAACATTTCAAATTTTATTTCTGTCATCAAAGTGCACACAATACAGCATGGCAACTGTACTTACAATTCAAAGAAGTGAGGTCTAAAAGTCATTATTTGAGTTTGAAATGCAGACAGCAATATTTAGTACAATATACACTTTAACCAATAAGTATGCACAACATATATGTATATGTGATATATAAACATATGTATGTGTATGCATATATAACTGTGTGTATGTGTGTGTGTGTGTGTGCATGCGTGACCCTTGAACAACACAGGTTTAAACTACTAGGCAGGTCCGCTTATATGCGAATTTTTTCCTGTAAAAGTTACATAAAGTGTGCCTGCCTCTCCTGCCTCCCCTTTCACCTCCTCCACCTCTTCTGCCTCTGCCAGTCCTGAGAAAGCAAGACCAACTCCTCCTTTTCCTTCTCCTTCTCAGCCTACTCAACATGAAGATGACAAAGATGAAGACCTTTATGATGATCCACTTCCAATTAACGAATAGTAAATGTATTTCCTCTTCCTTATGATTTTCTTAATTACTAATAACCTTTTCTTTTCTCTAGCTCACTTTGCTGTAAGAATACTGCATATAATACATACAATATGCAAAATATCTGTTAATAGACTTTATGTTGTTGCTAAGTCTTCTGGTCAAGAATAGGCTATTCGTAGTTAAATTTGTGGGGGAGTCAAAAGTTATCTGAGGGTTTTCAACTGCAGGGCATCAGTGTTCCTTGCCCCCAAGTTGTTCAGGGGTCAACTGTATGTTTTTATTAAGCCAATTGTCCTCTCTAAGGCTGGCTTCAGGATATGGTTAGCCACTGGTCCTGCTAGACAGTATAGGTAGTAGAACAAATATAATTCATATCTCAGGTGATCTTCTTACAGGATGACAACCTCCAATAGAGGAAGAAGAACCTTACACAATGGAGGAGACCAGCATACAAATCTTTTTCTACCACTTGCTTGCTGAAACATTCAATGTGGAGCAGTTAACTCATCTCAGTCAGCAAATATAGAACGATTTAAGTGTTCTTGAAATTACATGATGAGTTTTACATGGACTCATGCTACATGGCCTCAAAGATGCCTACTAATTGTCTGCAGCAGAACTTTTACAACACAATGTCTTAAAGTTAGTTTGCCAATGATAACCCAGAAGTGTGAATCTAGAATTCATTTCCTTCATTAAGAAATAATTTGAACTTAACTGTAACTTTACAGAGTAAATTATTGAATTTGGCATCTGATAAAAATAGAAATTCTGAATATACAGCAGCATATGTTTCATTTTGGATAAAAAAATTAAAATGAATATCCTGAGATTGCTATAACTGCCTTAAAATCTTTTGTTTCATTTCCATTAACACAGCTTTGTGAGACTTGTTTCTCTACTATCAGTTGTTAAAATTAAAGTAGGCCTGGCATCGTGGCTCATGCCTGCAATTCCAGCACTTTGTGAAGTCAAGGATGGCGCATTATCTGAGGCCAGGAATTCAAGACCAACTGAGGCATCAAAGTGAGACCCCTGTGTCTCCGGGGGAAAAAAAAAAAAAAAGCCAGATATGGTGGTATACGCCTGTGATCCCAGCCATAAGAGGCCAGAGGATAGCCTGAGCCCAGGAGTTTGAGACCAACCTGGGCAACATAGTGAGACCCCCGAGACCCTCATCTCTACAAAAAATAAAATATTAGTGGGGCGTGGTAGCACACGTCTGTAGTCCCAACTACCTGCGGGCTGAGGTGGGAGGATCACTTGAGCCCAGGAGGTCAAAGCTTCAGTGAGCCATGATCGCATCATTGCACTCCAGTCTGGGCGACAGAGTGAGAACCAGTCTCAGAAAAAAAAAAAAAAAAAAAAAGAGAAATTAAAGTAGATTAGATATGTTAACAAGTAAGAAGCAAGCTTACTTGTCACATTAAAAACTGTATGTGGGTAGTTTAATGTATGTAAATAGTGTTGAAGTTGGTAAGTTGCTTTTCATTCATATTTTTGTTTAGTTACAATTATGAAATGACAAAAAGTTATTGTCAAAACAGTGATTTTCTACATTAGTGGTCTACATACATATTTTCACTGAATAATGTGGACAGTTTTTGTAATTCTTTCATTTTTAACATTATATTTGTTCCAATGGCATTAATTAAAATGTAATTTTATGTCTATGGAATCTAATAATAAAAAATTGGAATTATATCTTGTATGTCTTTTAAAATTTATTTATTTTCTGATAACTCAATTTTATTTGTATTTTCCAAAACTATTGGAAATGACTTTCAGAAATAAATCTCTGTACTGTAGAGATTACCCAATCTCAAGTATTCTGTTATAACAGAACAAAAGGGACAAAAAAGACAGTGTAACTGTGACTGATACAGAGCAAAAAATATACAAAAAAAAACTGGAAGTTAGCCACACTGAACTAGGAACTGAAAGTCTCACTGAACTGGAAGACTTCCTGAGTCTCTGTTTTCTGCTCTATGAAACAAGAATGTCAATACTTTAGAAAGATACTGCATAATTAAATAAAATCATGAGTAACACATTCCTGGTCTCTATTAGTCATTCAATACATGTAATCTTTTATGGCACTTGCATTTAGACTATTTCAATAATAATATATAGCCTCCATAATGTTATGTACTATTCAACATTCTTCCTGTGTATTAACTCATTCAATCCAAGTCCTGTGAGATGAATAATATTATTAGCTTCATTTGACAGGTTAATAAACTGAGGGCCATAGTCAGTTTTCACTAGGTAATGCTGTAATAAGAAACAACTTCAAAATTCCAATAGCTTATAACAATAAATACTTATTTCTCACATATATGATTTTGGTGGCTGCATCTCACTTTCCTTAGCTCTTCTCTTAGGTCTTCTCATTTCAGGCCCCAGGCTGAAGGAGTAGACAGTTCTTCTGAGGGACACATCATTTCCTTGGAAGAGGGTAAAAGCAAGAGAGATGGTGGAAACCCACTGCAGCTCTTGAAGCCGCTTGCTAGATACAGTATACATCATGATTACTCACATACCACTGGCCAAAGCGTACTCATGGCCAAGCCCAAGGTCAATAGAACAAAGAAGTATCATCCCCTTACAAGAAGGAGAAATGATTATTTGGGAGCAATAATAGTCTGTCACAGTTACACTGTCTTTTTTGTCCCTTTTGTTCTGCTATAACAGAATACTTGAGATTGGGTAATCTCTACAGTACAGAGATTTATTTCTGAAAGTCCTGGAACTAGGAAGTTCAAGGTCAAAGGGCCCACATCTGGTGAGAATTGTCTTGCTGCGTCATCCTATGATGGAAGGCAGAAGGAAAAGAGAGCATGTGCATGAGAGAAAGTTGGAGAGTGGGGGAGAAGGGACTGAACTTATCATTTTATCAGGAACCTACTCCTGTAATAATGGTGTTAATCCATTCATAACTGCAGAGCCCTTGTGACACAATCACTTTGTTTTGATTTATTTATGTATTTATTTTATTTTATTATTATTATTATTATTTTGAGACGGGGTCTTACTCTGTCACCCAGGCTGGAGTGCAGTGGCACAATACCGGCTCACTGCAACCTCCGCCTCCCAACTTGAAGCGATTCTCTTGCCTCAGCCTTCTGAGTAGCTGGGATTACAAGTATATGCCACCACACCCGGCTAATTTTTTTATTTTTTTATTTATAGTAGAGACGAAATTTCACCATGTTGCTCAGGCTGGTCTCGAGCTCCTAACCTCAAGTGATCCACCTGCTTCAGCCTACCAAAGTGCTGGGATTACAGGCATGAGCCACCACACCGAGCCCTAATCACTTTTTAAAGGCCCCACCTCTTAAGGCTGTTGCTTCCAACACATGAACTTTGGGGGACACATTTAAATCACAGCACACAACTTGTAAGAAATTATGCTAAGATTCCAACCTGGCAGTCTAGCACTGAAGTCTTCTCACATAGCATCGTCTCTCCTATTCCCAAGAAGGTTGTATCAGATGGAGAAAGAAAAATCCCAGCAGTGCTTTCTCTTTCCTATATCCGACACGGTATAAAAATTGATGACTATATAGAATCCATGAAGCCAGACAAGAAGCCCAAGGACAAGAAGTTCAAGGTCTCTCAGGGCTATAGAGTTTCATCATCAGTGTATTGTCAACCATAGAGAGATGTCTAACTTGGAGAGCACAGATGAGATAATTAATAAATGTCCATGTTCCAGTTCCAAATAATGACAAATGTTAGAATTTAAGGTCAATATCTGCTATTCTCATTCTGGTTTTTTTTTTTTTTTTTTTAAATCTTACTTAAGACAAAAGAAAGTTTAACTCCTCAAAAAGTGCATTTGTCACTGTACTGTTAGGCTTGTTTCCAAGTAGTGATATTATTCACAATATGCAGAAGATACTGCATTAACCATCTACTTTGCACTGTCTCATTTAATATGCATATATGATATAGTGCATTTATAATTTTCTCTTTTGTTTAAGTCTATGTGTAGATTGTTTGCCACCTAGTGGCAGTTGTTTTCAACTCAAATATTAATATTCATGACCAATTCTAATTAGTTTGGCAATGTACTTTTTTTTTTTTAAGGAAAAATTCCAAAGTCATAAAATGTTTAAAAGTGTTGACAATGACATTATTCTGCTCTAGCAAACTTTAAAAAATGTACCTTGCAAATTTGGTTCATATTTAATCCTTGACAATGACAAATGAGGCAGTGTATTCAGAAGTCATTTCCTGTTGCGAGAAGAATGTAGAGAATGATAAAATGAACATTTCAATTTTTAGCAAATAACACTAGGATGTTCTTTGGATGTGGTGGTTTTCTGTTTTGCATTCACTATTGCTTGGCAAAATAGATACACATAGCTACTAAATTCATTGACTTATCTCATGCGAATGTTGACCTATGTAACTTAAAAGAGTGAATCAGTTATTAGTGATGTTTTAATTGTTAATATTTTATTAAAAGTTATCCAGTCAGAATCTCATAATAGCCTGGACAGCAGGGCTGAAATAATTCCCACAAATAATATAAAAACAACATTCCACATTTTACAAAAACATAAAATCCCAAACTTCTGTATTTAATGTATTTGAATATATTAGAATGGTAGGAGGAAAGAGACATGGAATCAGGAAGTGGATATAAAAAGGAACAAGTGAAGGAATGAATTAATGACTAAGCTAACAGAAAGGAGCTTAGAGGCCGGGTGCTCACTTGTAATCCCAACACTTTGGGAGGCTGAGGTGGATGGCTCACCTGAGGTCAGGAGTTCAAAAAGGGGCTTAGAGGATAATGTGTCTTGAACTGAAAACTCAATGATGATGAAGATCAACTCAATCTCTAAATGTGAGGTCCAAACAACAATGACGGTGTTTTACATTTAGGAATCAAATTTAAAAGTATTTTTTCAAAAACAAAATTTTCCCTTTTAAGCAAAGGAAGTATTTCTCTCAAGTACGGGAGATACTTATTTTAGCTGGCTGATTTGGGGTTTGGGATCATTGTAAACAGCCTGAGGTTATTTATATTTCGAGTCCACCAGGTCTTGAGATTTTGAATATATGGCTATTAAATGGACAAAATTTTGAACTGAAAGGCAACTGTCTGATACAAACACTTGGTAGAAATAGAATAAAAGAGAACAGAGATGTAACAACAAGAACAACAAAAACACCAGAGATATTTCAGGAGAGAAATAGCTGGCCCACTTGGTTTGGGTCAGCATTTCTGAAACGTTGGCCGTTTCCCCTCTCATTAAAAAAAAAAAAAAAAAAAGATGTCAGGTGCTGCTCCATAGGAAAAGATGGTGTTGTAGGGACACCATCTACTCTCTCCATTTTGCTGACTCACAGAGAGCATGAGCACATTAAAGCCTCAGAGATGGCCTGCATTAAATAAATAAACCTGCTTGACTTCACCAAACTTCGTATTTCTTAGACATATTTGACCAAATGATCTTTACCTCTGTAAAAGCCATTAACATCCTGCATTTTGCAAACTCAGTCTTCCACGGTCGTTTTGCAAAACGCTAGTTTAGGCAGACTCCTCTCTTCTATCCTTTTGTTTTAACCTCTATTTTTCATTTCACAGGAGTCTTTGTGATGCCTGTAACTTACATGAATTTCCTTGAAAATACTCACACACAATAGTAAAAATAGCGTATTCTTGAGGAACGGGACCAATAGGATATACCTTATGGAGAGAAAGAGACATATAGGAGGCAATTTATTATGAGAGGTTGGCTCACGTGATAATAGAGGCTGAGAAATCCCAGGATCTGTGATCTGCAAGCCAATGGTGTACTTCCAGTCCAAACCCAACAGCCCAAGAACCAGACAAGAGGAGCCAGTGTCCCAGTCTGAGTCTAGAACTGGGGTTGGGGTGCTGAGCAGGCAATGGTATAAGTCCTGGACTGAGTCAGAGAATCAGGAGCACAGAGGTTCCAAACATATATGCTTGTTGAAAAATTTTAGACCATAGAGACTTTTAAGCAACACATTTTATTTGAGAAATGAGATCATAGCACACCTCCTAAGCTATACCTCCCTTCCTTCATTCAATAATACACCTTAGACACCCTCTTCATCAGAATAGTCACATCATTTAATTTGTCCTTCCTTCCTTCCTTCTTTCTCTCTCTCTCCTTCCTTCCTTCCTTCCTTCCTTCCTTCCTTCCTTCCTTCCTTCCTTCCTTCCTTTCTTCCTTCCTTCCTTTCCCCTTCCTTCCTGCCTTCCTTCCTTTCTCTTTCTTTCTCTCTCTCTCTCTTTCTCTCTTTCTCTATCTCTCTCTCTCTCTCTTTCTCTCTTTCTCTCTTTCTCTCTTTCTTTCTTTCTTTCTTTCCAGACACAGAGTATTCCAGAGTAGGGATGAACATGAGATCTGAGGGCAGGTTTACAAGCAAGATTGAGGAACAGGACACACCCAGTCCATGCAGACAGCCCATTGGAGTAGGGACCCAGGAGAATGTGGCAACAGGTGAAGGAGCCTGTGGCCCTGGGCAGTGTGAGGGAATCAAGAATCCATTTTAAACATGAGAGGAATGAGGCTAAGGCAGGAGATAAAATGAGCAACCATGGAAGTTAAGAACAGACGACACAAGGCTGGGCGCAGTGGTTCACACCTGTAATCCCAGGACTTTGGGAGACTGAGGTGGGCGGATCACCTGAGGTTGGGAGTTCGAGACCAGCCTGACGAACATGGTGAAACCCCGTCTCTACTAAAAATACAAAATTAGCCAGGAGTGGTAGTGTTTGCCTATAATCCCAGCTACTCGGGAGGCTGAGGCAGGAGAATTGCTTGAACCCGGGAGGTAGAGGTTACAGTGAGCTGAGATCATGCCATTATACTCCAATCTGCACAACAGGAGCAAAACTCCATCTCAAAAAAAAAAAAAAAAAAAAAGAATAGACCAGGCAAGAAAATGAGATATGTATAAAGCAAAACAACATTATTCAGGACAATTTTTGAACATTTACTATATACCAGGCACTAGAACAAGTACTTTACTAAGTACTTTTTAAAAATTGTCACTAAAAAAAAAAAAAATCTTGTGAGAGAGATATTATTATCTCCATTATACCTATGAGGAAATCAAGGATTAGGAAATTCAAGCACACTAGTAGAGATGAGAAGGCTAGCAAACTTCAGGGCCATGTGTCTGACTTGAACAGTCAAGCCTCACTTATCACTGCAGCTCACGGTCTGGGGTACACATACACACTAGGTGAGAGAGGCTGTGATGACTCATATGTAGGGACATGGTGTGACCA